>NC_090020.1:87487025-87791491 GCF_036417845.1 Apteryx mantelli | reverse complement strand
TCTTGGCTCCAAGGTTACCTGGGACTTCTGGTCCTGTCCTGACTCCCAGCTCTGCTTTTCCACAGGACCTCATCCACATTCCCAGAGACAGGCAGCACACACAGACCACTCATCAATGACATTTAAAACAACAGAGCTGGAAAGAAAGTTCCTGCTTTTGATGTACAATTGGATTAGCAGAATAATTGCACAATTGTCTATATGAGGCATATTTGATTATACAACCCCAAATTTGCAGGTCAGAATCTTCTAGTGTAGTTTTGCCACACAGTGAACGGAGAGCGGCATCTTAAGCTAACATGTAGCTGCCTTTACTACATATACCATGTATAGATGTATACCATGTATGTATGGTACATATACTGTATATTTGCATCTATTTGCATTTTAATTTGCAGTTATGCATAGAAATATTCAGCACATCACTGACATTAAAAGCAATGGCAGTTTGTAAAAGTTTGTTTTGATGGCAAATACTGGTAAGAATGATGGGCTGCTAAATTACATATTCACAGATACAGTATAAAACAAGTCATTTTAAATGTTGATTTAAATGAAGTGTACCAGCCAAAAGGAAAAAGATAATGTTCAGTTAATTTCTCTGCAGATTGGTTGTAGCAGCATGATCTACCTCATACTGGCCTCTTCTGGTGCTCATGGTCTCTGACCCAACAGTGGCAGGGGGGACGCTATTCTCCGTCCTTTCTGATCCTTTTCTTGATTTCCACCTGCCCGTTGGGACCCTGGTTGTGCACTCTGAGCTGTAGAGACGGGGCAATTAAGACTAAGATGGTCACTTGCTTCAAATAGCACAGCACTGGAATGACTGAGAGCAACAGGAACCAGCAATGCCGAAGTGAGGAGCTCTCCAGATAGACACCATTTCCTGGCCTCGGCCGTGTTCATTTTCAAGCCGCTCTTTTTGGCGCCGGACAAGTGCTTCAGCAAGCCAAATCATGGCCTGTGACCCATTACACCAACAGCAAACAGTGAGGAAGGGAGTCCCTACCACTGCAAACCAGAGTCCAAGTGCTTTCTTCTTTCGTAAAAAGCATTGCAGTTCCAGAATTTCTACTCTGATGGGAACAAAAGCAAGAGCATCTTTGTACTTTTACGTGAAATGTCTCCAGGCAGACAGAAGGGCACTACAGAGCACGGTAATATTACTTAACATGGCAGCAAGCAGGTCAAGCTCCTCTTCAAGTCCCTTCCACAGCCCAGGTATCCTGGCCACTGAGCTAAACCCAGCGTACAGACTTATCGGCCAGAAAAACATCCACGTGCAGCTCCTTAGGTTGAGAGTTGCTCCAGCCCCTTTGTAGGCAGGAGGACTTCCCGGAGAACTGGATTCAGACTCCGAGTTGAACCTGGCTATTCTCTCCCCTCCAGAAATTTGCTTTCAGGTTTAAAATATTAATGACAAGCTTTTCATCACAAGCAGTATATTTTTTGCAGAACATAACTGTAGGTAGAAACACCTTTTTTGATAGAAAAGCTTCTTGTTGAATGCTTTTATGCTAGCTCTTGTCTTCATTGTAAATGACTTTGGAACCAGCATGGTTGCATGTCTCAGCCTCAGTGATACAGTCTTGATCTGACAGATCTATCGGCATGGTTTAGGGGAGTTTTTTAATGGCAGTAACTTTCTCACATGAGAAGTCTTTCAAGATGGCAAAATAAAAATTGGATGCTATGTTAAACATTTTATTTATAATCTGCTATTGTCGAAGTTCATTATTGCTTCAGTTACACTTTGTACATCACAATAAACACCAGCATAAAAGATTATGAGCTGAAATAAAAAATGCTGCTTGCTAAGTAGTATTTGCTTTCATTAGAAAAGATATTTTTGCAACCCAGAGAATGGCTGAACTCTCAACATAGTTGTGAAGTCACATGGAAGCCAAAAAACCTAAGAGACCCAGCTGTGAAACATCAGTCAAAAGGCAGAGGCCAAGTCTGGAGGAGCACCAACGAAAGAAAACCTATGGATCCAGACAAATTTGATAGCTAAGCTTATTGTAGATTACGTAGTGTTAAAGATCCGAGCTGAGTATGACCAAATCCAAAGCAACAGACATCTGATTACCTTTACATAAAGCAGTGTTACAGCTGAGAGAGGATGTTAAAGGATAAGGTGCACGTGAGCTGTGACCTCTTCTAACCACTGAACAAGCAAGGTTTAGGGAATAAACCTGCTTCGGTCTTGTGTCTCCTTCATACAGTGTTAACAGGAGTGATGGAAGACTGAAGGTATAAAAAACCTCCCCCACCACGGCTTATACAGCCAAGCCTCATGCAAAAAGTAACCTACTAAATCATGTCTACTGCCATTCATTGTGAAATTAAATGGCAGAGTTTAATACTAACATTAAGAACTAAAAAGACTGGGAAGTTTTGTAACTCTTCAGTAGTTGCAGAACAGGGTCGATACAACTCCTGTCTCCAGATCAGCCTCAGAACAAGAGGTTGCGCTGCCAAACACTCGCACACTCACACCAGAAACAGGATGACGTGCAAACTCTCAAGCAGGCATTTGGAAACAGCCCCTGCAACGTGAGCCCAGCATGCTGGATTCAGAGAGTTAGAGCTGGAGACATAACGTCAAAAAGAACTTGGATGCTCAGTGGATAACCAGATGCTGGATAACCACATCACCTAAAGATGTCCCAGAGCTTCTTGGAAGGAACTGCGTTGGCTGTTGCCAAATCAACCACTGCACAGGCAGTAGTGACAGACTTAAGTGCACAGATGTGGATTATGTAAGTAGAAATCAATGAAAAAACAGAACATGATGGAAAGGAAGATGAAAATTCTGTTGTTGTTCACAATATATTTCTAATACTGAACAACTCCCATTACATCTTTAATGCTTTCATTAAGAGAAAACACTGCATTGTTTAAAACAATGAAAATCACATACACACACATAAACTTTGCATTTTTAGAGCAACACAGTATGTAGTACCTAAGTTCTGCAAAAATATTTCTGTGATTTTTAAATTAAATTTTTTAACATTGTACAGAGTTCCTCCAAAAGCATCCTTACAATTTACTGTTTCAGGCGGTATCAGGAAATTTAATTTATCACTGTGGCTCATTGGGTGAAAGAGTTCGTGACTTAATTAGCTCTGTGTACTTGAATGACTATTTCACTCACATTTTTCTATTACTTATGCCCTTCCGCGGGCATTTTTCTCCCACTGCATTTGCAGGGCAATAGCTAGCTTCCAGCAAGCATGCGAGCTAGTGGCACTTGGAATTTTTGCCTCTACGGTCCTTTACTGAATGACGGCACTTAGAGCGGGAAATTCCACTAAGCACCTGTTTCTCCAGCACCCTGAAGGCCTCCTCAGGAGAAGCACGGGAGGGCTACGGAGAGCTGGCCGTGGTGCGCTGGTCTCGGCCTGCTCGAGGGTTGGAGCACCTTCCAGTGGACAGACATTAATAGAGGTCGAGGGGCAGCAGCTGGCACAGCTCCGATTTCCTTGCCAGGTTTTTTCCCAGCTGGGAGTTGCCGTTGTTGCTAAAGCACTATAGAAACAGATTTTTCTCTCTTTTCTGTACCTTATACAATACAAAATAGTTAGTATTAACACAGGTTTCACTGACTTTTATCGAATTCCCTCTGCTGGGTTCCCCACTGTCTTATCCGACTGCCCGGGACAAGCAGCACTCCTCAAAAAATAAAAACCAAACAAAATACGTTGCTCTATTAATTTAAGAAAACCTGCAGAGAGAAGAAAAATCTAGCTACTTCCCTTATCATCCATCAAAGAATGCAAATGGACTACCAACGCTTTTACTACACGGAGAATAAAAACACCAGATGAATTTAGTTTAACACAGATCCCTTGGAAAGAAGAAATGATCTCTTCACTTCTGAACTGCAAGGGAGGCGTACTAAGAAATGATAGATATTAAGCAACTTATTCATTGCAGGCATGATTACAAGAGCACCATCATGGTACGTACAGTTAAAGCATCCTGCTTGCATAATCAAATATCACATTCTTGACTCCAGCAGCTGCGATCATGGATCAAGTCTTGTTATCTGGCAATTACCCCTGTTGAGCTTGAAAGACAATTTTAAGCATCTCCTAGTATGATATATCCCTTAAAAGAACAAACTGAAGGGTACATATACTGCACATTGTATGTCTTCTCTGACTAATCTCTCGCAACTGCCTGTCAGAGCCTCAATTTTAATTTTAACAAATACTTGGGGTGGCACATTACCCAATTATCTGGCTTTTAAGTGAAAATTTACATGCTTCCAAGGATTATAAGCAATATCAGCACCGTTCTGTAATAAATTAACATCTCCAGTGACTTTCACCCTTGTTATTCTGCCTCTCACACGGTTATGGCAGCAGGACTACGAACCTCGTCCTTCTCTTCCAAGACACGCACATGCCCAACCCCCAGAGCAACATCAGCAGCGTCACCAACTCTTCAACTCGCCGGTTCAGCACAGATTTCCTGTGGCTTTGGCATTGCTCTGCCAGGACAAGCAATGCCTCGGAGAGCTTTCTAATTCAACCATTGTATTTTTTTGTTAGGTTCCCATGCTTGAAAACCTTTCAGGAGAGCACACTGGCAGCCTTTCCCCTTTCAGCTGTTTGGCGAAGCCGATGTTACACTCACTAGAGCATCTCTGCGCTCCCAAAGGGAAGCAACCCCCACACTGCTCTCTTCACCTTGCTTTTGTTTAAAAATCATTCTCCCCAGGAAGGGCGGTATAACACAACCGTACAGAAATTCCTTGTGTCAGGGAAGGTCCTAAGCATCTTTTTTCTAGATAGCATCACTGACAAAAGCAGTCATAAGCAGCACTCTCGGCAGGAGGAGCGGCTGGGGCATTCACAGCACACGCTGAACGTGGCCCAGATGCCACTTTGGAAAGAGCACCTGATTCCAGACGCATTGATGCATTTTGTTACGCAGGTGATGGGGCACAGAGAGGACAGAAAAACCTCTCTGCGGTGGGGCACAGGGGCGTCTGGTCTCCTGTGGCTGTAACACAGCGTTACTGTGTGCATTCGCGCCCCGTGCTGCGGGCTGCGGGAAGGCAACGAGAGGGACCAGGATGGCATCAACACCTGGACCACACACAGGTTTGAGATGGGACACTAAAGCAGTGGTTCTTGACCTGAGCTGCGCTGATCTGCAGTCCACTTTTAAAGAGTCTGCAAAACAAAGCTTTTTTGTTGTCAAAAATCTTTCACTCCTCCTGCAACATCCGTATTTCCATTGCAAGATCTTAGGTGAAAGGGATTATTTTAGAGCTTGTTGGGTTGACAGAGCACATCAGGATACAAGGTGGGCATACGACAAGATATTCTGATTCACATTTCCGGGGTATACTGGAATAAGGACAATACCGTCTTCCCTTAAGTGTCAGGAACACTGACACCATGGCAGCAATCACAAGAAAACTATGCGCCCTGTAACTAACACCAGGTTGTACCATGCAAGTACGGTGCAGTGACTGTTCGTTTCTAATAGCAACCTTTTAGGGGATGCTGGAGGTCTTACATTACTAAGTGATGCTACACCCACACTAAAACCCAGTGCTACTGGTTCAGAAGCACAGCTAGCGAATGCTCTGCTCCCGTACATTGCACGACAGGAAAGCGTGTTTTAACACATTGGGGGGCTGCCACGCTGCAACAAGGGTTATGGCAGTGAAGGCAGTATGACAGAAATTAGCAGGGGGTCTCCCACTGCAGTGCGTAGCAAGAGTCCTACCCCTGATTTATGTACAGCAAAACCCATGCCACCATTAAGCAGAAAATTATTTCTGTGATTACAATGCGGTGTGCAAACAGCTGTAGTTCCCTGCCTGCTAGGACAGGTAAATGGCTTGGCATGAAGCAGAGCTATTTGCTGATTAAAATGATCCCATTATTTCCATTAAAAGCACAGCTGATAATCTAATAGGCTGTTCCAGTAAAATATTTTCTTTGCAGCTGCAGTGTAAAAACAGACTCTGCAGCAGTTTCTTATCACTAAGACAGGCATAAAGTAAAACCCACAAGCCTTTGAGAACCAGCAAGTCAAAATTTTATAGTTACTCTTTACTTCCTCCAAAGGGTGTAACACTTGCTGCAAAAACACTTGGTACTTTCTGACAATCCCAAAACAGTTCTTAAAGACTGCAGGACCAATCCTCGTTGGTCCTGTGAGAAAGGTGTCATGGGTACTACTGGCATTCGGCAGAAGGGAAAAGAAAGGAGAAAAGCTAAGAAAGGCATGAAGAAGATAGGAAATGGACCGAGAAAAATCCTGGGATGAGCAGAAGACTTCAAGCAGACAGGAGGGGAAGAGTCCAAGAGGTGCAGAAAAGAAGGTAGTTCCTCTCTTCCATCACTGCTTTCTGGTTTTCCTGCTCACTGTTCATCTCGAGTGCATCTTTCAGAGCTGAGAAAACTGTCCACTTCCTCCTGGGAGAAACTGGTGCAGACCTTTCTATTTTGCACGGTGGACGCTGGGAGAAACAGAGGCGAGAGGAGCCCAGGAGTTTGGGGGTAAGCAAATTCATCTGTCCCAAGAGGCATTTCACTGTTTTTACACGCACGTAGAGACAGTCTCATCCATCCTTCCAGAGCTAGATTGAAAGGGCATCTCTTCAGTGGGAACTGGGCATAACCTCAACATCGTATTCTCAGCATCCCTCATTAGTTCATATACAGATTTATTGCTTCATACACACAGAATTACAAGCATTCTCCCCAGATTAAAACACTTGCTGTCTAACTTAGGAGACCAGTTACTACATGGTGTCTCCCCCTTTCTCCCTTCCCAGCAGAGGGAGATTAGTGTAACAGTGTTACTGACTAAGGGACCACGGATAAATGCCTACAGACAAATCACAGAATCACATTTCATATTAACGTGAAGAAAATGAATCCATTTTCAGTTCACTTATGAGATAAAATAAAATGACTACAATTTCATGTTAAAGCATGAAAATGGTTTACTAATTTGTAAATTACTAGTTGGGAAGTTATACACGACGTCACTTAAGCACTCAGTGCCTATCCTCATGTTCAGATACAAGGTAGGAAGAAGTACAAATATATTTTTTTGTGACTTAAAAGATAGCAAATCTAGCATTACACTGAGGCTATTTCATTGTCCACCTACTCCCACACTAAGTGATCTTCTAATATTTTTCTCTCATTTTGCAAGTTACAGAGTCCAAAGAAAGCTTTTGTTGACCCCACATCAACACAAAAATAAAAGGACGTATGGTAGAAGGGAGACTCAGGGAGGAGGGGAGAAGAGAGGCAACAACCAAACTTTGCATTTAAAGATTACAGAGACAAAAATATTTTAACATTTATGAAATTTTTCTTTTGCTTAAAATCACATCAGCAAATTGTCAAAACAAGATCTTTTCCTCATTAGTGATTTTTGATGTCAGTAAGCCAGCAGTTTCCAATACAAAATATCTGAAACACGTCTGAGACTAGCAGATGGTTTGCCAGTCACGTACAACACTCTCTTCTACTGCTGGAGAACCCAAGTGGGAGGACCTTTGTCAAGGTATGGGTGACGTGCTCCATCTTGCTTACATCAGATATGAAGCCGCAGACCTATTGCAATAGTTAATGTGATCTAAGTATCTAAGATGATCTTGTTTTTTCAGAGGTTCCCACTCATTTTGAGCTAATTTTCACGATGGAGAAAGCAGCCTCTTGCACTTTATTTGAACCAGCGCTTTATATACAGTCACGCATTTCCCTACAAGTGAAACTCATTTAAGTCAACAGCACATGACAACCCAGATGAACTGAATATATAAAGGAGCTATTCCTTTAACTAATGTCATTAAAAATCCTGATGTACTTCACTGGAGACTGTTACTCAGTCCATAATTTGTAAAACTCTGCAGGCAAGGTTACTCCTTTAATGATTTGTATAAAAGGCACTAGCAATGACAAAGTGGTTTAAAAACCCATGAAATGGAACAGACCTCAAGTTCTTTGTGGCCTCTAATTTTTTAAGGAGGAGGAAATGAATAGGAAGCAGGGGAGAATACTTCCTGTGACCTTGCGCCAATCTCTCTGACTACTAAGTCAAAGAGTCCAGGACATGTTTCCTTCCTAAGGAGAGGAAAAGAAGGAAAAGCTTTACCGTAACTACATTGGCATGGCCATACCAATGAATTCGCCAGTACAGATCCATGCTCATACCAGCAAAGCAAATCAGAACGCTTGTATTTCTCAGCTGCATGCATACTCTGCTTCTGCTCTTTATATAAACCAAGCCTAGCTGTCCAAAATTAGTCATAGCTCTACTTGAGGTATGACTGTTTGAGCAAAAAACAAGCTGTGTGAATAACAGATACAGCATTATAATTTTACATAACAGCAAGTAATAACGATTGTGTTATTATACACTGTTAAAGAATCTTTTGTCAGAAAATTTCGGAGCACAAACTTCACCTACGAATTTCTCCTATAGGAACCATAAACACAACTTAGCTGTGGCAGGGCTGGGCAGAATGCTGGAATTCTGTAAGATATTGCATCAAAAAGATAGCCGGGCTTTGTAGTCTGCTCTTTCACATGTCACATGCTGTTACATGCCTTTATGCCCCACGTTCTTCCGCACTGAAGCTAGAAGGAATTTTGACATCAGATCTGAAAACAGTTTAATTGTCATCCATGCTTCCATGATACACATATCACTAAACATCTACAGCACTGAATATCAGCACGTTCGGGGGTATTATCTGACCAGCTTTGCTCTGCAGAGGTTGGGCAGATAGGCTTATCTGGCTCTCCGGCTGCCTGATCTCCATCAGTAAGAGAGAGGCGCCTACCTCCAAAAGGTAGTTTATGCTGTCCTACATCACATACCCAAGGTAGGTGGAGTGAACCGTATCCTCTTACGAGATGGCATGATAGGATGACAAGAAAGCACGGCTGCCTAACCTGCAGAGAGGTGGGATGAATCCTACCCACCAGGTTAAGTCATAAGGGAGCCTAGGAAACGTATCTGAGAGCTGTTTGATCTCTTGTGGTACTGGGTAGTGAAATCATCTGCATACCACGTTGATGACTTTTCATACTAATTTCAATCAACTTCGAAAAATTAAGGCAGAGCTGCTAGCAAGATGACTAAAATAATTTCTACCTAAAGAACAGACGAGGAAGTCCTAGTCATTTCCTCCTGCATTTGCTGTAACACTTCTGAGTGACAAAAGCATGTGCGGGGGCTGGTTGCTGCGGTGACACGTACTCCACAAGAATTGTGGTCTCTCATGCTCACTGAGCATGGCAACAAAAGTGATGGGAGACAGCATTCTTCTTCTTATTAGCTTTTAAAATAAGCCTGGTATGACTAAATTTCAGCAGTGATACCTTAGAAATTAAAGAACTGCAAAATTTCCATAACATGGAGGCGTTCTTACTCCATTCCTAAACTATTGCAATTACTAAACTAAAATGACAAACTTTAAAAATAAAAGCCAAAACAAAAAAATCCCCAACCCTTCCCTCTTACACCTAATGCTTTAAACCTATCCCCAATTCACAGCAAACACATTGGATCTCCATATCTTCTATCTGAAAAAGTGAGTAGATCTTACTCGGAACTAAAATTCTGTGCAGGGAGGGGCTAATACTGAAATGCCTTATACTTAGAGTAGTCTGTAATACACATCAGGGTGAATGTGGCCCTGAGGCTTAATGTACGAGAGAATTGCCGAAGCCGCTCGTTAGCTGACATGGAGTGGGGAGAGCAGTGGATGCACGAACAAAAGCAGCATCCACAGAGACAGCAAACCTGCCTTGAAGCCTCTCAGTGATCACTTAGTGCAGAGTTACATAGTGCAGATGGTCTGCGACAATCGAAGGACTCCCAAGATAAAAGGCTGTTTTACTGAGACGGTGACCTGCAGAGCTTCGTGTAGATATAGAAGGTACACGCACTCATACCATTTCTGTGGAAGACCAAGATATTTCTCCAGTTCAATAGTAACAGTGCTTTGCTCCAGGATAATACTCAAAGGCAACAGGAAATGGATCCAGTGATGGAAAAGACAGCACTATTCCCTCTGCTCTAGGACTGTCCAAATACTTCCTGCTGTTAAACTAGTTGCATTTTGAGAGAACTAACAGTGTTTCACCCTGTCCAAAGAAAACATTAAAAACTCCATTAGGTGAATGCACTATGTGAGCTAAAACAAGGATAATGCTTTACCTATTGTATTTGGCTACTTTCTTCCCACAGTCTCAACATCAGGTCTGAAGCTAACTGTTTTCTATGAGCTCTGGTGTTAGATGGAAGAACCCAGGGAAACCAGCTAATAATCTCTAACACAAGAAGGTTCCAGATCTCAGTTGTGCCAAAGACAAGGTCAGAGAACTACTTCACTCAATACCTGTAACCAGGGTCGACTTGAATTCCAATTAAATATTTTGGCCATTTGATGGATCCACAATGTAACAACTGTTCTGACATTCTCATAGCATGTGATAAATGATTAAAAGCACACTAGGATAGATTTATGCAGGACTGTAGGATCATTCCTCCTAAACCTACCAGCTACACTATAATTCTGCAGTGTTGCTCAAGACACATTTTAAGAGAGACATCTGCCCTACAGAACTCATCCAAAGCGGAGAAAACAGAAAATGAAGTGGAGTGACAGAGAAAGATGCTCACATGGGACAATACGAGTGTTTCACCGTTTTTAACCATATGGATCTCCTTTGGCAGTTTGCCTCTGCGCAGAGATGCACAAGAGGATGCCCACCCAAAGCCAGCAGCTGGTGCAGTGTGAAGTCCCAGCACCTTCTTCCATGGATCAGAGAAGGGCACAGCCAGCACAGCGAGCAAAGGCCAAGGACATGAAATTTAAAAGGCCAAACCAAAGGCAAAATGAATCCCAAGCCATTAATTTTGGAAAGCTCTTTCTTTATAAGCCTCTCATGCTCCCCTATTCCTATCACTTGCCCCCCCCCCCAAAAAAAAAGGGAACAGTCTCAGAATTTTAATGCTGCATTAACACTAGCTTCTTGCATTTACTTTATCCTGATTTATTGCAGAGTGAGGAGGAAGAATGAAAGAAGGGTAATGGCCTTCCTGAGGCACAGGAAGGCTTCTTTTGACAGAGAAGCCCAAGCTTAAAGCATTTCTTCCAAATCTATGCAACTTTCAAAAATAAATCACATACACAACTAAATCACACAAAAATCTAAAGCTGTGAATAAAGCAGCCAACAAATTAACTCAGTCTAGCAGATACTTCAAGTCAAAAATAAATATTATCCCCACACTTCAGAAGAAAACCCCAAGGCCTCAGTTCAGAAAGGGCATTTCAAGCCAAACAGAGAGCTTGAACAAATGCCTAAGTTTAGTCATGCATTTTAATCCCACTAACTTCACTAGGTTTTAAAAGTTGGCTTAATTTATGCATGCTTAACTATTAAAGTGCTTTGCTGGGCATGGGCCAAAGGAAATGGATGCCTCTTGGAGCTTGTCCTAAAGAGCCAAAACATTTCACCCTAACACCAGTGATCAGAACAGTTAAAGCAGGTCCCAAAGGCAACGAGGCACTAAGAAAACGCCTTCCCATGGGCATTCCCTTTTTAATTAGGGTCAGAATGACAAAGCTCTCCCCTGCAGATCCTGCAGGCACGGGTAGGAGTTCAGTCAGTAACTAGCTCCAAACCTAAAAATGGGAATTGCTCAAATAAAACAATTCTGGGGGGGGCCCAGCAGAACTGACTCAGATTCTAGATGCAGCACGCAGCCCGGGGCAGGAACGTCTCCCACGTTTTACAGGGGATCGCGCGCTCCTTTCCTTCCTCCAGGTGTGCTGGGCTGGAGAGAGCTGCACCATGTCACTGTGGTCCTTCCCGGAGAAGGAAGGAGAGAAGGCAGACAGGCATCACAGCATGAGCAAGGGCTCTGCTGCCACTTACTGACATCAGATCTCACAGATTACAGTTTATTGAGGAACCTGGTGCATATCAAACACAGTCAGCATTAATCCTAGGTCTCTATAACTCAAAAGGTCTATTGCTTAAAATGTCCTACATCTTTTTAGCACTCCAGCTGAGGCTGAGGGCAAACTCATAAATGAAGTCATCGGAAGTACCTAAGGCTTAAATCTTAATGACTTCAGTGTTTTCTCACTGGACTTCAACCACGCTGGGCCTTAAGGAGCAAAAGAAATCACTACCCCAAGCAGCTCGTTAACGTGACAGATGTTCGCAGTGACTAAGCGCTTAGCACTTGGGAAAGGGAAGGAACGATTTCAGGAGTGCGTGGGCAAAGCTTTCAGAAGCACCTACAGGTGACCTTCTTTCAGTCCTAAGGATTCAGTTCTAATAGTCACTGAGTCAATCTAACAGCTTCCTGCCGATGCCTAGCAGTGGCCCTGCTCCCACCTTTCCTCCTCGCTCCTCTTCCCCACCCAGTGGTCCCAGGCACAAAACCCCATCCTCCATCACACTGGCTCTTAACTGATCTGAGCCCTCAAGCGAGCCAGTTCAGAGCTCAGCTGGTTCACAGATGGGCCAGGCGAGCCCTAGAGCCAGCACAAGGGATGGGATGGGACCGTCTCTCTGGCAGCGCGTTATTAATTCAATCGTCTTCTCTTTGCCATGTCAAACATAGCTACGCTTCAAGCATCTTAGGTATAGGTCCTCAAAGGTCAATCGGTTCCTACGTAGGTCGATAAGGATGGTTTTAAATTCAGGTTTCAGACCATGTACTAAAACTTGGAAACTAATCAACATATGTTATGCTCCCCTAGCAGTGGAAAATTCCCAGACCACTGACTAGCTGCTCTGCTGTAATGCCCCAGCTGTCTGCCTGTAGTTAGTTCTTACTTGTGCCAGGAGAGTTACTCACACACACAGCACCGCTGATCCTGCAAGCCCGTCCTGTGCTAGGAAGTATACCTGGAGAAAAACATGAAAATACAGTGAGTCCCCTTGCCTTTCTTCAGACTACTTTTAAGGTTTAATAACTATATTCTCTCTCTATCCACATTTCTCAAGCAACCCGACAAGATATTACTGAAATTGGTTTGGACGCCTTTGTGAGACGATGGAGAAATATCACCTAGGCTTCACCAGCAAGAAAATTAGGATATCAGAAGTTAGAAGACATATAAACTTGTAAAAACTATCCTCCATCACTGAGTGCTCAGTTTGGAAAATGTGTACAGGTCCAGAGTACAGACATTTTTAACTTCAGCTGAAGCTCATGGTTCAGATCTCCCCTTCTTTTTCCTTAAGGAAAGGAAACTTTGCTCCTACTATAAGCATTGTTTTAATCCAGTTTTGTTTTGTGGTTTTTTTTTTTAAACTAGGAGGAGCACAAAAATATAGCAACTATGTACGCACAGATATATCTTTCTGTGGACCATAGCTTATTGCAACAGTAAGAAAAGGAATAAGTCTCCATACAAAATAGAAAACTGTGACAAAGTATCAGCTAAATATTACAGTACTAGATCATATCTCAAGCTATAATTTTGATTTATGACACTTATACAGAATAATTAATGCATAGGTACATCTCATGCATTAAAAAATATCTATTTAATACTCTCCAAAGAAGAAAATTAGAAAATCAAGCTCATTTGCAGATTACTTCAACCATGTCTGTCATTATGGAAATAAATACATTAATATTCATGTATATCTGCTAGCAAGGTACATCCATCTTTCAGCATAAATTTGAAGATCAATAGATCTAGTTAACAATTCTGTTAATACTCCAAGCTGGATTAGACTCGTTATGACCACAAACAGCATCTCCCTCAGCGTCCAGCCAAAATGTTATAAGGCTGTATAAGACTAGGTCCCACCAGAAGGCAGCATTCTCAGCTGAAGAGTTAATCTGGTTTCTCAATAGTATCGATGAGAATCAAATATTCTCTTATTCTTTTCTTTATTTTTTGCTACCTATTTAATGTAAAGCACTACAATGATTTTTCCAAATGTCAAAAGTTATTTCAAGGCAGGGTAAATAATTTAAGGGAAAATAAGTTTTAATCAAAGCAATACTGCTTATCAGTATTATCAGGGCAGGAGAGGCTATTGCCCATATAACTTCCTTGAACAGTAATTACCCCACATACTACTAATATATTTATCCTTTCAAAGCACCAAGACTTTTAAAGACCAAATAAAACATCTCTAAATGTTTTCAAACTAATTGCCAGATACATATATGTAAATAACAGATTTTTCATTATTTTGAAGCAAACCCAAGCATTTAACAAGTTAATGTGCCTTTTTTGGAATTATTCAACCTGAACATGCCAAGCAGTTTGGTAAGCAAGAACTGCCCTTTCCTGAAAACAGATCAAAAAATTTTGCCAGCTTCCTTTCCCCAGACAAGTTCCTATTAGAAGTGAGTCACCTGAGATCAATTCCTTCATCGCATCTGATCTGAGGTATCTCAGAAGTTCAGCAGCCAGCCCAAGCTAGCTCCCTATGCTCCCGCTGATCGACCAAGTAATGAAGCACTGCATGAAAGTAGTTCATTTCTCTCTCAGTATGGGATCATTTGCCTTCTGAAGGTGCCTCTGCCTCCACACTGAATAGTGAAATTCTGGTCCTAGAGGCTAGAGGCCCTACAAGCCTAGTGTACTTTTGACATCTAGTCTATGGAGAGATGAACTCCACCTTTGAGCTCCAGAGCCAATGCACACAGGTAAAAGAGGCTGCAGCATGATATACAGTAAGCATCAGGCAGTGAGATGAAGCAAGTGTCCTTCATCTTCTGCAGATGGGATTTAAAGTAGTTTTAGCATTTAACTGTTTTTGTGTGCTGGAATCATTACCTTGGGTTTTCACAGTTGTGGGTAAGACTCTTCCTTCTCTTCCTTCAACATTTTTATTTGAAAGAATATGAATGAATTTGGCCTGGAAAGGAACTGAGTAGGATTTTTTTTTTTTCCTTTTTACATCACCACAAAAAAGCAAGAGCTAGTGTCCAGGAACATCATCCCTGCACTTAAGATGGACAAACCTCAAAGTTTTCATTCATCTTGCCCAAATATCTTTAGTCTTCAGCACGTCTTACTGTGAGATTGACCACGCACCGCTTCACTTGTTATGGACAGAGAGACACTTTTAACAACCATGAACCTTATATTTAATCGCATCTCACATTTCAATTTATTGTTCATCCTGAACAGAAGTCCACCTCTCCACAAATCAGATCAATAAAAATCTTAAAAATATTTGACATGAAAGAAAGATTTTCATGAGAGCAATCTACCACAGTATGAACTTGCGACTTTCTTCCTTCTGATGATTTGCAATCTAATGCCCTTAAAAAAGTGATAATGCTAGTTTACTGGCCCAGTTCCTCTTTCCCCTCTCACATGTTTTATTTTCCCTGCCCTGCTCTTCATCTATCTGTCAGGTTCTACCAAGTATTGGACATCTGACCAGAGAGGAGAAAGCAGAATGCAATAGAAGCTCATTATTAGCTACCCCAAGAGAGCAGAGCATCAACAATTGATCGTAATACATACATGAGCAGGAAAAGAAACTGAGGATTGAAGGGGATGTGATTTTTAACACTGAAATATTAAAACACTGACCACATCTTCACTTCTGGAAAAACTCCCTCTTTGCTCAGTTCAGTTGCATTATGTATTATCTTACACGCTCAACAGGAGGCTGTTATAACATACACTAATACATAAAATCTTATTTTAATGCAGTATGTATGAAAATACCTGGATATCAAACAATATTTATCATTTTGTGGCTAACAGATTTTTAAAAATCAAGTTAAAGCATACAGAACACGGAAATTCCTTTTCCTGCTTACTTTTGTCAACATTTTTCCTCTGACTACTATACATGGTTATTTTGTTTTTGTACAGGATAAACAATTGTCAACTGAAAACACAAGATTCAGAAAACATACATTTACAGTAAATCTTACAATGCCAATAGGTAATGGAGGAGAAGCAGCAGGGAAGATCCAAGGCTCTACTCTCTCAGGGGAGACTTTGACACCAACACCAGGGTTCGGTGCATTCTCTCCCTATCGGAGATGGGGATGCATGCTTGCCTCTCCGTGCTTTCGCTGTTTGCCTCCCAGTTCATGGATGGGAACTCAGAGGAGTTCAGGTTTTTACCTGTATCAGACTTCAAATGGTAGGAGAAAATACAAAAATCATGCTTTTTTATTCCTAAATCTATCAGTCCAGTTTTGTCTCTTTGGATCTGAGAAGTTTTCCCTGAGAGTAGAACAGACCAGCCTACATCACACCCTCAACCTCAGTACATCTCTAGACACCCTAATCCCTTTGTCACAAAGACCCCAAACTCCAGAAGATGGATAAAACGTGGATGTTTGCCAGTTCACAAAAGAAACTCTGGTCCGTTCTGCACACACCACAGCTATTGCTGTTTAGAGAGTCTGAGGTTGTCAGAAAGAAGGAATTCTAGTTCAACAGTGTCATCAGTTGTCTCTATTGGTATGTTACTCTTTTCCACAGGGGGTGAGTAATTCCGTACTTCGTGTCTTGACGTTAACATACCTGAAGTCCCATTGCAAGAACATGCCTCTGGTTGTCTAATGCTGTCTGAACAAACAGTGTTTGGATGATAAACCCCTGGACAGGAATTTGGTTGGTGATGACTAGGTAAATAGTATTTAGTTGTCACTGGACTTGATTCCACTTGTTTATGAAAAGGGTTATTAGCCACGCAACAGGTCTGAAGACAGCTATTATTTTTGAATCCATGATGAAGGCCTAATTTAGCAATAAGGGGCTTCCCAACGTTAACTTCCTTCCTTTCATCCATTGTATCGTCTATTCCTGGATACTCATAGTGCAGACAAACAGTGAAGACCAAGTGCTCCTGCAATGGAAGGAAAAAAAAAAAAGTTACACTTCCCCCAAATAAACAGTACAGTAAACTTCTCCAGAGAAATAATTTACTGGAGGAGATGACTAACCTTTTTAGGAGCTAAAGACACATACTAAGCAAGACTGTTAACCTCATCAACTACATACGTACTACAAGAAAGGTGACGGTTCTGGACTGATGCTGCTCAATACACCTGAGAAATCAGTGGGATTGCAAAAGGAGTCTATTCACATAAAATTCTTGCAAACTCTCCTTACACCCATGAAAGCAGTCAGACATCTCCAATGGTCTCTTATCCTGATACACTTTTCCTGGTCTTCTTACGGTTATTTTCCCATTTTCCTTTTTGACCCATGTGACAGACATTAGATGCTTCCGTCACAGACAGTGTTATTCTCATAGCTCTTCAGGCTAATCATCGTAAGCTATGAAGGAATTAGGTGCGTTCCATGTTTATTCAAGGTTCAATTTCCCTCTACTGCTTCAAATTCTGTTTAAAATTTAGGTAATCCAAATCAACCTATCCCTGTACAGGACATGCAAGTAGCAGATCTGAATCATGTTTCAGTCTGTGTGCACAAGGTATCTCACAGGCTAGAAAATCTGGTTTCCTGCTACTGCAGGCAAAGTCAGAAACACAAGTCCCTCACGAACGTACCTGCTTATCAGAGATGACAGTAAAATTAATCTAATGTTTCTGTCCCCTTCACTGTCTGAAAGTACCTCAGAACTGGTTTATCTGAGTACCTCTTTTGGTTAATACTTGCTCACCTGATAGTTTTTATTTCTAGAAGCATTTATATTTCACCACCTGCCAGAAGCGTTGGGAATGACATACCAAGTGATGTCCAGCACAGATGTTCACAACACGAGATACAGAAAAAAAACTTATGGTGCCATGCTAAAGTGAGAAGCCTTCAAAAACTACATGCCCAAGAGCACACGTTGGAACGGAAGGAGATGATGTACGACATTTTCATCTCCTACTGATGACTTCCTAAGACGCAACTCTACTTCATTCTCATTGAGCTATGAAACATAAGAACATCCCCACAATGTGCACAAGGTGATCTTCGCAAATATATTAACCTTTAGCTTCTGCAGTGAACTTAGCCTGGTGTAAAGACAGTGTTTGGGAAGGTCCTTCGATACTAAATAGCTTCCAGTTTCCTCAGGAGTTCCTTTATTGGCCTCTTTAGGATCCACATCCAGGTCCTATTGCAAGAAAGAAATGAGAACTGAATTGAGTTCAGTTCTAAAATAGTTAGGAGCATTTCCTTTGTTAATGTCAGCATTTTCTTCTTCTAAAAAGGAAAGAAAACACCAGTCTTGGATAACATGCAAAAGTTGCTAAAATCATTGTTAATCACAGGTGGAAGAAGTCACATTTGTTTAGGTTACTCTCTTTTGCTGATGCTTCCTCTCAGACTTGCTGTGCTTCCTTAAAGGTTGCTCTTTGTTACCTAAATCCTGCTATGAAATAAGGTACCATAACAGTAATTCTCCGAGTTATAAATACATGTATTTATTATGCAAATTAACTCAGATATTTTATTTATAAAGCATCAGTAGCGTCCTAAGTGCTTTACAGAAAGAATGTTTTCTGCCTCTAAGGAGCTTTTGCATTTACTCTCATCCTTCACTTCACACTGCTCAGCTGAGTAATGTCAGTGGAATTGGACAGGAGTCCACTCAGGTGCAGAGAACTGTAAAGTTAAAGTCAAATAAACCTTGTCCTGCAAGAGAGATTTGTCCTCAGCTCTCATAGGGACTACTGACATTAAATTTCTTTAATTAAATGTAAGTACTGGATATTAGATGGTGAAAAGCAAAAGGAGATGGAAAAAGACGATCAGAGATTCATTTTTACATTTTTATACAGATATTTGTATATACAGATGTACACATGTGCACTTGGTTTTAACATTTTACATTCATTTTATTATGAAAGGTGCAGTCTGACATGGACAGACCAGACTGTTGTCAACTTGAGTGGATCAGATCACTGAACCAGCAATAGGAAGCACTTACGAGCGCAAAGTCTGTAACGTAGGCTCTGCAAACTACTATTTCAGGTGGCTTCTTTACTATGCGCGTGTAGATTATCATGACATTGGAAAACTCTGCTGCAAATCCCAGCTGAATCTGAACACCACATTTGAATTCAAGATACATACTTTCTGGGAGCTCTGCAAATAGATAACACATTATTACATTTTAAATAAAACTTAACATATGTCTTTTTTTTATTTTTTTGAGATATTCAAAAGTTGTAAAGGTATAGACCTCTTCCTCCTGCCCTCCCTCTACCTATCACTTATGTATTTGTACTGAAGCAACTGTCAGAAGCTAACCAGGCAGCAATACTGTTTTCTACGTGCAGTGTCACCCGGTAACTGACTGACACTGCTCTAGAGAGCTGACTTCAAATGCCACTTCGCCGGTTTTCTTCCAATCTCTGTGCAACTAGCACAGCAACATTAAATGTGACCAGAATATAGCTTGCTGCCCCAAGAATTTATTTATGCTTTAATCAAACTAGTAAGGTTAATACAGTACACTTCCTACATACAGTAGTCACAGCTATAACATTTTAAGAACCTTTGAATTTGACAGCAGAACAAAAAAAAGTCAGGTTCACTCTTTTTCTTTCCACAGCATCTGTACATATTCACAAATTCTGGTCCACAGCGCTTCCCTTCTTTATATTTTGTATCTTGCTCAAGCCACAGGAAAATATCTACAAGTGCTCAAGGATCAACATCATTTTGTGTCTGTGTGCTTTGCACTGATTTTTCTACTCCCATGTGAAGCAGATTTTTAAGGGAATTATTATACTGCAACAACATTAACATAGATATACCTTTATACAAATATAAAGGTTGTTCTCTTCCCAAATTCCAAATACATTCTCTTCTACACATAGATTAAAACGTATAAATTGTAAAATAACATTGTCTTTAGAATTTTTGCTTTGCATTTCAGTCATTTAACAGAGAAGAATTAAAGGCTTGATTCCACAAGTAAGAATCTATGTCACCCTAATTTTAGTTAACTGTCTCAGTTGTATTTATCTAAAACTCCACTTCCATCACTGTAGAGGACATTTTTTACTGCACAGTTCCCCTGGTGATTTCAGATGCTTTAGAATGAGATTACTGATGTCCTAGAAATGTCACAAATATAAACAGAGCATAGAGTGACTATCCCCAATAGTGTCTGTTGGTCTTAAACTCTGGATGTCACATTTTTCATTACAATCTCATGTACAGGTAACCCCCAAACCAAGAATGCTTAAGATCTGAAAATACTAATGAAAATTCAGATATTAACTTGAATTTCTTCCATTTCTGTTGAATATTACAGCCCATGAAAAACATATTTCCATGAACTAGAGATCAGTAAGAAGTTCATCCTCATATTTTTGAGGGAACTATTTTAGTTCAAGTGATGTAACACTCTAATATGAAATTCCCACCTTGCAAGTAGGATCATCTAAAAGCAGATTGTACTGTACCATGAGCTTTGGCCCACTGTAGATTCCGTGCCATAGACTCTGCAGAAGATACGGTTTGTTGAATGGGATCAGTTAATGCCCTTTTCTCAGACAAACTGCTGCGGATCTCCAAAGCTTGCTTGCCTTTGGTAAGGTGACACTTGCCCATATCTAAAAATAAGATGCAAATAATTTCTCTCAAAATCAATGCTGTGGAAATTCTAACTAAATTAACTACTTCCTTTTGTATATAAAATTACAACAAAACCCCTACAGTCTTCAGATATCTGTCACGATGTTGCACTAAAAAGTGATGCATGTTTGAAATGCACGGGGAACTTGCAAAACCGGAATTTAACCATATTAAGGCTACATACCTATCAGATCTGTTATACTGCACATACAACCTTGTTAGATAACACAGCCATCAATGCAAATCATACTTAGTCATATGTCTATATATAAACTTCTAACCAATCTGTTTCTACACTGATCTTCCACTTACATGTTTTTTTTTTCCTTTTCCATATTATTTTCATGTAAACTTGCATTTTCAGAAGCACTCCCTTCTCAGTTGTTCATTCATCCAAAGCTAAAGCAGTGTGCCAGATACCGCAAAAGAATTCTGAGGGTTTTGCATGTCTGCTTTTCAGGATGCTCGCACATTTTTCAAAGTTAGTTCAAGCAACATTATGGCTCTGACTCAGCAAGGTTGTAATTTATGTGACTAATTTTAAGCATGTGAATAATACTACTGGAGGCGATTTCTAAAGAACGTAATAAACTGGAAGCCAGTAACTAGCGCATATCCCAGGGGTTGATACTGGGGCCAACACTATTTAACATCTTCATTAATGACCTGGATGATGGGACAGAGCGCACCCTCAGCAAGTTTGCAGAGGTTTACCGAATGGTGAGGAGCGGCTAATGCACCACATGGTTGCACTGCAACCCAGAGGGACCTGGACAGGCTGGAGAGCTGGGTGGAGAGGAACCTCATGAAGTTCAACAAAGGTCCTGCACCTAGGGAGGAATAACCCCCTGCACCAGTACAGGTTGGGGGCTGACCTGCTGGAAAGCAGCTCTGTGGAGAAGGCCCTGGGGGTCCTGGCGGACAACAGGTTGAGGCAGCAATGTGTCCTTGTGGCCAAGGCCAGTGGTGTCCTGGGCTGCATTAGGAGAAGTATTGCCAACAGGTCAAGGGAGGTGATCCTTCCCCTCTACTCAGCACTCCAAATGTGGCCTTGCTAGGGCTGTGTCCAGTGCTGGGCTCCCAATACAAGAGAGATGGAGTTACTGGAGTGAGTCCAGTGAAGGGCCATGAAGATGATTAAAGGATTGGAGCATCTGACATAATGAGGAGAGGTTGGGACTGTTTAGCCTGAAGAGAAGGCTTAAGGGGTATCTTATCAATGCGTATAAATATCTGAAGGCAGGGTGTAAAGATGACAGAGTCAGACTCTTCAGTGGTGCCCTGTGACAGGACAAGAGGCAATGAGCATAAACTGCAACACAGGAAGCTCTGTTTGAAACCAAGGAAAAAAATCAATTTCAACCCTAAGTTTTGAGATTAACATTTTAGTCTTAACATCTACAGATCTTATTTATTTCTTCAGAATAATTTTGACATCTTCTGAAGAACACAAGTTTCATTAAACTTTTCACAGAAACTTCATGAAAAGTTTAACAGGTAACATAGAAAATATGAACAGTAAGTTTGTTTTATGGGATCTAGTCAAGCAATGTATCAACAAAAAGCAAAAAGACAAGGAAGATAATCCAGACAAACAAAGAAATGGTAACCAAGAAGCACCATTTCGGTTCACATTCTGCTGGTGCTGGAATCCTATTGCTATCAGTTTGATACAGATTGCATGCTTATATTTTAGCTAGTCAACCTTTCTTGCTAGAGCACTGACAGAAGTTCTGTCATTTTAACCTTTGCCTCCCATCTTCAACAGTCTGACCTGCTGACAACTCTACTGTGCATTTAGGAGCCTTTTGTATTTTTTCTGCTTTTTGGAGCCAAAAGACAGATTGGGCCAAATTATGGCTTCCATTACAGACCTGTCGTCCCACCAAGCATATTGGAAACCACAGCAGAACTCGGCTGATTATGTAGATTTGAATTCCCTAATGTTAGGGAGCCAGACAGTGCCTTTATTCAAAAGGACAATGATTTACCTACAAATAATGGGATAATACACAGACAGCTCTTTGTTAATGGCTGTATCTGTTCTTCTGTGCTTTGAGGAAATGCTTGCACAGAAGCAATACATTTTCTTTCAGCAGTTTTCACTTTACTGCTTCTCTTGTCAGTTACAGAAGACAATAACTGAACAGAGTACACTAAAACAGTGGATTGCCCTTTGATGTACACTTACGCTTTTCGACAAAGAGCAAGTAATTGTCATCACTAGAGCATACTCAGAGGTAGGCAGGGCTCAGCTGATTGCTAAAATGAACATGGAAGTGAGTGGACTACCAGTAGCATCAGACACCATGAGACTGCAGACTAGTTTTAGTGGACGGACAATTCAAAGCTCCATGCAGAAAAACACTTCAGAACGAGTAGTTCATCATGCAACAAGGTACACCAGAAAGAAGAGTATAATACCGCTATCTTGAAGAAGCTCAAATCTCTTTACAAATGGTAAACTTTGTTCATCTGCCGCCTAATAGCACCCACTTCTTGGTAAAGCTGATATTTTAGCAAAATGCAACAAGAAAGAGCTTAAAGAAGGGTACCACATTTGCTGTACAAGAAGAATGACAGTTAAGCAAGGAAGTGTTTAAATAATGCAGGCTGAGAAGACAGTTAATGCAGTAAGCCGGAGTTCACCTTCTGCAACTTCATCTAGCAGTACAGTAATCTTCTTGTCTTCTAACAAGCGCTCCTTCAAGAACTTCATGAAAATCCCATTGGCTAACCCAGAGTGCTGAATTTCAAAGGCTTCTGCTCCTTGGCACCTATGAGATCACCAATATCAGACAAGGAAAGACATCATAAATGTTATATGACTTAAGATCAACACGAGGACAAATGGAGAAAAGTTTTGTTTGGGAATGCGAGGGAAGGAAATCCTACAATTTAAAAACCAGGTTAAGTCTAGAGCCAGCCTGCTCTTTGTAGCATTGCAATGTTCATTTGCAACCAACTCATCTGGGAAGATTTCATGCTTATAACAAAACCATACCAGAGATGATATCAAATTCAGTTTATATGAGGAGCTTAAATTTTTCATAGAAGATTACTAAAGCTCTTGACTATTTCTAGTCAATAGCTTTTGCATTTAATTTGAAAACTAATAGTGAAAGGTTATTTACATTTCAGCATAAGTAACCTCCTCAAATAATTTCAATTGCAGTTGTAGCTTTTTTCTTTATACCTAGAAAAGGAAAAGCAGTGGTCAATCTCTTCCAATAATTTATTTGTATGTTTAACACCTATACGCTTTCTAGAAATTTAATTTGTATTAACACAGGAGACACATGACCACATAGGGTGCAGCATGTAGGTTACAGTTCAACTGCTCCACAGTACTGGACCTCGCGTACAGGTAAAGACTGGTAAATACCATTAGCAACATACAGGACACAATGAGAGAGGACCCCCCCCCCCCCCCCAAAATAAGTTAGCACAAACAAATGAAACATTATGGGCTTGTGGGTAAACTTTGCTTTTTCCTCCTCTGTGATTTTTAATCTCTAATAAATAGTACTTAGATTACAATTAGAGCATTCCTACAATTAACTATTAAAATAAAAATCAGGAACACTGTTCAGCAATTCCGGAGTTGCTGACGCAGTTCCATCACCAGCATTAGCCTATATCTGAATAGGAATATTACTTAATGGAAATCAGTAAATACGCATTTCTACAGTTGGCTGGCTTCTTCCCCGACATTCCACAGTGAATTGAATGATTTGAGGAATGAAGTCAAAAAGATAGTGAGAAGATACAGATAAGGGTAAGTTATTGGCCCTTTAACACCATAATTGGCATTCTTCTCTAAAAGATTAGCTATACAATCTCAGTGGTCTGCTCTGGCTTCAAAAATCTCTGTGGCATAGCAAGGAAAAAAAAAGTTTCCTTACGTTGCATATCCAAAAACAATGTTGGCTGTAACCTTCAGAGCATCTAAAATGGGAATTGTGTCATCATATTCATTTCTGCAATAAATGGAAACATAAAAAAAAAAATTTGAGAAATAATAACAGTAACAAACTCTACAGTTATTCAAAATACCAAGCAACTTAGTTCAGAAACACAGTATTTTTCTTCCCCTCTTACAACTCTGAACGAATCCTGACAGCTAAAGACAACCCAGCATCATCAAAACCCTTCATGAAAAGACTGCAAAGACAGTCAGGTATCACGCGTTATGCAGATGAGGGCATGCTTACGAGGGCATGCTATATTAACCAATATCGAATTTGGCAAAATCTCTGCAAAAAGTCTCTGATGATGACAAGCCATTTTAGGCTACAATGAAAACTATTTGAATTCTTTCATTGAAATCATGGTGTCTGCAATGTTGACACACGGGTTATGCAGCAATATTTTCTATTTGGATAGCAGATTGTGAAGCTGAATTAGATCATGGGCATTTCATTAGCAGTGAAGTTGACAGGCTCTGCAAACATGAAGGCGCTAGCAATTTTCTATTACAAAACATAGATGGTCCTTAGAGATTGACTTTCGGAAGTGCTGACGGAAGAGCTGATTTCAAGGGCAAGCTGAATCAGGCACGGTATTTATCTTCTCTTAACAGGGAAAGAAAACAGCACTTTGTTTAGAAAAACCTGCTGAACCAGTTGATTTTTAAGCTCTAAATAAAGACACAATTTCCTCAGCATAAAAGCAGTCCACAAAATCCATGCCTCTTAAGAGTTCTAAAATGAGTACTTCAGCCCTTCTGTCAAACTAACATGTCTTTGATCATGCAGGTTCTCCTTCCTCCCCGAAATCATAAAGATGGTTAAAGATACAAGGGAAAAGATTCACTTTTCTTCTGTAAGATGCCTAACTTCACTTCTAACTAACAAGGCTGACACTTTATAACTTTTAAACAAACAAACAAAAGAACTGAAATAACTCTCATTCAAGTCAAGAGGCAAGTACCTGCACGTGGAAACAGAAAGCTGAATCACCAGCTTCACATTTCTATCTGGTGCCAAACGCAAAATAAGTCTATGAATGACTCCTATTGACTTTAAAAGGGTTCCGGCTGTGAATTCTCAGAACCATGAGCTTTCAAGGGCACTGAGTTCTCAATCTAGATGAAAGGCTTTTCCTCAGCTTGTAGACCAGCTTTCTCCCAAGCTTCCTTGCTATTTTCCCAAAGTAGCTGGTTATTTTTATTTATTCTTTTTTAAAGTAGGCCCAGTTATAATCTATTGCTGGGACGAATAAACTGAACTTCATACTTTGTTCCCAAAACTACAGTCATTATACCTCCTCCCTGCATCACGAAGCAAAAACACCTCTCAAATATGTAATGTTAGTTTTCACTATTCATGAACGATCAGATTAGATTAGTTCTACCTTTTCCGACACATATCCAGTAGGAATACATTGAGTCCTGTCTCTTTTTCCTGCATCAGTTTGAGGATGTTCTGTACACACAGACAGTTTGCAGATCGGTAGGGATTTGGAGCATCAATAGGGACCATGAAGCTGTTTCCATAGTTTTCGTAGCCATGGCCAGCGTAGTATAGCAAACCTGAGAGGTCAGAATAGATGGGACTGAAAACACAGTTCAAAAGTACATTAGAACATTTCTACTGATTCTAGCATGGCCATGGTTTCATGCACTGTGTCCACAGCATGCATCTGTGGGAGATGAAGATCATTTAAGCTACTCCAAGCAGTATTTTTTTTTATTATTGATATGCCTTTGTTAATACAGGAAGGAAGGAAGGAAAAATGAAATGATAACATCAACCTCGTAATACACAGATGTAAAAATAAGTGTTTGCTCATGAAATGGGATCATTCAAATACTTACTGTATAGTGACACATGTAATCAAAGACAGCTAAATAAAACAACTCTTAAAAATGCTTTAATTAGTTTTGGCCTCTGAAGATAGAATAAGATAACCAGTGCTACTGGATTTTTTTTTGTTTGAAAGATGCTGTAAATCTTTAAAATTACATTCTCCTTTGAAAATTTTTACCTACTATTACTACTGACAATTCTTAAAATTACTATAGCTAGAAATCAGAGGAAAATCTTGCTTACACTATAACAGTGATTTTTCAGTTTTGCTGTTTTTTCTGTACCATCAGTTTTTCCATTTGTTTTTTATCTTGTGTATAGGAAAGGGTAAGAAATATTTTTACATTTAGAGAAAAGAATGATTATTCCATGATCATATTTGGCAGCATTCCAGACCACACTCCTATTATTCAAACTACCGGCAACTCACTTTTAGTTGATCACATCTACATCTCTTTATAGTTTAATGATCCATAACTGCTATACGAGCAACTTCTTTCTATGTTTACTTAGATATAACAGATTATCCTAAAATAATCTCCCTCATATGTCAATACATAATGGTCTACAACAGTTTAAGATTAAAGAACTTCAAACAAACACGCAATAGTTTTGTATAGAGAAGATACATTATACAATTAAAAGCTTTTCATAACCCTAAGAAAGGGAACTGCAACTTAAGACTTAAATTTTACTTCTATGAATAAGCAAATCAAATATTAAAACCACACCAATTTGCTGTAAAATTAGATAATCTCAGCATTAATTTTCATTGCCACAAAATACAGTTACCAGAAGCTTACACGATTCAACAGAATTTTCCTTCTGCCTGTTCCCCGCACTGCTTTGCTTATCTATGGCAAGTTCCAGCTTCTAAATATAATATTAGTTATCTGTACATAGCTGTCTATGGGTCAGATCTTCGGTTAGTGTAAAGTGCTGCAGCTGAAACAAAGTCAACAGAGAGATGACAGTTTATGCTACTTATGGACATGTTCTTCTTATAGAGTTATTCTTACTAAACGCAGCTGTGAAAGTTGTCACTATAAAACTTAAATATTCAGTAGTGCAAAACAACCCTTGCCCTAACATACTAAAACGACCTATCTTTAAGCCAGCTTGTGTAGATGATTTTCCCTTTACATTACAGATAAATACAACAAATGAAACTACTTCTCTCATACAGCCCTGTGTATTCCGTACAGGAATACCGAGAGATGATCACAGACCTTCACACTAAGTCCTGGCTTCTCCTCGACTCGCGAGCTCTCAAGTCATCAACAACCGTGCCAAGACCTCGCAGCCTGCTCCATTCAGTCCGCGTTGCTCACTGCTCCTCACGGGAAACACGCACGGCGAGGACGAGCACCCAGTGAGCGTGTACAAGGCAAACCCCAGGATGCGAGGATTCGTTGGAACAAAGAGCCTAACGGTGATTCGCTTGCTAGAGTCTTGCAAACCAGCAACAGTTTATTCAATTAAAAATTACAGTTATAAAGGGCACAGAATTAACTGTGTGTAATTAAAAACTTAACCATAGGAATCTTATAATTGGCCCATTAATACTTTATGTATTTGTTTATCTGTGACTGGGCAGTTTCAAAAGAGTTAAAAATGAAGTTAAGTGCCTAACGTCATGTCAGATTAAGGAAAAAGTTAAAGGAAAACTACTAAATTTGATTTCTATAGTGTTTGGACCTGAACTGAGATTATATTTGAGATTATATATCTGAGTGTATGTTGGAGAAGTAATTGGACTAACAGAAGGGAACACAAGTCTCAAATTTAAAATCTTTTCACTTTCTGTAAAACTAGGCTGATAAAAATCTGTGTTAAATTAAAAAAAAAAAGCAGAATAAAATCAGCAAAGATATGAACTTTGATAATACTTTGATTTAAAATTTTCAAGCTCAAATGAATGAGTTATAGCCATGTTAGAACATTAATCATGCTCCCACTACCCTCTCATTACCTTGTTTTACTTTATAACCCTGAAGCTAACTAACAACTTGCTTTCTCTGAATTGACTCATTAATTAGAAAGTGAAACAGTGGACACAGACTATTTTAAGACATTATACAGGAAGCAATAAAGTCCTTAGACACACCCAACACTTACATAACAGTATCATTCCCCACAACTAAAAGTCACCGTTTTGCAGACCGCTCCGCACAGATCACGCTAACCGAGGACAAATCAGAGTCTGCTGCCAAATGGCTTCGTGCCGACAGAACATACCACCGCTTTGAATCCGGATAGCAAATAACGACACATGAACATCCATCCATCCTAAATAAGGAAATAACTGCTAAAGGGACAAGGAAAACCACTGACGACGCTGCCGGGTCAATCAATCGCACAGAGCCAGCTCACCTAAGAGGAAAAGACCGGCCAAGACTTCTGCAGCGCACAGCCCAGTTACGGCCCTTCCACTGACCTCCAGCTCTCCCTGGCTTTTTGCCTGCTACCAGGGGAATCCGCACTGCGGCAACAGCAGCGGTTCTGTTCGCGCTGGCCCTGGGCTAGGACGCTGCTCAGCCCTGACACCGTCACAGTTACACCACAGGGAAAGCTAGAGGGAGAAGGAGTCAACAGCCTCACGTTCATTAATAATTAGAGATATGCCAACTTGACTTTCGGAATTTATGAAGTTTTTACTCCATGGTGACTATAAAAACACCCCGAGTGCTGTTTCCTTAACATGTCACACTGGCAATATGTGTCTTGCAACAAACTATAAAGTGCAAACAAAAACTCATTGGCCAGCCAAAAGAAACTCATGAGCCAAGATAAGCATCCACAGCCACAAAATATCTCTACAAGGTACCATATAGTAACGACATTTAAATATTCAGTTTTGAGATAACTGTCCGTGATACCTTTTGTATGGAAGAGACTTTTCCATGTCACAGAACACTAAGAACATGAAATCAAGCAAGCAAAAATGCCAATGTGGCCTTTAACCTAAGGCAATATGCCTCAGCGGAGAAGGAGAAGGAGAAGGAGGAGAAGAAAAAAAGATCCATACCACCTTTTTCTAGTAGAAGAAAAAGGTAGAAAAAGTAATGAAAAGAGTCAGAACACTATTTAACAGAATATTTTCTCAGTGAAAAGAAATATTTCAGAAATAGCAACTGGATTTCTTTTCTATCCTTGAGCAAATGACTGTTACGCTTATTTGGTGTCTGCAACAATTAATCTGTTGAACTCAAGATCAGAATTGAGTCTCTGTATACTCAGAGCAAGCAAACATGTTTGGAGGGCCTCGTTAGACACTTTGGCACAACAGTTTCGAGTGGGCTCAAGTGTCCTCATAAACATCAGCATTTAAGTGATGTTCAGAGCTTTGTTTAGGAAAACAGTCTAACTATTTTCAGCCTTTAAAATGTATGGGTCTATGCTTTTATCCTTTGCAAAACACAGTATTGATTGCACACTGCATTTAATATGACACAGACTGAGGCATTAAAGGAGACAATCATCAGCACTTTGTTTATTACTCCTGCTCTTAAGGAACAGTATCTGAAATGCCACTTTCCTGGCAGTAAGTAGCAATTACACGGTGTCATATTAGACATCATGGGTATGTGTAACAAGAACTAAACAGGAATAGCCACTGTGCCTCTTATGTTTGGAGCTACGCCCACTAAAAATGCAATAAATCATCATCTATTTGTGCATTCACAGTATCTTTTAAATGCTCTGAGATATTAATAGCCACTATCCAGAAAGAATAAAATGACCATTTAAATCATGAAGAAGTTTACTGCCAAACAGTACTGAAAGAATTCTCTGCTTAGCTTTCAGAAATACCAGCTTTCTTGAAAAATACAACTCTTAAAATACCTCTTAAAAGTACCCTCAGATAGTGCTGGTAAGAAACTCATTATGGCCTTTCAGTACTTTGTTTCCTAAATTTGTTTCAGCAATTATAAAAAAAAATTAAGAAGGTGTAAGAATCTAAAAGTTCATTCAAATGTATAACAAAGTACATCTAAAAGAAAACAGCTATCAGAAAGTCTACTGAACTTTACTGCCATAATCAGTCTTCGTATCATGTGAGTTTTGGCTCCAACTTAAATGCTGAAGTGTCAGATCAGCCAGTTCTGCACAGACAGAGCATCAGGTATCACATCAGCGAAAAAAAAAAAACATGCTAAAAAAGAATCTGACCTTGTGTTCCAAAAAGAGTCAAACAATGTTTTCTTAGATGGATGATGCTATGGGAAATTCTGCAATTCAAATGGGACAACTGGCTCAGCTTTCTGGTCTGTCCTAAATAATTTCTAGAGTCATTTATGCAACCTTAGCTTTTAGAAAAAAAGCCAAAAATAATGGCAGTCAGCAGCAAACTGCTCAAAGCCTACAGAAGAACTTGCCTTACGCTCCAAGTCAGGTGGCCTGTTCTGCATAAGACACGAAGGTTTTCGCTCAGTGGATCAATTCCCTCCAGCTAGCACAGCCACCAGTTCTGCCTTGCCCCTTGTCCTCAAAAATCAAGTTTAAATACGACAAAGAATCCAAATATGTGAAAAATGATTTAAGAATAGCAGTGATGCATATCAGACTTGACTGGTTATTCATTATCCCAGTAGAAGGCACCTCCTGAGCAGTATGTGGAGGGTAGTTTAAAAAATTTTTTAAAATTCTATTATAGATATCTTAGAAATGAATGTGTGACTCAAACAAAAAATAAGAGACAAGAGAGAAGCGTGTTAAACATATCTTTCAGTATGCATGCTGTAGATTCATTTCTACCTGTAATGTAAAAGCCTATACTGTGAGGTGCCACAGTACAATCATTAAGGTGATGTTGTCATTTTAGAGGTGTGGGCCTTGCGTTTTTGTTGGGCTTTATTTCAAGTCTAAAGTGTTTAAAAAAAAAGTTAGAGGCGCTGCCTCCTTAAGCAACAAACTCCAACAAACTTAAACTCCCTGAATAATGTGCAAAGACATGAGAAAAGGACGAATCCTTTACTCCATATTCAGAGCTTCCACAGCTCTGTCGAAGCAATAGCTGTATCCGAGTTCTGCCCAAACAGGAGTCTTAGGAAAGTCCTTTATTATTCACAACTGCAGAAGGTAAAAAAAGCTGAATGCCATAGCTCAAATTCTCAGTTTATGCCGCTCAATTTGTTAGGTATATCCTACAAAGGATTTTTTCTGTTTTAACTTCTTTGCAGTGCACAGACATAGCTTAAGAGAATTAGGCTTTCTTAAAAAAAAAAAAAAAAAAAAAAAAAAAAAGCGCTTCTTTTCAAATTGTTTTTTAAAGTAGAAATTTATGTTTGTAGATTTTTTTCACTCCTTGTCAAGGACATAATGAAAAACTATATTTTTGTTAGGCCAGTATCCTGAAAGCTGAAAGGAACCCAGCAACTCAAAAGCAGGCTTTCTATTTAACCTGAAAATCTTGGCTAAAAGAGAGACTGCATCCAAGCTGTTCAGCATTACACCTTAACTATAAAGTGAAATCAATGTTTTTCTCTTATTTTTGTACTGTGTATTTTAGGTTGCAACAATTTCACGAGACAAGGCTTTGCTGCTATGTCCCTTGCCCCCTTCCCCCCCCCCCCATCAGGGTGCAGCTTACTGTCCCGGCTCTGAAAGCCCCCTCTTCCTCAGCTCTTTAAGAAAAAGTCTGGTGTGCAAGGACTAAGAGCACCTCTGTAGCAGCAGCCCTTCCCAAAGAGCTCCTGGAGGATGGAAATCCAGAAGGAAAGACCGTTCTGCAGACATCTAGTAGAAAGACAGGGAACGATTGAAATGGTCCAACAAGCAAACTTAGAACATATTCAGTGTTATATTTATGGCCGTTCCCCTCTCCCCCCAACAAAATGCAAAGTAGCAATTTTAAATATGCCTAGGGATTGGTCAATCCTAACCAAAAGCAGTAACTTGCAGACATGGGGGAGGGCAGAGGACAGAAAAGATGTTTAAGAAGGTGTTTAAAAGGTGTCTTAGGAGCAGCAAGGACTGCTGCTCAAGATCACATGTAGTCTTGCATTTTACGGTACTCTAGATGGCTCTTTTTGTGCTTTTGCAAGAGCAGACAGTGGGCTATTCTCACTATTTTGATAAACTGCAGCTAGAATGAGATTTTGCTAATTTAGCAGGATAGGTGACAGGCTATTGATAGACACAGACCCCGAACGAGCCACTGTCTGCTTCACACTTCCCACAGCAGCTGCCTTCACAAGGAAATCAGAGAAGACTCAAAACAATTCTTGTTGTACCTTGAAAAAGAAACCATTGTTTAGAGCCTGTTAATCTCTCAGTAGTCCTTTTTTTTTCCCCACTCTTCAGCAGACTCTTTTAGTGAGCCATTTCATCCAGGGTTTGTGAGTGAGATGCACACAGTTCAGTTTTGGTTCTCCTGTCTCCGGATCCAGGGTCAATTCTGTGTCTCGGTAACCCCTAAAAATTGTACTTGATGCTTATTGCACAGTTAAAACCTAGGAAAGGTTTAGGTTTGGTATTGCAGGGAAATCCTTAACACGAAGTAGTAGGAACAAATATTTTCCATATAAATAAATGTGTGGGGAAAGGATTTCAGGAAAAAACAGTCTATTTTTCTTTATAAATTTTGAGGAGGGGAGAAAAAACTATATTTCTACCTTTGCATATATCAAACGAAGGAGTACAAAAAAAGTTGTAAAGCAGCTGGAATATATAGTGCATCTAACACATTCACAGCTCAAAGAGCTCTCGCTTAACTACAACTGAGATTGGCAACCAGTTAACTGAGCAAACCTTTAATCTGTTGCAAGTAATATCCTCTCCTCAGAGCAGCTTTTGCAATAGTATAATTTGGTTTGTACAGTTTTCGCTACTCTGCTAATAGCTCTTTCCCATAATACACCGATACAGACATAATGGACTGCTCGTGCTTTTACTTAAATGATTTGTACAAGTTACTACTAATGACCTCCTAGTGTAAATATGCAACTTCTGCACAGCATGCTGCTATACAGATACATCAGCTTTTAGCAGATAAACACACCAGTACCATCAAACACAGAAATACTCTGCAGCGAGAAGCTAAGGACTGTACATTTAGGTATGGTTAAAGAAAGGAGATCAAAGATTTTATCTGTTCCAATAATAAAGCAGCAATAACATTTTTAGTCAAGGTCAAAGGATGTGCCAGTAGGTGTTTCTAACTTACCTTTCCCATTCTATGTACATATTATTACAGTGAAGTTTGCTTTAGTATCACATGACAGTGATCTGGCAGAGGTTAAAAAACCCCAGATGTTTGTGTACTTGATACATTGCAAAAATCAATCTACTCCACTAGGAATATCACATGTTCTTACCGTATACTCCTTTGTCCAGGAGAAGTAAAAATTCATACACTGCATTTCGCATCTCAGACTCAGTAAGATCCAGCAAAGAAACAACTTTGAAATCCAGCTGTCTTAGCAAATTGGTCAGTTCATAGACATCTACCATGGGAGCCTTGAGCTGAGGGTGATTCCAGTAGCTCATATTGCCTATTAACAGAGCTACCTTGTCTGTTGCTGCAAAGGCAAAGGCAAAACAAAGTCACAGCACGTTTATGTATTTCCTGGGTTCAATACCTTTACATTTAATTTCTTCTAAAGCTAAAACAGACCAAATCTCAATATTTTACACAATGTTTTTAAGTCCTCCTACATCAACTCTAGAACTCAACTCACTTCTCATCCAAGAAAACAAAGAAACATTGCAGCGTGTTCTGACAGTCAGCACATTTGAACTGTGATGAATGCAGAGGTTATTGACAGATTAGCTGATCTGAGAAGTGAGCCACTAAGGCTATTTCCTATTTCTTTCATTTATCTGAAAGCATAGACAATTATTCAATCCCCCCAAACAAGAAGGAAGGAATTTAATAAAAATGAAAATTCTTATGGCAAAGCTATAGCCAATATGCTTTCCCAAACTGAATTTTCTTATGAAACCAAAACCCAAACCCAAACCACTTTCATGCCTCCATCTCCCATGCTCCTGTCTCTAAAACGAGCAACATTTAAGTAGCAACTTTTACAGGTCAGAATTAAAAAGTCTTTTTTTCTGTTTGTTAAGGGTTTTTCTGCTGTTGCACTAGTAAAAAACAATTACGTATATGAAAATTAAAAAAAAACTGGGGGGGGGAGTCTGCCAATGTGCTTATAGTTTGAGATATATTCACTTTGATTTTAATGAAGTTGGAAGTATTTCTGCCCTGACTGAACAAAGCAGCTATGAAGGGGAGAAAAGCTACATTGCCAGAGATGCTTTAGAGACTAGCAGCCTGATTTTTATCCAAGCATTGCACACTAGACTACAGAAAGGCATTTATTCAGTTAAAGCACAGCATTTTCCTCCCTGGTTTGTTTGTTACTTCTCCTCTCTGATAGGAATTACTGTCCCACAGCTCTGGCGACACACAAAGTCATGAGAATGCTCCTTAACCTGCTTCAGAGACATTAACCATGCACAACCAGGTCTAGAAGAGAAACTCTGCTCATAGCCTCAGTCTCTTAACACTTCACTGTCTCAAACAAGATCCCAACTTGTTTTCAACATTTTTGCAGACGGAAAACTTCCAAGGTCTTGAACACAGTAAACTTTTCTAAAAGCAGAGACAGACAAAGAGTAACAGAAATACACTGACATTGAAATGCTTTTAAAAGTGCAAGTTTTCAAATCTATTTAGAAAAAATGAGCAGGATAGGGAAGGACTTTCACTCACTCGCACTGGCGAATCTGGGAGTGGTCCAGCACGGTCAGGACAATACGCCTGACCGCAGGCTGTTCTTCGCAACATACCTACAGTATCCACCTTGGCGGTTAGTCCAGCTGCAGCTCAGGATCAAAGCATCCACACCACGCTAGGCTTGCAAGCATGGCATACTCTCTTAGTGGAAAGACTCCCACTCTTTTTTTTGAAACCATCCTAATGCCACTACCCCCAAATATCAAAGTACTCCAAGTAATGGGGTAACACACTTGTTAAGGTCACAGTCAGAAGAATTTGAAACCATAAACTGGAAGAGATGAGAAGTTACAGGCATTCCACCAAGTCATTAAAAATACTGGTGTTCTCACCCAAGTTTACTAGTGAAAAGGCAACCAAATTTTATAAAGGACTATACAAACACACAAAAGTCTCCCTCCCTGCAGCTCCTTACATGCACCGTAGAGTTATTTCACTAGCTATGGCAGAAGAAGCCACATTCAGACAGCTCTGTTTCCCAGATAAGATACACATATGTTCATCACAGCTACAAAACTACTCACCAAAAGGTCTGTCATTTGATCGTTCTTGTAGGTTTGCTTGAAATAAATTAAGAGAATAGATCATCAGTAATAGCAATCACAGTTGTTAACATAAGAAAATGAACTGCATGTTCCATAAAGCAATCGTCCATCAGTACTACTTTGCTTAGTAAGTTGTTTCCTTCCTAGCTTTAAATAAAAATAAGAGTGCTTGGCTTTTGTTGTTATTTTACCTAATTTCCTTCATCCTCTTTCAGCAAACACAGCCTTGTAGGATGCTTAAAGTGTAATTTTGTGTCTTACAAATGGTATATTAGCATTTTCAGTAACACCTGAAATACTTCATCCTCTTTAAATGAGATAAAGACATGCAAGATGGGGGATGTTTAGCAGGGATGACAGTTTGCTATGTGTAAAATTCTTTTATTTTATCCTTCACAGAGGAATGGTAGAGCCAACACTTTGCAAAGAACAACAGTAGCTGACAAACCTCCTGCTTTGGGTACTGTGCACGTCACGACAACATCACTGATAGATCCTTCAGTGACGTCAACTAAGTTTTGGCAAAAATAAATATATCTTGGATGTCTAAGTCTAACACAGGAAATTAAATGACATTTGTGATTTGAGTTTTGGGGAACACAGCATCAGGGATAATCCCTCAGGGAGTACTATTCCAGACGTGGATTTCTATCAGTAACAACAAACAGGCTTCAAATCACATTAGTCCACCCCAACTTGAATTTGCAAAATGTACCAACTCAGCATTTCATGGATGATACCTTACATCCGTACAGCTCCCTTCTGTCTGCAGATAACCATCGGAAAGAACAAAAACATACTAAAACTTAAGAGTCCAAGTAAGCCACAGACAAAAAAAGGAAAAGATAATTCCTTCTTTATTTATATAATATGCAGGCATATAATATAAAAGAGCAGCTTTGCGTGATGTTGCAAAAATAACAGCCACCCTATGGTTCACTGTGGATCTTTAAGTTAATTTATTGGAACCAGTAAGCTGCACTGCCCTTTACATGATATATGCCCCTATTAAATCCCCAGCTATGAATACATACAAATAACAGAAGTTACATACTGCAACACAGTCAGCCTTCAGTGATTTGTAATGCGAAATGAAGATTTGAAATTAAAGTTTTTCAAAATGTATCACTTACCAGGCTTTTGAAGACCGCTTAGATCTTCTGTGAAGAAATACACCAATAAGATCATAGCTTAAACGAGAACTAAATAATAATTTTTACTAATAGAAGTATCATGCCATATTAGTAGAAGTCAAAAAAACTAGAAAATAAAAATATCTTTCTAAAATATGCCAAAATTTAGCTTTAAATTTCTGTAAATCTAACCTTTCATGTATTTCTTCCAGAGGTGCAGAAGAGAAAAATCCTACATCAAAATACTAAGTTATGCGAGACACAGCAATACAATATAATAGATCTCAGACAGAAACAAAGGGGAAAACATACACTACCCTCAGCCCCACAGGCATGCAAGCAGCTCGAACAAATAGGGAAAAGGAACACAATCACCCATGTGAATGACAGTTGTCCTGGGGACTGCTAAAAAAGCAACATCCTGAGCAAGAAAGCTTACTTCATAAACCTATAGGTATTCAGAAAGGCTTCTGATTTGATCTTCAAACATTCTAAACTACCAGAGACTTCACCTATTTATTTTGAGAACACTGGAAACCACGGAAAAGAAAAGTCATTTATTCGAAGCACCAGAAGTCTCCTAGGCCAGGCTTGTTCCATGCAATGGAACACTAGGCATATATCTTAAGCCATCGAGACAGCCTCATACATCCACATGGGAAACTACGGCGACCTAAACTGATGCTAGTGTGGGTTCTAAGGCAGCTTAGCAGAAAAAGGGTGCTGCACCCAAGTGAACTGTAGTTGGGGTGCATGGCCCCACACACAACACAGTGATCATCTCCCGCTTCAAAGACTAGTTGAGTCACAGATAACTAGGAGGCTTCTGCATGCAGCGCAGACAAAGCCCAAGCCAGAACGGATGTGAAAGGCTCAAAGAGACAACCAGCCTCAGAAGCTGTTCTGTGGAAGTGAGGCTGACGCAGCAAACGCCGAGTACTTGCACGTTCCAGTGAGTTACAGATCATGACACCCTCACAATGTCAAACCTTCTCTAGCTTTCAACAAAAAATGCTGCAGAGAAGCTTAATTGCAAGACAAACAGGGCAGAGAGCCATTTATTGTACCTTGGGAATGCATTTGTTTTTCCTGTGCTGGTAGATAAGGTCAGAGAACAAAAAATAAAAATAAAATAAAAAAGCAGCTGTACATCTTCATATATGGTTTCCTTCTAGTATGTAAATTTTACATACTTGGAGATGCTCAGTAATCAAGGGATGGCATCAACATTAAGGTCAAGATATGTCTTCCACTCACACTGGAGCAATGCAAAGGAGAATGAAAATCTTCCTAATAAGGTTGCTGGAAACACTGTCTTGCAGGCACAGAGCTGACAGAATCACTAGGACTAGCTCTATCCAACTCTCTAAGGTCACCCAGGTCCCTGAACAGCTCCGGCTTTCTTGCAAGGATGTTGCCTCCTGAGCCCAGTTGAAGAAATCTCAAGATCGTTATATTGCACTAGAATCTGTAAGTGCAGGACATGGAAATGATGCAAAAATCAAATCACTTTTAATACTGCAGATGAAGAAAGTGGTTTGGCGTTTTTCATGTGCTCTAGGTCATGGTATCAAGGCAAAGAAGGGAGAAGCACATGCAAAAGTAACATTACATCACACATCAGTGTTTTAAAGCATGCTGAAGCCCTTAACCCACCCATGCTTCTCAGCAACAGTCTATCATCCCCATAATTAATTTTTAAAAAACTGATTCACAACTAAAAGTTTACTTTACCTTCTGTGCACTCCACTGCCATAGCTTTCCTTCCTTGTGTTTTAAAGGGGAAAAAAATTGGAAGACAATTCACGCTCTCAGTTATGAGAGTTAGCACAAAGTGGAAGACAAAGGTCACTGCCAAGCTTCTCCGCAATCTGGCTCATTTTATAGCAGTATAAGTCTGTCAGCACTGACTACATTATTGTATGGCAATTATTGCTAAAACTGAGGCATACCAAACTAGAATATTTCTCACGAGAGGAAAGAGCTTTTCATATACGAATACTTGATAGTATTCCCAAAGGCATCTGGAAGCTACACAAATGGAGCTCCACCTCTTTAGTTTGCTGTAAATACATGCAGATCCACTGAACTGTATATACAGTTGTATATCCACTAACTGTGGATAATCTCACCTGCCCTGGTTGCAAAAGGGCTCAAACAGTATAACACAGTCGGTATCACTAACAAGTTCTTAATGAAGTCTCAAGAGTTAAACTGCTTAGTTGTCAAAGAAAGCATGAAGATAAAGCAAGCAGCCCACCATCTGTTGACAAGCCATATACATACTAGCGTTGTCAAAAAGTGATAGCATTTCTATGCAGGTCACCATGAGAATCCAAAGCACTTTGTAACTGATAAAGCTCTAAACTTTCCTTTGATGCCAGCAAGGATAGCTATTTTAACAAATGGATAAACTAAAAATACAGAAGGTTACGTGCTTGGCTTAATACTGAATGTTTCAGAAATGAATTCTAATGATAGGTCAGTCGATTTATCAATTTCTTCCCTATGTCAAACTGAAAGACTCCTTACCTATAACAACTTCTATCTTCTTGCTGTCTAGATCTTCCTGGTCATTGAATACGTGACACCAATATGTCCCCTGATGTTCCATGCCCACGCAAGCTACCTGTGTAAGCATCACAGTCATCCCACGATGCCCCAAAGAATATATTTATCAGCTTCATTTAAGCCCCCTTGATGGGCTTAAAGAAAGGCAATACAAATCTAAAAGCTGTAGACACTCTCATTCCACAGCATGATGGACAGTGTGTGTATTCTAGAAATGCTTTCAGGAATGCAAGAAAGAATGCCACACTGCAAATCCACCGCACAGGCTTAAGCTGCACTAAGCATTGAACACAACAGCTCTTACAAATCAGTGCTTTGCAGCATGGGATAGAAAGAGAAGCTTTCACTTTTACTGATATTTAATCTTTGTTATGCCAATACATCATTCTAATCCAATATATGTTTAAGTCACTTCCATAGCCTTCCACCCCATGACTACCACCTGACTATCTTCTTCAAGGAAACTTTATGAGATAAGCAAAAGGTGGTACATATTAACTGCCTGACACTGGCACTCTGCAGTAACTTACCGTGTAGACATTTTTGCTCCCATTTGCCATGGGAAATCCATTTCTGAACCACTGGTAATGAGGAATTGGATTTCCAACAGCTCCACATTCTAGCACCAAAGCGTCCCCCACCGTCAGGTTCTGCGGCTGAGGCTGAATACAAATACGTAATTTGTTTTCAGGCAAACCAATGAAACTCCCTAAAAAAAAAAAAAGTGAGAATTAGTCTAACCTAACATATATCAGTAAGAATTAACCAACCACAGGCACATCATCCTATAATTACAGCAGACTTTAAGTAGCAATGAAATTTAGTTTAAGTTGTGTTTCCTTTAAAGAGTATGCTAAAAAGGAGCAGCAACTGTTTTCTGTTTTTTCAACTGAAAGTAACCGAAACGCACATTAAATGTACCCCGCAAGCAAACAGATGCAAAGCCCTCTCTGCATCATTTATTCCTGCCAACGAGATTACAAAGGGGCACAGCTCCAAAACACAGAGCTGTTATAGAAAGGCTCCAGAGAAAAAAACAAGCACAAAGAACAGTTGCTACCAAAGCATGGACTGAGGACCCAACCTGTGTGCAGGTGTGTATGCAGGAAGAAGAATTCCTTTCCTTTACATCATTTTATTTGCTTCATTATAGAAAAATCAAGGTAAAACTTTGGTAACTATAACAAATCTACAATTAGTTAGTTTTAGCATACCCATATTCTTCTCACTCTAAACTTAGCATCAAATTTTACAGCAAATACGTAAGAAAAACCCAAAGTTAAAAATACTTTACAAACACCAGCTCCTGCCATATCTCCATGTTGAAATGTCTTTGGATAAGAAATCTATCCAGAAAACCTGAAATGCATTAAAGGACAGTCCAGCTGATGAAAGTTTCTATATATGCTAAAATACATTGAAATGTTGAAATTCATTTTTAATACAGCCACTATACACATTAAAGTACTCCACTGAAAAGGTTTATGATCTGTACGTGCTGAAGAGCTTGATTAACTGAGACATACTACAGCAAGCTCAAACCTACCTGTAAAGGCCACACCAGTGATCTTTTATCTCAGTTGCAAGGTCACTCACATCTTTATTTTTAGACTAAGTATGTAGACACATATTTTGTCATCAGAACTATTGACGACTGACGATTAAGGGCTGATGACACTATCCTTCACATACTAAAGGCAGACAGTGATATGGATAACACTGTTCTACTAGTGTCTGCACTTCCTAGCACATTACTAGCCTATATTTCGGGGATTTTACAAACAGATGTACTCAAAACCCACTAGAAGCTACAGCTAAGTTTTATATTTAAGTAATTGCAGTCCTATGTCTTTTTCCTAAAAGATGTTCCAAAAAGGAAAAGAAAAGTTGCTTTCCTTGAAGAGTGGTTTAAGAAGCTGGTATCCCAGAAACAAAAATTGAGGAGTACTTTACAAAGACAGCCTTAAATACCAATTTGCCAGAAAGCTACAGATAAGCAGGCTGACAACGTCACAAGAACCTCACAGGAGATAGGAAGCTGTCGATCTGTGGTGTAACATGAGTCTGCTTCAAAAAAAACCAAACCCCAAAACAAAAAACAAATTCCACTTCATTGGAATGAATCAACTTAATCAAAATGATCTAAATATATAAATTCAACTTCAAATACTTTCAGCTTCTGATTATAGCACAAGCTTAGAATACAGAGAAAATTAAGTTGGGAAATAACTGACTTAAATCTTTACATCTACCACAGAAAAGAAAAAAAAAAAAATCACACTTTTCACTAGCTAGAAAAAAGGGAGGTCAAGTCTAATGAAAGGAAAGGGATTTGTTCCAGACAGCAAAAATGTCAAAACACAAACTTTTTGGATGAGTAGCCTATGTACTCAAAGGCAAATAAATCCCCCCACCCCCACCCCGTGCAGCTAGAGCACTAGTAACACATACGGGAAGATCTGCTGTTTCTGGAAGGGAAAAATAAGCTTTTTATTAAGCTGCTACCTATGACTTTATCAACAACAGATATAAATCAATGTTTCCTGGTTTTGGAAATCACCTTTGTATGCCAAAGGTTACAAGGGATATCCAATCCATTGTGGATTTCAAATCCAGCCTCCTTCCTGGCCAGGAGAGGGGAAAAAATTCATGGATAACCAGCAGGCAAGCAGAAACACTGTTTTTATCATAACACCCCTAACCTTTTGCTGCTAATTACATTGTCATGCAAGTCTCCATAGGGCAGTTAATAACCAAAGAAAATCAGCTACCATAAAGGTTAACAGACATAACACAATCACAGGAAATATGGTCACCTACTCCATCAACTATATGATTTCTGGCAGATGCTCATTTGGCAGCAATTCTGTGCTTTCTTCAGATGACTCATTCCAGTGTTTATTATTCCTGTCATTAGAAAATACTTCCTAATGTCTAGCAGAAATCTCTCTTGCTGAAATATGAACCCTTTACTTCACGCCTGTAAACAGTAAGTGTGAAGAAGATATCCTGTTCCTCTGTGCAGCCACTTTTTAGGAGGTAAATGTTTTGCAGGTGTTTTGCATTTCCCATCAAGCCTTCTCTTCTCAAATCTCAACAAGTTCAGTTTCATGGGTCTTACAGTATGTCCCATTTCTTAAGAATCTGACAAAATCTGTTGACACAAGAGAACATGCCCTAAACTCATGCATGTAAATTGAAATATCAAAGTACAACACCACACCGAGGACTTCATTGTGAGTGTGTTTATTATCAGTGTTGACTAGCCTTTTTAAAAGACAACTGTATTTTCTAATGTAGTCTCTAGACAGTTAAGGAAACAGAAAGAAATCTGCCAATATACGCTGTACCAGTGTTGCACAGCATTTCAAATAGAGAGACCTTGGCTTACCAAGTCCTCTAGAAACCTTTTCAGAGGTTTTTATTTGTTTCTTTGGAAAAACTTTGTTTTCTGCATCTCTTACCATATAAAAGATTTTTATATGTCAAAATAAACTCTAGTCCCTTTCACTCAACTGTTCAGAGCCTTCTCACTCCCTCCCTCTCAATCCCTCAGTTTGATATTAGGATCTTTAACAAAATGAAAAGAATTAATTTCCCTATAGGGCAGAAAGACAGAAGACGAGAGGTAAAGGAACTGTTGTAGTCAACTTAAGCAGGATTTATCTTTAAGACAAAAGAACACATGTGCAAGTTACAGATGGCAAAACAGAACACGAGATTGAAAGATATATGGCTTCTGTCTCTGGTGCGATGTCTTACTTGCAGTCTCATTTACAGGCCCTCGTTGGTACAGCATGTTGTCTTATCACTCACGCAATACACTGACAAACCTGTATCAGTCTCAGGATGTTTCTGAAATTGTTTCCGGTTGCCTCACTGGCCACAAGCTGACAGCAGAGCTGTGAAAGACAGCTTTGACGGGGGGGGTCAAGCTCTCATTAAATAGAAAGCAAGGAAAAGATAAGAGGTTAAAAAAAAAAAAAAAAAAAAAAAGATCTGGAGAAGGAAAGCAACCCAAGGGAACAGGAAAGAAAGAAAAGAGAAGGTGGGGGGGGGGGGGGGGGGGGAAGACAGCCAACAGTTGAAATAGGAGACTGCAGACCTGGCCAGCATTTGCAGAGATGGTGCTGTCTGCATCATCTAGTTCGATTCATTCACAGGGGATCCCAGCCCAAACGTTGCAGGAAAGAGAAATCATTCATTCAGGGTGCGCACTGCATCCCCCAGTTTACGTTTCTTTGTAAGGATCCTAAGAGAGAAAGTTACAGGAAGGAGGACCCCCTCCCCCTCCCCCCCCAATCCTTGAGTCAAAATTAGGCCTTGGTGATGGACAAATTTACAGTTAGTTTTTCCTACTATTTACAATTCAGAACTCTTTGTGCCTTCTTTTTACGTTATTCATTACATGTTAATATCACGGAGCTCATAACTAGTCAAAGCTTATTAAAATTCCCTTCTATTAAGGTTTTTTGGTTGCCCAAGAGTCACAGAACATAAAGCAATGCACTAGTCTGGGGATACCCACTGCCCTTTAGTCATCAAAATTTCTGCAACTAATGTGAAACAACATATTTTTTGTTTCTCTCAAATTCTTTTAAAGTAGCCATTATGCACCTAAACATCTCAGCTTCCTGGTGTAATCACCAAGATCTAAACCTGCAGCTTTCTGACTGAATAGAACTTGAAGTAGGAGCAAGGGAAGAGCAGAAGAAATCGTTGTTCAGATAAGGGATGGAGAAGCTGTTAGAGATTAAAATGTGAAAAGGTTACCTCAGCTGACATTTCAACAGCCTCTGATCTTTTACTGGAAGACCAGTACTCTCTATCTCTTTTTCTTCCAGAAATAAATTTTATAGGCAGGATGCAAGCGGGACACACCACTGACTGAGGACATGAGGCAAAATAAGCACTCTATAGTCTGAAGACAGTACAGTTGATTTCAATCTCACTTATCTTTAGGGTCAATGGCGAGCCAAGGCTAAGTACTTAATTCAAAAGTTAAAAAAGGCAAATGCAATGCACATATTTATTTAATGCTATTGACTTTTCTACAAAACAACAATAAAAACACACATGCACACCAGCAACTTCAGAAACTGGAAATAAGTGCATGGTATTTGTACACTAGATCCAAGAAGCAAGTTTCCAAACACAGGATTTATTTACACTCTACTACTCTCAGAGATTCCAGATACTGTTGAGCAGACGGCTGTTTATCTTATTTGCTTTCTCCTATTTATTCCATTCTTCTCAAACTACTACTTCTTCCCCATTTTCATCATATATGTTGCAGATGGAGATTATCCCATCATTGAAGCAGAGGTACCTTCATGTTAGTGCCACAAATTCATATAGATTTACATCGGTATATTTGAGTTACCATGTTTTTTCTTATGCAGGTAATAACTGAAAACTAACACCCAAGTATGTTATGAAACCTGTGAAGATGCAGCTCACACCAAGACGACTCCTTTTACCTCATACGTTTCTTGCTTTCATTTTATTTGTGGTAAGGAAAGCAAAAAAACCTCCTTAAGATTCTTATATACCCAGACTGGCAACAAACAGAGAGAGAGAGGCCAAACAGTCCTGAATATTAGGCCAGTGGGGCAGGCTTTCAGAAAAGACTTTTTGTGTCCAGTCACTAACAAGTTACAGGCTTCAGGTGAACAGCAAGATAGTTAAAGAATTGTTTTTCTGGTCCAAGACTCCTCTAAAAACTAAGACAATTCTGAGTCTGTGCTTGTTTTCAATCTGTTCTTATCCACCACTCAGTGGAACTTCCTTTCTCTTCTGCTTTCACGGCCAGCACAAGAGAGCAAGAATTGGATACGACCTTTTTAAATCAGCCCTCTTTCATATCTGTGCAAGATAGCAACCAGGACCTGAGCTCCTCTAACAAGCAGGAGGACAGACTTTCAGAAGACTGCGTTTGTTAGATAAGCATTTACTCAAGGGCTGGAGAAAAACAGATTCAATAGACTTCAAAGTGCAATCCAGGCAGAGGGGTCCCACTGCACAAGGCTTTTGCTACTCACCGTGAGATGTATCCTGGAGATCACAAACTTCTAGTCGTGCCCACCGACTGAACACAAAGGAAGATTCACTGTTCACGCGACAGATGTAAAAGCCAGAATCATTTACTTTCACTGGATTCAAAACCAGCTCTGGAGAATTACCATGGGGAACCTGAATTACATATGAACCAAGAAATATTTAAGTTTAGACTGTTTTAAGCTAAACCAGGATCAAACATTAGAATATTTGTTTCAGTGTCAGAAACACCAGCCTCAACTCCTCCATTTACATGAAGCTTTTAGATGAGAAAGTCTTGTTTTAAGTATTTAGTAGCTCAGAAACAGGTTGTCTTTCAAGAATAGTTCATATGCTTCTATTTAAAACAATTCTGAGCTCTTAAAAAACAGTTGACAAGCTCTTCCTGAAATTCTTAATCCTTCCCCACAAATAAATTGGAATAATTTCTTGAGTTACATTCAGTTCTTGTCTTAAGGTATATTCAAATATGACCAAGAAACTATAACATTCTGTCAGTATCAGAAAGGTAATTTTTTACTACATCTATAGTGAGAAATATATTTAAGTGTAATGAGCAGGAACTGACTGTAATCATGTTTTTATTTTAAGCCATGGTTTGGATGAGCTAGATAAACCTTTAGAAAGATGGAGGAAAAGGAGTTAAATTTTTCAGTCCTAACAGCAATTTAAAATACTACAAACTTGGTGCATTTTTAAAAACAGTACTTATAACAACATTAAGATAATGTGCATTCACCCTGTAGGAAGACACCCAGGACAAGAAGTATGGGCATAAAGTGCTACCATTCAGATGCTCCAGAGATACTGCTTGCAGGCCCGCCACTATTTTATTAAGAAGTCTGCGACACTGCTGAGTTCAGGTCTTCCACAGCTGATTCTTAGGAGACGAGTTCCCCTCTGTCCTAGACCTACAGCGACTGGCATTTGTTCCTGTGCAGCAGTTTGTCACTGGCCTGTTTGACACTGGTTGGTAGACGGATACAAATAAACCTACAGTCTTCCAACTGTCACATTCCACGATTAGTCTCCAAGGATGAAATGGTCTGCATATATTGAACCATCTTATTGTTTTAGCACACTGACAGGGTCACACTGCTGCATTTATTGAACTTCTATTTCTATTAGTAGACAGTGAGCGTCTCTCCTTGAATTTGAAAATCATAGCTTTGAAAAAAAATTAATATCTGAAATCTCCAAACGGATATCCAGGGAGAGAAATAAAAATATTAAAATTAGTCCACAGGGTCATTACTTATTATTTTCACCATTAAATATCTATATCTCTATATATCTCTCTATATAAAATATATGTGTAAATTCTGTACCAACTATTACCTCTTTTTCCTGTTTGAACCACTGGTAATGCACAAATGGGTGTCCCGTCGCCCAGCAGCACAGCTTGACGACCTGGCCGGGGAGCACTGCTTGAGAGTCTGGCTGCACAACAATCTTTATACCTTAAAAAAGGATTTACATATGGGAAACTTTATTAATAAACACACCTCAACAATTTAAATTTGCATTTAAATTGTCCTCTGAACAATGGAACTTTCTGTCATTCAATCTACTTGAAAATAATCAATTTGGTTGTACTATATTCACACAGTTACAATTAGTTGTATAACTTCAGGGTATGTCATTCCCTCTTGCTCTCTATTCACTAGAGCAAATGGTATTTTCAATGGCATATGTTCCTTCTGAGAAAAGTATTCACAGTTTTTAAGTGTCTGCTAATTCCCAAGGATTTCTTTGAGGCTTTTATTCTTAAAATATGAGAGAAGGCATAGCCTGAGGGAGGGTTCAGACTAGTAAGAGCTAGTTTAACTAGCTGCATTTTTCTGCGATTGCTCAGACAACCCTGTTAGCTAACACTGGGTACAGCTTCATGCCTCTGACTTCTGTAGAACACGGAGCTAGGGTTTTCTTTTGCCAGTCTGCAAGAGAAGATTTTCCACTTCAGATTGTAAGTGCCAGGAAATACCGTGAGCTAAGTGTTGACATCAGTCTGATAATGATCCAGTTGTTTTTTTAACCTGGATCATTCCAGAGATCTAGTTACAGCATGACCCCAAAACAGATCCACTGACATAGCCAAGGTCATGGCGAGAAAGGGAGGAGGGGAAAAAAAAAAAAGAAAGAAAAGTCAACTGCAGAACAGAAAGTTTAATCTTGATTTGTTGCCAAAGAAAGTATATATGGACCTAAGACCATGGTGTTCAACAGTGCTGAACCGATAAGCCACCAGAAATCATTAGCTTAAAGTTATGCTATGAATAGTAAAATACATTTAACAACCCTAGTGGGACCACATGCAATACTACTAATTGCTACCAATACTAGTAACAGAAAAAGCACAGAAACAACAAACATTACAGAGGCACTTCATTGCCTTTTCACTACTCTGAAATTAAGAATCAGATGCAAAATAGGTACTCGCACTAAAGATTTTGTTGTGTTTGGATTCAGTCTGATTTCCCTGTTGTGGGAGAAGGTAGGTTCCTTTGTTATAGTTTAATGAATGCACACTGCAGAAGCTGAATGTGTAGTTTGGTACAGAAGCATTCAAGACTGGGCAGGGGAGTGAACTTACAGAGTAGTGTAGAGTAAGACAGAAACTGTGTGCAAAAATAGCTGCAAAGAGATCACAAACATCCTGATAACAAGACTCAAGATTATCGTTTGCTCCAACCCTTTTTACTACACTCTGCCAGGAGTTTTCTTTTTGTCTGCTTTTTCTCCTCATTTAGTTTAATAGCTAAGTACATACATCAGAACTTTTTCCTAATGAAGAAAGTATGAGGAGAGAAACTGTATTTGTAATGATTTGGTCAACAGGTTGAAACTTGGGTAGAAACAGGTTTGGTCAGTAGATTGAAACAGAGATTACATGACACCGGGAAATCACACAGTGTTTGTTTAGCAGGGAAGTGGGCTATAGCAGCTTCCTCCACACACAATCTTACTCTGAAATAGCTGACCACACAGGGAGCTACCCCAGAGCAGCTACAGCACTTGAAAATTCCCTGCCTATCTTATTCTAAAATAGTTTTCCTCTATAGTCAAACCCTGAAGATTGCTACCTCAGTTCCTCATTTAACACTTCCTCCAATGCTTTTTTGAGACAAAGGGAGCATGTTCAATACAATTTTTGAGCATCCCAGTCACCAAACGTTAACCAAGACAAACAGGAAGTATACCACTTCAACCTGAATAAATGCACGAGGAAGAAAAATTAAGATCTGCTCATTCCACTTTTATGTTTTAATCTCTCCTGATCTGTATCACTAACATCTCTTATAAGAAAGTAGCTGAGAAAAATAAATTCTCTGAAAAATTAGTATCTTGTGCTCTAGGGAGGTGTTACAACCAAGTTCTAAGAAAACCTGATTCATAATTTCTTCAACGTTTCATTTATTTTCCTGCCAGATTTTTAAAAATTCACTTTGAAGTCATTCATTTAGCATCATACAGCTACTTCCTGCAAGCATCACAGAATTTAACAGGATAAAAAGAAAATCTTCTGGCTCAGGTTTCAGAATGCTTACAAAGATATGCTAATGCTTCTTCAATTTTCCTTGGAATATGAACGCACAAGGTTTACCCTCAAGGACAGGAAACTGACATTTCACGGTTACCAGACTTTCCCACACGCATGACGAGCAAGTGAAGAGTTAACAGGACTGAAGAAGTTTGCCTGCTGATATGCGCAAGGACTGATATGCTCAAGGCTGCGGAACAGAAGAGTTAACAGGACTAAAGAACTCTGCCGCCTGGCAAGGCCGGGGAATCTGCATGGACCCCCAGGGAGGGAAGAAGCGATACGGAGGTGTTGTGGTCTTGCCTTGCTAGGAGGGTCCTTCCAAGCAGACAAACAAACAGTCCTGTGATTGTGAAGCTCGCAAAAGTCAGCAAAAGCAGTGTTTGCCCAGAGCCCCAGCCGTATAAAAAGAGACTTGGGAGCTAAGAGTTTGAGCAGGGATGGAAACGTGACCTGATCATCCTCTCTGGCTGGACCGTGAGTATTCCCCCCCATCCCCTTTTCCTGGGATGCTGGGTTAAGGGAACTCCTCGAGGTTGAGAGCCCTCTCACTAAGAGAGTGAACAAGCTAGCTTTCAAGTAGGGATAAGCAGTGCTTCCAATTAATAGTGCAGTAGCCGACAGTTTTGGGTTATCCTTTCTAAATTAGTAATCGCATTATTTTAATGGATGTTACTAATCGAAGAGCTTGCGTGAGGAAATAAACGTATTATTACGTTACTGTCTCAGTCATTACTACCAAACCTTCATAGCATGACAATGCAGCATAAATTAAGTACTCAGTACTTGACTATATCCCAACTGTTATCTTCTTAGCTTACACATTAGTAAAAATGTTTAACCATTTCTGCAAACCCAGCCTCAATTACTGACGTTCAGATTGAAGTGCCTAAACTGCTGCAATAAGAGAACTGTCTGGGGAAAGGAAATACCTCATTGCTTGTTTCAACCAGCACAACTCAGTGAGGTTGCACAAGGACTAGACTAACACCACAAACTGCGTTATTAAGCCTTTTTCCTTCTTAGCTTGGGAGAAAGGTCTTTGCATTTCAGTCATTTCCAGCGGGTTCACAACACGACAAGATTAAAAAAATGGTAGAAAGGACAGAAAGGTGACCCAAAGAACAGGATGTCTAGGCTTTCTTATTACCAAAAAGGGGAATTTTAAGAATTATTAGTACTACTATTTTGTGTGCTTGGTTAGAGGAAGGAATTCTTTTATGGAGTTAAGCCAGTGCAACAGGCAAGTCTGTAAGCTTGGAGAGACGGATAATTTCTGGGACTCTACAACTCTCTCTCCGAGATCCTTTGGGTCGCCGCAAAACAAAGCCATGTCTCAGCTTGTATCAATACATCTGTGACATAAAGGCACTGAGGTAGTATCATTGTCAAAACAGACCACTCAACAGCATTAAAACTGTACACACATTACCCTGTACACTCAGAGGCTCACAAAGCTTTGTGTCTTTGTAATTGCATAAATTAGGCTGGTAGAAAACAGTCTAACAAACTAGTAAGACTAGCTGCTACATTAAACAATCTCATTGCTAAAGGAACTTGAGCAGCACCCATGCTTCTTTTGGTTATTAGAACAAATGGGTAGTTATGAATAAGCACTGTGACTTCAAGTGCAGGCACAGACTAAATTTCTAAAAAAAAAAAAAAAAAAGCGCAACCGTCACCAAATATTTAAACAAACCCACCCCAAATATCAAGGGCTATTACTTTTTAAATGATTCAAAACCCCTTTCAGAACAAAACTCTCCTGGTTCCAAGTTTTCAGTCACTCTAAAGCTAGCTACTTCTCCCTAGAGGAGATCGAATCAAAGTAGTGGTCCAATCCATCATGTCTCATACAGTTACGTAAGACATTTATAATATACAATGTATATATAATAATAATTTATAACAAGCAAGAGCACCTCTGCAGTTCCAAAGGGTCTTGGTAAAAGTCTACCAATTGGCTCATTCTCCTCAACGTACAGGTATCTTAACTATCTACCCAGTTTCCTAACTTCATTAACTCACAATTTTGTGATGTAGCAGGTTCCACTGTTTACCCAGGATTTAGCCTTCATTACATATTTCAAAACGCAACTTGATTGTCAGTCACACAAAAACCCTTAACTCAACTATGGCAATACTTGAGACAGTTACAGCTCAAGCAGGCACAATATTTTGGCTGTCAATGCAGCCACTCTGAGTGCAAACGTGAACTAGTCCTATTCTGTATTTTCAGTACTCCGCCACTAACCATCATACAGAGACCAATAAAGATGAACAAGCTTTCCTACCTGCGGTACTATATAGTTCAGGACAGCATATTATCGCATATTCCTTCACCCCAAGTCTTACTCCTACAAGCAAAATCCACCCACATTGACATAACACCAATTCTCCTTTTCTCCCCGGTCTACAGTGGTGCATTTCAGCTAGACTAAATGATCACGTAGCTAAACTACACCTCATTCAACACACCATGGTATATCTAGTACAGTAAGAAGTAGAAGCCTTAACTACATGAAAGAGTTGCAGAACATTGCTACAGCAGTTTAGCTGAAAAATTCCAGGGTTGTTTTAGTGATTGTTCTCAGTCCATGGCTTCTTTTTTCATGCCGTCCAAAGAAAAGAAGGACAGCTATGAGTACGCCAAATAGCTTGCTAGTCTCATTCCCACTCCTCATCTGAGGAGAAGCTTTTGTAGCTTCCGAGAAGACTGAATTTCACCATATCCTGCAGAAGGAGGGCTTTAAAAAGGGGGCCAGGCTGTATTCTATGGTAGGAAGCAGCTTCAGATGCTACCGCATTGTAAAAGCTTTCTGACTCAGGGGCATGTCTGCAGGATACCCACGTGCATTTAGCTGTCATTCCAAACACACAGAACTAGGCATTTTAATGGCTGCAGCGAGTAACCTAGCAAAAAGAGGAACACAGACAGTCCTGTATTCCCCTTTTTCCTCTTATCATGCAGTAAATACATTGCATGTTGTTTCTACCGCAATTATTCACATGCCCAGGTCAGTGTTTTCATTTTCAGTCACTGAAAGATTGAAATCCTCCCACCTTCCTTCTTTTCCCTCTTTTTCAAAACCCTAACAAAGTCAACCTGTGTACACCCCTAAGTAGCCTTCCACAGGTTCAGGGTTATTATCAGATGGACAGCTCAAGCACTTTGAAGGATTATTGCCTTACCTGCACTTTATTTTATATAATTTAAAGAAAATCGTAACCATTTTTCATATCTTGTCTCATTCAGCTGAGAGCAGCCAATGGATTCAAAACAGTTTTTGAGATAGACCATATAAGCTTAGTTTCCCAGTAGAAACAAAACTAACACTCCCACTGGATCATGCTGCTGTGAAGAATGAGGTCAGTTAACTTAGAGTGGTACAAAACTGCTTTCATAACCGTGCCTGCAACTCTCCAAGTTAAACCTGTAGAGAAATGTGAGGTAAGGAGGACTTTAAAGCCCACAGCAATTTGCAACAGACACTGGTATACCATTTGTCAGTTCTAAAGTAGATACTTTCTTAAGGGAATTGACTTAAAACACTTTTGTTTTAACTACCATACTGAATGCTTATACCTTTGTACACGGCACTAAGACATCTTCCAGCACAGTAGTTCTGCAGCTGTAGTCATGATACTGGCAAAAAGCAAAAATTTGCTTGTAAAAACCTAGACCAAGAGAAGCCTAAAACATTGTCGTTATCTCCTTAGAGCTGATTTAGGCACACTGCAGGATAACTACGCTGCAGCGTAGCTACTGTCCATTTCTTCTCAAACAGCATTATAGCTCTGATAAAGTTTTAACTTATATTTAGCTCTCATTTTAATAGCTTGTGACACATCAGGTTACCTAAACTAATAAAAACTGGTCCAGGTGATATAAACTAACAAAATGTGGCCCGACACTTCCAGAACACATTACAGGTTGTAATGGGAACTCCTTTACACTCACCAGTTAAAGACAAGAAGTACAAGACTAATCCATACCCTTGTGACTATTATGGCATATCAGTATTTGTAGATTTTAAAGTTCAGAACTTGGTATCACCAAGTACTGAACAAATTGTGAAGTTCAACAAGGTTGGTTTTTTTTTGACTCCTTATTAATCGAATTCAACTTTTGCCATTTTAATCATACCAAAAACATTTTAAAGTTTGCTATTTACATAGAAGCAATGGACATAATTTAAAGATCAGTGCCCATTGTTTTAGACAAATAAGACAAATTCTGCACAGAGTTCACAATCTGCATATAATCCAGGACAAAAAAAAAAAAAAAGATAATGGAATAAATGAGGAAGATGTGGGTTTGTAGGATAAAAAAGTTGAAAGGATTGAAGAATTTTAAGCAAAAGCCTAAGTTTGTGGCTCATTTGCTCAAAAATGAACACTAAAAATTGTTCTTCACAGCAGTTCTCAAAGAGGAATCTGAAAAACTGCAGCATACTTCCTGAAACTGATAGACATCCTCTGCATATCAGACACTAAACACACCTGAGGGACAAGCTATAATCCTAAGTACTTAAGGAACAGGTGAAGATGAAGCTTAATAACACCAATTTTTGGTGTTATGCTGGAAGGCATTAATAGCTGGTATCAGCAAAGAGGGGCAGAAAAGATTAAAACCTATGTACATCCCAGCACCATTCTTCAAACTTGAAAAATGAGCCTTTCAAGACCCAAAATGCCTGGAAGCATAGCATAGCTGCACTGTGACCGCCAGGCTTCAGGAGGAAGAAATTTTGATTTAAGGCCTGATGAACGCATTAATGCTACAGGGTGCAGGGCAAAGACGACAACTCATGGTGCAGTAGGAGCCCCAGGGAACATACAAAGTCAGTTACGAAGCACGCTCATTCTCCAGTTACCTTGATACGCCTGAGGGACAGAAACACAGAACCTCAGTATTTTATGTGCCTGTACCCAAGGGCCATACTCTTCAATCCAGTATACATCCATGCTGCCACAAGAAGGGGCAGTCTTGTCCCTAGCTACCCAGCAACTTGCTCATGACTCTACTCTTGCACCAGCACTGCCACTCCTAGTAGTATTCACCACCCATCCAGGTGAATCTGAACGGGGAAAGGACCCCTCCTGTCACTGGCTTGACTCAGGTCGGATTAGAGTTACCATTTTGGGCCCTCCAATCACACGCTGTCTTCATTTGCCACAATATGCACCAATGAATCATGTAAGTGATGCAAATCATGAGAGTTTGAACAATAGAAGGGTTTTTAATCACTGTAGAAAATTCACACACTTCACTGTTTCCCATGTAAAACACACAATTGCTGCAAAAGCACAAATCAGAACTGACCTGAAAGACTGAGACATTGGAGAGCCTCTGTATGCTCCAAGGCCTGCAAGAGCTCCACCAGTTCCACCACAGTACAACCCCTATCACCCAGTAGTTTCAGGAGACTCCAACTTGGACTTCCTTCTGGCTCCAGTACTTTGAGGGAACATTGTTCTAAATCCAGAGAGCTACAAAATAACATGACCAGGACATGACATAGGTCTTTTTAATACATTTTTTCTCACAAAGGAGCTGGGTTAAAAAACAGTTGTAGAAAACAAAATACATATACATACATACATACATACAGAGAGAGGGAGGGACGAAATTCCTAGCTAATTTGGGAATACTTGCAGTACTTCTTTCAAGTTTTAGAAGTCCAGAGGTTATACAGTGGCACCTCCATGGACAGAAAGCAGTATTAGTGAACTGCGCACTACAAAACAAAGTATGCAAGTACCTAATGATTCTGACCAAATGTATTGAGAAGTATTCTACGCTTCACTTTTCAAAGTCTCAGCAGGAAAATTGAGTACTGCTTCCGAAGTAGGCATGTGAAAACGAAAGATGCTGTAAAGAATGAGTCAGGATCTAACGTGAAGGCCCGGGTAGATTTTGATTTTCAGTGTGGGTGTTCACATAAGCCACTGTTGCAGCTTAACCATATACATAACCACACGTATTTACTGCTACAGTTAACTGCTCCAATAAATTCATCACCAGGTATAAATTTTCATACTTTTAAACTTCATTTTTAAGACTTCATGCCCTTTCGAATCACAGCAGATTAAAACAAAGTCTTTGGATAGTATCCAAACACAGATGATAAGGGGATGAACAGAGTTATGGGAAGGGAATGCAAGTTTATGTATTACCACTAAAAAGACTGATCAACATTTCTTTCATTAAATCACAATGCCACACATATCTGGAGGCAAGACATTTTCCCTTATCTAGGGCCAAGCAGACCTTCAGATACCACACAATTTCATAGTATCTTACTGGATAATACAGAGAAAGAAATATAGCCACGGGCCTTACAAAGGGGACATATTACAGTCCCCAGGTTCAATCTCCCTGTATTAACAAATACAATCATGACAGAGAAAGGACATATCTTAATAATATACATTCAGTGCTGCATTTGAAATGCCTCATTTGTTTGAGATATTACCCTTTAAACAAAAACTGAAAGGTCCACAGAAAATTAACGTGAACAGGAAGGGGTCTAGAGAACATGACAAAGAAGGAAAAAGTTGAAGAAAATTAATGTATTTAGCCTAATATAGGCAAGATGAACTGGTGACTACAGCAAAAGGCGATCAAACATTTTCCATATTTTCTGGGACCATCTAGGACAAACGGGTGGCTAAATTAGCACTAAGGAAAGGCAGTTAGGTACTGGGGCATACTTTCCAACTAGGAAGGCTCAGAAGCAAAAAGCACACTACTACTTCTTCACAGGAAGCCTTCGCACGGGGCTAGGCAAATGTCTCCTAGAGATGGTCTACCCGCTCTTCATCCCACCTGCCTCAGCACAGGTGCTCTGACTAGGGCACCCTCCTTCCCATGAGCCTGCATTTCACTTATACAGAGGGAAGGAGAAGCATTGGCAGCTCCAGCAAGCTGTTGTTCAGCAACAGAACAACTGCAGCGTCCAGCTGCTGCTCCCGAGTCTAAAGCAACCGACGAGCAAAGGCAAATCCACGTTTGCTTCATCTTCGCTGCCACGCTCTTCGATTTCAGCATCGCGACCGCTCGCCGCCAGACGCCTCAGAGCGCAGTGCAGGAGAGGGCTCCCAGACAGGCCGCTACTACCCTGCCCCGTGCGAGGCGCCCACCCAGCAAACCCACCCCGGGGGCCCCTCGGCGTGGGGGCAGCGCCGGCGGCCTGCGGGACCCTCCACCGCAGGAGCCCCCCGGGGCCAGCCCTGCCCTGCGGGGACCCCCCAGTGCCCTCCTCCACGGAGCCCCCTGCCCCTCTGTGAGCCCCCCTGCTCAGGGAGCCCCTCTGCCCCCCCCACTCCCCCCTGCCTCTGTTAGCCCCCCCCAGGGAACACCTCTACCCCCCCACCACTCCCCCCTGCCCCTCCGTGAGCCCCCCACTCCGTGAGCCCCTCTGCCCCTCCAGCGCTCCCCCCTGCCACTCCGTGAGCCCCCCACTCCGTGAGCCCCTCTGCCCCCCCCAGCGCTTCCCCCTGCCCCTCTGTGAGCCCCCCCCTCAGGGAGCCCCTCTGCCCCCCCACCGCTCCCCCCTGTCCCTCTGTGAGCCCCCCCCTCAGGGAGCCCCTCGCCCCCTCCCTCGCCCCCTCGGCCCCCCCCCCACTGCTCCCCCCTGCTCCTCAGGAAGCCCCCCCGCCCTCTGCAGAGCCCCTCTGCCCCCTCACGGAGCCCCTCCGCCCCCCACGGCTCCCCCTGCCCCCCACGGAGTCCCCTCCAACGGTCCCCCCGCCCCCCGGCAGCCCCCTCCAACGGTCCCCCCTCCCGCCGGCAGCCCCTCCCGCCGCGCGGCGCCCCCCGCCGCCGCTCTCACCTCAGGCGGACCCTGCCGCGGCTCCCCGCGCGCTGCGCCAGCTCCCGCCAGCCCTTGCCGGGCGCCGCGCGGTCCAGCAGCTCGCTGAGCCTCCGCAGCAGCGGCTCGGCCAGGCGGCTGAGGGGAAGCGACCCCGGCGAGCCCCGCGCCGGCCCCGACATCGCCCCGCGCTGCTCGGGGCGGCGCTGCGGCCCGGAAGGACGCGCAGGGCGCAGCCGCGCCGCCGCAGCGCGCCCCGCCGCGGCCCGGAGGGGTCGGGTCCGGCCCGGCCCGGCCCGGCCCGGTGCCTCCCGCCCGCCGCCGCCGCCGCCGCGGGCCCTGAGGCGCGAGGCGGCCCCTGAGGCGCCCGCGGGCTCGCGGCGTCCGGAGGCGGCGGCGCCCCTCGCAGGCCGGGGAGGGGAGGGGGGCGAGCAGCTCTTCAGGCCGCAGCGCGGGGCCCTGCCTCGCCCTCGCCCTGCCTGGCCGTGGCTGTCTGGAAATTCACCCCCGGCAGCGCTGCTGACCTGCCTGTAACGGCTTGCCTCTCCCGGGGACGGCCTCCGGGTTTCGGTTTTCTTCTCTGGTTCACGCACGTCTCGTGTAAGCCGCAGATAAGGCTTACCGGAGAAAGCCAAAGATAGCATCTTTCTGGTCTTTTGAAAAAAAAAAGGTGCAGTTTCTTTCGGAAGACACCTGAAGATGTTGGCTGTTTCTTCAAACTCATTCGTCATCAAGAGAGCAGTGAATCTTCACCCAGTGGAAGCTGCTTCAGACACTGGGCCCGTAGGTTGTGCAGATCATACTTTATATCACTTTTGCCTTTCTTCTGTTGTCAAGCTGATTCTTACGCTGCTAACCACCAGGTTAGGATCACTCTCGATTCATCTGAGACAGCTCTCGTGCTGGCCCTTGCGTTTAATCGCTGCTGTGCCAAAATTGCCTTGGCATGGAGATGTGGTCCGGCCGGCTGTGGCGCGCTCAAGGCGTGTTGCTGCTCCGTGGTGCTGTGACTCGTCTGCTGTCAGCCCGCCGGCAGGCAAGGCCTGTCCAAAGGGTGAGAGGTCTGCACGTTTTCTAGCAAGGGAGATGAGATCCCGCTTGGGACAAGGCGTCTCTCAAGGGGAGACGTTCTGGTGGCTGCTTTCCGTCACTGTCGATGGATGGATGAGCATGGCCGTGGTCTAATTCTGAACTCTCTTGGTTTAGAAGTTGCTCAACGTGGACTGAAAGTGCTTCAGGAGTGCATTTTACCATTACTTTTAATCAGCGATCAAGCATTCAAATGACTGCCTGTACTTCTGCAGTGTTTTTCCATGTAGCTGCAAGCTCGCCTTGCCTTCCTTGCGAGCAAGCTGGAAGCCACATGGTTGCAGTAGCACAACATGGAGATCAAACTAATACACCATGTTGTTCAGTAGAGTTCAATGTCTCGCACGCTGTGCAGCCCTAGTCAGAGCTGGCTTATACCTGCTTGGAGATACACATCTGCCTGCAGAGCAGGTGGCAGTGTAGCATCTCTCCTTGACTTTTTGGGGGTCCAGCATCTCTGAAAAGCAAGGTATTTAGTAAGACTTAACTTAAAGAAATTGCATTCAGTGGCTTTTTCCCTTATCATTAACCAAGAGTCTCTTTCTCCCAGGTTAGGTCCAGAACCAATCTCTGCGTGGCAAAATGGTGTAGGTAAGATGGTGGATTTGCCTTCCTGATGACATGTCATTATCCACAGCTGCATGTGACTCAGCTCCCTAGAAAACGGGGCAGGTGCCTTTCACCTACCTCAGCCTATAGCCATATGCTTGTTGGTCATCCTCCTAAAATGTCAGACAGTTGCATTAGATTGCCTCAGGTTGAAAAGGGTTTGGAATCCTAGTCTATTTGGTGATTATTTTAACCGTTAGGCTATTATATAAAAGATAGATATCCCTAACGCTGTTCCTGAATGAAGGTAGTTGTAGTTGCTGTATTTTTTGCTGATCTCACCAGTTTTATAGCCCTTGGAGCAGGTCCAGAAAACACAGAAGTACTCCTTAGTTTCTGATAAGCAGAGATTCAGCTGGACTTTCAGAAGAATAGTCAAGAATAAACTTGGCACAAAACTAGCTTCTGAGTCTTTTCTGGACCCCTCGAGCTCAGGACAGTGTGTGCAATTCTTACAAGTTCCTTGTGTGAGAGTTGTCTTCCTGGAGAAGAGGAATGGGAATACTTTCTAATTTCAGGATTCGTGTAAATATGTATTAGATGAACATTGCCTTTAAGGAATGTGAATTGTTAGGTGAATCGTTGTAGTAATTGTTAAAAGTTCACGATCCACCTTTGCTTTCCTCAACCTACTTGTTGGGGATAATTGTGCAGATTTTCTCAGTGTTAGCAGAACTTTTGTGTGCTTAACTTTAAGCAAGTAAGAAATTCCAAACATGCCTAGCAAAGCAGTTGAGCACACTTAAGCATGTTCTTTAAAAAAGCAACCCAGTGCTTTATTATGAAAACCTAAAGCCAATATTTCCTCTCTGTCAAGCCCATGAGGAAATTCCCGTAGACTCCTATGGAAGTAGGATATACCCTCTCATCACTGCCAACTCTCTCTCTCTGCCGCTCTCTCTGGCTGAGATTTTCCCAGGAAGAACCATCTGCTGCATGTAATGAAATAGTCTCTCTTAAAAGACAAACTGTTCTGTGATCAGACTCACTATACTAAGGTCACACCAGCAAAACATCACTGAAACTTTCCGCTAGCCTCCTAGCTCTTGAACAAAATGCATAAATTAAATATCTTTTGTCTTGTAACGCAGAATCGAACCACAGGCCTGGCCCACTTCTAGAACTTAAAGAGAGAACAGTCAAAGGTAAGTGCACATGTTTATGGTTTCAGAGGTCAAATTGTCTATATTTTTAAAATTACTTGGCTGCTTATTCCTCCTATGTGCAAATAGAATGCATGGTTGTAAAAGATAAAGAAATGAAAAAGTGTAAGTTATTTTTTCTTAATGCACTACATGTTTATAGTAATTTTTACTGTTTATGTAACAGGAAATGTGTTTTGTTATTTGTTTCTGCTGTTGTTTAGTCATTTTTGCTTATCTTGATAAATTTTGTTAACATGTTGTATTTAGAATGTTTCTGAAATTACAACTTAGGTGATATTTCCACCAAGTTTCAATAAGACAAACAATTGCAAAAGCCATGCGAAAGCAAGCTTCCTTCTTCTCTAGAAAATGTGTAAATGATACTAGGTATCCAGAGATACTCAGTTTGTTCTTTCTAAATATGTATTATGTTGCCTAATAGTCAAAATTCCCTCCATTCCTCAAAAAAATCTGGTCATTTAGTAGCATGTAGATGATTATGAAGCTAGATACAAATTTGCTTATGCTGACTGTGGCAAATACTTGACAAACGTTAAAAATAGATTAAGATAGATCAGTGTTAAGAGTTGTGCTGTGATTGCTTATTTTAATTGCTCTATTTTAATCTCTTCATTAGAAGCACAGCCAGTCATTTATTCTCCTTAGGTTTAACCAATGAATCACAGCTGTGGTGATTTCTTTATACTGTAGTGCTGTTTACCGTAGGCAGTGCAGTAGAGCGAGAAGTTTCAAAAAACCTGCAACGTCAGAAACTGAGGAACCACAATGTCTCACAGTATATTAGTCAAGGACATATTTTCAAGACATCTGTTTTTTGAACAGCTAAAACTTCACTAATGTGTTTCTTATCTGAACCTTGTTAATACAATAGATATACGATAACTGTTTCAAATAAAGTATTTTACTAGTTTGACTTCTGACATTACAGGCTTTTGACAAGTATTCTGCAGCAAATGTTTGATTTGATCACAGTGTCTTCAAGGATTTATAGAAGAATAATATGATTGTAGTTATTTGTATTCCAGCATTAGGCATTCCAGTCAGAACTACTGAGTCAGGCAGATCTTCTGTGAGATACAGAAACAAATAGAAAACCCAGTCATTGTAAATCCTTGTGTGTGTGGGTTCCCACTGCTCTTAACCCATCAAATATCAGACTCTGCAGTAAACAAACTGATATATAAATACTTACCGTGGCCCTAATGTGAATAGAGTTCACAAAGTTATAAGTGAATTCTACAATTCCAGTTTTTGTTGTCTGGGAGATTTTAACTTGTCTGTGTTTTGTTTTGTTTTGGAAGAAGGAAAATGTTAAACTTGTGAAATTTGCTACAAAGTCAAAAATCTCTGTTGATAGATGCCTCGGATGAGGAAGTGAAAAAACGCCTATATTCCCAAATGCAAAACACTTGGCAGGCTGGAACAGGAGGTGGATGGAATTACGGTATTTATTACAGACACTTTACTGTTTGTAAGAAAGTTAAGACAGATTTGAGAAGTGTTTCCAGAGGGAATGTAAGGGAACTAATATTAACTTTGGAACATAATTGCATTGAAGTAGGAGACTTAGATTTCACAGATGAATGGACAACAAGGCGGGTACTGTACATGCGGTGTCGTAGTTGCTCCTTCTGGAAAGGAAGTGTAAGGTTGTTTGAGTGATTAGGCTTATAACATCTTTGTATCTCCACCATCCAAGGGTCAGGATCATAAAAATGTGAGCTTTGTTAACAGCAATATTTCATGTTACGGTACATTTCCTACTGCAAGTTATTTGCTATTGCAAGTTATTGTAAAAACTAGTTAAGTTATTTCTTTTGCCTTTCAGTTCTTGTATGCATATGCTAGGAATCATCATGATTGATGAAAGTTAATTCACTTTCTGTCTGTTGGATATGGCTTGTAATGCCTATTCTTGAAGAGTACAGTCATTTATCAGCAAAAATGCATATAAAGCCCCGTTTCCGTGAGCACTGTAGAAATGAATAATCACAGTCACAAGCCTTCCTGTGGCCAGCATTTCACCCCAAACTTTCCTCTGTTTATGTCTGGACCAAAGAGCCCTTGCATTCCTCAGTGTTCCCTAAAGTATTCATCCCTTGATCATGCAGACTGAGAACCTGGCCAGACTGTGGCCGGCTTCCTTTCTGTCCTACACACTTGTGGTTTTTTCTGTGGCAAATATGGGATAAGGGAAGAATGGTGCGCATCCAGCACTCATTCCAATGTGGTGCCAGCACGAGGCTGGGGCTCGGATGGAGACGGGAAGTTCTGCCTTGTGCCACAGTTTAGACATTGCCCCTTTTAGATTTTTCTTGGGATTGCATTGCTAGTGTCTCAGTGGTTTGGAGATTCATTTCTGCTTTTTCTTTTTTTTTCTGTTCTGCTTTTGCTGCCTTCTTTCACTTGCATCAATATAATATTTATAAAAATCCCTTTGTCCACACCAGCGAGATTTCTGTTTGGATCTGCGTGGTATATACAATATCGTTTCCCTTCACCATAAAGTATTGGTTTTGGTTATTAGTGTTTTGGTTGGGGGTTTTTTCATGTTCATCCTCAGTGAAGTCTGGTTACATCCACCAGCTTTGTTTGTGGTTAAACTACCTGGAAATATAACATCTCTAAAAAGGGAGGTATGAAAATGCATATAGTATGCCCAGGCAGGTGGAGAAGGAGCCATTGATGCATGTAAGGTTTAGTAGGATAATCTAGGGAATTACAATTGTTTTTTCAAATGGTCAAGTCCGGGTGCCAATGTTTCGCCTATGGAGTATGGATGATAGTAGGGAACTATGCAGGCACTTTGGAAATTGGGCATCTCGGGACGCCAGGTTTCTCAGGATAAACAGTGAAGCACAAGCAAATGCTCCACTGGCTTTATAAATGAGGTCTGTCTAGCGGAGAAGGGTTAACAGAGAGGACAAGCAGACTGTATTATGTATGCATCCACATCCCCCTCCTATGCACATATGTGCACAGGAGAAAGATTATGTTTCCCATATGTTATTTTTTCCCCAAGCTTATTTGAAGAAGCGTAATTCTGTTTTCCTGTCACAGTGATGACATTCAGCACTGCGATCTCTTTCTAGCTCTAAGCTCCTACCAAAAACAACAGAAAAGAAAGAATAACAGAAAAGAAATAAAGCACTTCCCAAGACAGCGGTTGATCCTGATCTGGGAGGAGGTCCCTCAGCCCCATGGATGCAGGTTGGGACTATGCTATTGCCATAACTAGTTCCCAAAAGGCAGGTCCCTAGGTGATCCGAATCCTGCCTGAGGAAGGGAGTTGGGACAGAGGGGGCCTGCTAACGCTGGCATTGCCGGGCTGCCTGCAACCGGGATGGCCTTCGCTCGGGTCTTCCTTGTTCCACAGAGGGGTGGGAGGCTCCTCATGGAGCCATCACCCGTTCTTGCTCATGAACAACTTCCAGAGACTGGATCTCTGAGGCAGGTGAGATGTATCCTATGGCTCCAGGCCGTATGAAGATTTTGGTAAAAGAGACAAGCTACCACTGTTCCATGCCGTTTATGGTCTTTGTATTCAGTGATTATTTTAAAAAATTACTGAGGCTTCTTAGAGCATTAGTTGCAGACTCTTCAAATGAGAGTAACAGTTCTGATAGTTCACTGTGGATGAAAACAGAAAAATGTTTCAGAGGTTTTACCATTATGTAAAAATGTTGCTTTATGCCAAGTAGAATAGTGACAGGTTTGCACTTAGAATTTTCTCTTTGTTCATTCATGGCTATGCAGATGATGCTGGGGAGAATTTCAAATAATGTAAATACAGCTATTATGGGGGCATCAGAAACAGGAGTTTCTTATATACTATTCAGTTCTTTATTTGCACAGTATTGTTTATTATTAATCATTCTGGTAGAGTGGACTGCTCCATGAAGAGAAATATGCAAAAAAGGCAGCAAACACTTGAACCATGTCATTTGATTACTCTCAGGAAGAAACCTGTCTACTTCATTTTGCAAATGAACTTTTGCAAGTTCACTTTTGACCCAGAGATAGAGTATGTGTTGAGTAATATATTTTGATTTGACGTAATTATAAATGTAGTCATCCAAATAAATTAGAATTATGCTTGGATATACCCAAATAAATATAATTATCTGAATAATGCTTCTTCCTAGGTAATATGAAATAAATAAATCACTGAGACATTATTTACGTGCAGCATTCTGTTAGTAAGTAAATGTCCATTGATAATGAAAGAATAATTGAGTGGAAGTATTATTGACTTAAGGTTGAACTCTACAATGGTTTTATGTGCAGCTTAAAATAGTCTTTCATTATATACAAAATAAAAGCACTTCACCCGTGATGTTTCATAATTGTTCATGTATCATTTAATAGTTCTGTTCATGTATCATTTAATAGTTCATTTAGGTTTGCTTCATAAAGTTTCAGTAGGAATTATATGAAATGGATTTTTCTGCAAAATTTCATTGTGACAGCTTGCCAATTTTTTGTCTATTCTGTCTTCCTGGAAGAAGACCTTTTGTACAGTTTTAGATGATGGACTGAGAATTGTTAAAAAGTTTCATTCTGGTGCTCTGGCGTCAACTTTCTGTGCAACTGGGGGCAAATCACATGATGTCTTAATTCCTTGTTCGTATAACTGGAATAATTAAACAACTTCTCCTCTCTTCAGTTTCTATATTGTTCTCTAACTGTACATTTGTAGGAGAGAGCTCTACTAGAGTACAAATAATAATAAAGCCTGTACCTTGCAAAAAATATTTTCTAGGTACACAGAAAATAGTAGGCAGATTAATTTGAGTAGATCCTTTATGTAAATGTTGTTTTCCAAAATATGTAAACAGTTACAGAATTAACAAACAGAACAGACAGTTCTTTCTGTTGTATAAATTCTCTGTTTCAGAGTCATTATTCATTAAGTGCCTCAGAATAGCACAGGTGCAACAAAGCATATACATTTTAGGCCTAAGCAATTTCATATTTTTTCTTTACAGTATTTGTCATCTTACGAAATGATAGAGGAAGAAAGAAAACAGCTATATTGAAATAGCAGACAGTAGAAGAGGTAAAGTGGTTGGATTTCATATTTTCAGAATTGTATGCCACAGAATTCAGACAGACTCAGATATATTTCTGAGAAGCTCACCTTGCTCTTTGTCTACTTTGATTTCCCAGTTTGTACCAGAAAACGATGACATGAGATTTGCCTCTCTCATATCTGGTAATCATCATAGCTGGTTCGACTAATAAACGTCTTTGACCTGATGCACTAAGAGTGCTATTATCTTTGCATACAGCTGAGGGCTGCATTTGATTTCAAAAGATACTACTTCTCAGGTATTCTGTTTTAGAGGGATATGCATGGAACTATTTGGTGATCTATTCTTTCTGAACAAAATCTACTGTGTAATACCTGAGTAGACAGTTGTGATAGAATGAATATATAGATTATTGGCAAGCTTAGAGCCAGGACAAGCACATGGCAATTACAAGCATGTTATTTAGGTACCTATCCATTTTTTTCATATTTTCAGATATCCCAGACCCTGTGTGAAATTGGTATAAGGAGGCCAAAATATTAGTGAACTTAAGGATATTTCTTAATATGAAACACTGGAGGATTATCAGTTTCATTCCTTCCATGTGTTTAGCTAAGATAATCTTTCGTGTGGGCTAATGCAGCTTCTTCTTTCCCACTCCTTTGCGCTGATGTGGGTGTAAAGAAGGGCATTTGTAGAAAACATACAGCCATATGGAGGTATTTATGCAGTCATATGGTGGTTTTTAATGTAGCTAGACAATGCTTTGGTTGTCAAAGCATGTTTACATAGATTATTTGTACTGCAGTACTATACAAGAGTTACACATAGATCAGGTGCCCACTGTGCGTGTGAATACGCGGAATGGTGCCCGGTTCGTAGAGCTTGTGTTCTAAAGATAAGGAAAGGGACAATACATGGATATGGAACGACAGGTCATGTGAAAGAGGGGGAGAAGCGTGTGCATCTGAAAGATAGGAATAAATCTTATTGGGAAAGGGTGTGGGCTGAGTAGGACTGCACAAAACAGAGCGATTACATGATGCCTCGATAGGAAACGAGAAAAAACCTTCAGAGAGGTAGTAAAGAGGGCACTTCTTCCATTGGCTCAAGAGGAACTGAGCCCCACAGGAAGACTCCAATTTCCCCCTAAACTTATAAAACATATAAGCTTCCAGTAAAAATAACTTGAGTGAAAGACAAATTCCTTGCAAAGGAATTCATTTTGGAAATAACTAAATAAAGTAGAAAAAGAGAGTGATGCAAGAGAGGAAAATTAATTGACACTGTATAGGTTTAACCAAATTTGTGTATTTTTGTCAGTGAAAATTTTTTTTGCCAACATTAGGATTAAGCCCACAGTTCCCGCTGAAATCAACAGAAGCGGCTTTGAGTCCAAAACCATCCCCCAAATTGCTTTTTTTAAAAACAGTTAAAACATCATTCCTTCCATGCTAAAAAGTAATTAAAAAAAATTAGTCTTAATTGGAATAAATAATGAACAATTGAAAAATTTTAAATTTTCTAAATAAATTTCGAATTGGAACAAGTTGACATAATAAATATGTTTACAGATCATTAGAGAAACAAAATAGGCACCTTTCTTTCCAGTGCCAGTTCCTGTTAAAACCTGGTAGTATTGATTTCTCCTACATGGTTCTGCTTCACTTTCTTCCAACGATTAGTAGCTAGTTGATTTGGCAAGTAGCCTCCCCAGTTTCCAGAGCAAGACTTGAGACAAGCAGCCAGAACACCTTTATGCATCTGAAGTTCTCTGCTCTCATCATGTTTTGACCAAGTGTTCTGTGCCTGGTATTTTAGGAAATTGAGTTTCATTTCCAGCCTGTTAGTCAATAACCAAAGATAAATGATCATGATCTCCCATTCGTCCCTCCTCAGTGAATTTCATTATGCATTTTCTATCACAAGTTTTCTCTAGGAGCTGTGAGTGTGTTATGCTAACAGTTCTTTTCCCAGTTTCAGTCCAAATTCAGTAATTGAAATTATGATTATATCTAATATCTTTCATTTTCTCCTCAAATTTAAAAAAAAATCATGTCTTTTCATCTTGGGTAGAAAAAGAGCATTTATTGCAATTTTCTTCATGGAAAATAATTTTGCTTTAATTTCCATTGTTAGATCTGGCAAAATGCACATCAATCTAATCTAATTTTCATATCAAGAGATCTGACAGCTCTTTTTCCCTTGATGTCAAAATGCAGCTGAACTAAGATAATGATAACTGTATAGTACAATTGCTTTGGTAAAGCATATTCATGAGTTTGGTCTGCATTAAAAAAATGTTGCCAAGGCTCTTTTCAGCTGGTGAAATTACCATGCTTTTAAAATAACTTAAACCCTCCAAAAAAGAGAAAAGATGCATCTAATCTTCTGAAAAGCAATGATAAAAGCAGATTTGAAAGAATGCAACAGGAACATTAGATAAATAACTATTAAGAGGAGATGGGTGAATGCAGGGGGTAATTCCATGGCAGCGTATGAAAATGGATGAGGAAAAGATTAATCTTTACTGCTCCATTTTTCCTGTTAAACGTTTATACTTCATGGAGTTGAAATGGAAAGAAAAACATGATCGTAGGTCTGGAAGGCTGAAGACAGTGGAATCTGATGCCTTTTTTCTCTAGGCTCTTGTTGCAGCTATGGTCTAGATTGTTGTTCAAAGGCCTACATGAAACAAGCATAGAGCATTGGGCCAAAGTCCAGTCGGCAGGTGTCCACTTTGTTAAAAAACACCACAATATGCACTAATTGTTCTTGTCATCTTCAGGGAAGTCCATAGTGTGATGGATTTTTGAATAGGCTGCTTTTCAGGCTCGGAGGTGGAAGTCTGCACACCAGCTTTCTGCCTTGTACCTTCCACATGTCAGCAGCACTGTGTACAGCAGTGCGTGTTTTCCCCTCTTGCTCTCCTGCTGCAGAGCATCTCTAGCCAAGCCACTGTGACCAGGCTGACTTCTGCTACTTTGAAGTCGTTCTGTCTTTCTCTTTGCCTGGCAACTTCCCAGCTACTGCTCCATGCTAACAGATCCCTTTTTGGCAGCTTTGACTCACTCTTCAAATCATCCTTTCCTGTTGGCCTTCGCTTCCCTGTATGTTGGATCTTTGTCAATTTATTCCAAGACTAAACTGACAAAACGTGTCACCTCTTTGCTGCCGTTTCACCACCTCCTCCCACACCCCCTTCTTCCCTCTGTCACGAATGCGGATCTCATCTGCTCTCCTCTGATCCTTTCATACACTCTAGAAGCCCCATTCTGGCTCCTCTTGTCTTTCAGGAGTTGCCAAATCCAGCAGCCTGATAGAGGCAAGGCTGCCGCAGCTCCCTGCCCCCGACTCCAACCAGCCGTGAGACTGAGCATGTGTCCCCAGGAGGCCCACGCACAAGCACACACACACAACACACACACGTAGACACGTGGCCAGCCATACAGACCAGCACAGGCAGACACACTCAGCACTCACACAACACCAACGGCCTCCTCCTGGCCACCTCTGGCCAATCCAAACAACGGCTCGTTAGTGGGAAATACACATACGTGCAACGTGGATCCCCAGTAGCTGGCCTTGGACACCCTCCTGTCCAGCAGCTGCCCCTGGATCCCACTCTCCCCAGCTGCCCCCGAGACCCGCAGCCCCCTGGCAGCTGCTGGTACGGACCCCCTCACACACACACACATGCACACATGGATCCCCAGTAGCTGGCCTGGGACATGCAGTCCATCCAGCAGCTGCCCGGGATCCCTGGTCTCCCCAGCTGCTGGCACCTGGGCATGTGACCCCCCAAGGCCCGCAGCCCCACTGGAATTGCTGGTACAGACCCCCCTTATACACACACGCGCGTGCGTGCACATGCACAGACACACAACGGATCGCCCAGTGACTGGCCCTTGCATCCTTTTGTCTTCAGTTGCTTCATGCACAGATTCACTTTTTACCTCCAGAGTTACCTGCTTCAGACCAAACTAAGGCCTCAACAGATCTCTCTGACGTGTCATTTTGGCTGTTGAGCTCCAAATGGCTAAAACAGAACTTCATCTAATCCCTCACTGAACACTTTTCCCTTGCTTCCTTAGTTTCTGTGGGAAACACACTGCCATCCTGCCTGCTACTCAATCTTGAAACCTATGCAACATCTTTGACTTTGACCCCTGTGTAAATCCTCTTACTAAAGCTCTACTTGTGCTTTGTTTTTTTCCACAATGTCTAAACATACAGAAAAACTTTAGTGGTGACTTAAAATCTGCAGTTTTGATGACTGCAGTATTCTTCTCTGTAGTCTTGACAAAGGCATTCTTAACGCGTTCCTGCTCATAAGCTGTTAATGGTATGGTAGCAGTCATTTCCTAGCGTATCGCTTTGGTCCCATCTTCGCACAGAATCACAGAATGGGTATGTTTGGAAGGGACCTCTGGAGATCGTCTAGTCTAACCTCCCTGCTCTGAGCAGAGTCAAGCACAGCAGGTTACTCTGGGCTGTACCCAGTTGGGATTTGAGTATCTCCAAGAATGGAGACCAGTTTCTCAAACTTCTCTCTCTCCCTGACCAGTTTCCTTTCATTTCTGCATCAAAGATAAACTACATACCTGGCTTGCTCTTAAAGCTCCCTCATGGTCAATGATCTTTCTACCTGTCATCTCTTATTCAGTAGTTAGTGGGGTGCCTACAGCCTCTGATAAGCCAATAATGCAGCTGTCACTGCCTGCCAGGTAATATTTCAAATGCCTTTATGTTTTTTTTAATGCTTCTCTTCGGACTTGGAAGAAGCTTTTCACAGACATTCAGATCCCTCATTGATATCTTCCTTTGCAGTCAGGCCTACAAATACCAAGGGTCAAACTGCCACTACGCTAGGACTACCCTCTCTTACAACAGCTACTATTATCTCGTTTATTATTTTCTTGTAATCTCCTCATTTGTCTACCCATTTTTGTCTTGTACCAGATTGCAGGTGTCTGGGACAGGGACCATCTTTTAATTTGTGTTTGAAAAATACTAGCACAGCAGAACACTGGTCCATGTTAGCAAGCAGTACTGTAAAAAAAGAGTAAATCTAGGAAAGAGGACATATGTTCTGAGTTACAAAGCTGTAATGATATTTGACTTGGCTTTGTAAAATTTAGAAAACAAAAAGCTGTCAAGTTGTCAAGATGTTTTTGACATCAACCAGCAATGCTGTATTGTGAGTTAGATGAGGTGGGCAATTCTGCTCTGTTCAGGTTCCAATTTATTCTCTCACCATGGTCTCTTGTCTTCCTGGTGGTGTTTTACCCTCCTCATATGTTGTATGTGGTGTATTCACCTCCCTTCCTTCCCATTCCCAGTTAATCTATGCCTCACAGAAAGAAAGAACAGAGCCTCCATCATTTTTGTTGTGGGATGTTGGGGATTTTAACATTTCAGATAAATACCTAAACCTCTAGCTGGTCTTTTCCCAGCTTTACACCCTGCTTTATGCTCATATGGGTCTGTGGAACACTCAAAAGAATGGGTTATATACAGATCTGAATAAAATTAAACTTAGCTTTATAAAAATTGCTCTGAATTCCTACAGTATTTTCTAGGGAATTAAGTGCCGTTTGATCAGTTTTAGAAATGTGCTATAGAAACTATTAGCTTCTCTATAACATTATCAAAGAATATGCAGAACTAAATACTTTAAGGGCTTTTTCCATAAAGAGCGTACTGGTTCCCTTGCATAAAGGTAACCATGTGGAAAAGGTGTTTGTGTCAGGGTTTGTCCCAAGGAAATGGAAATACACCCAGCTGCTTTGTGCTGTTTACATGAGAGCCAGATTCCAAACAAGCCCGTACAAGCCCCTTGCTATCTAGCCATTAAGCTTTAATCTGGCTCCTTGCGTATTTTCTTACTAAGTGACTTTGATCAGTGCCTGCAGTGGGCTGTGGCACAGCTGGCTGCTGACAGCTCCAATGTCTGCTCTGCTTGAGGCCCTGCAGAAAGCAGACGGAGCGCTACTGAGTGCTTCACAGGGCGTCGGGAAGGTTGCTGTGCTAGGATACTAGATGGCTTGGGATCTTGCAGGAGGAGAGAAACATTAATTGAAGAAAAGGTCACGGGGGGAGAAGCGGAGGGAAGGAAGAGGAGAATGAAGAGAGGTGTCTACACACCTGCATGAGATTAGCAGGGCAAGGAAGTTTTTTTCTGCTGTTCTTCATGCCATACAAGTTCTGTGAATAAATATAGGACATTATTTTTCAGAGCTGTTAATCTGGCAACTTTCATGAGACCAAATTTACTTGAAACTGAGTTCTGCTACTTTATTTTTCCCTGATGAGTGAATTCCTGGATTGTGGAATAGTTCTGTTGTGATTAGCAGGGATCCTCCGTAGTAAAGAATGACCCAGATGGCCTCTAGAAGTATACAAAGGCAGAGCCCAAGATATCTAAAAATCCTAAGATTTGGAGATTTTTTTGAAAGCAAAAATTTTTTACAAAAAGAAAAGAGATAGAAATGGTTCCATATTTCTTCAGGTTCAGCTGATGGAAGCCTTTTGGTGTATTTCGGTTTGTTTTACAGAAAGTTCTGCATTGCAACACCATTTTACTACTGCACAGCTGTTTGAAAGGAAGACTTAATACACAGATGGGAAAGAGAAGCTCACCAGCGTCATTCCGTTGTTCGTTCACTGCAGAAATGGCAAACATCAGGCCAAAATGTACTAGAATTGCTTTTAACAAAAATAGCCCCATCAAATCTACCCCCTAACTGATCCATGTATTACTACAGACAGATATTTGGAATTTATGTTTCTGTGCTGCCAATTCGAAAAGTAGCCTACTATTGTGCCAAAGTGACTATCAAAATAGCAGGTGCTTGGTACCTATAGAAGTAATGCACATTTGAAAATTTACATGTGTCTGCAGATTTCTATCTGCAGTTAGAAAAGGCTAAATGACATGCACTGAAGCATATTTTTTGCTGCTAAACACACATGCAGACATGCTTAAGAATTTGTTTTCCTAGAAAAAATCACTCTGGACAGCTACAATGTGTTCCCACTAAGTGGCTCTGTATACATAGCAGGTTTTCTAGTTACTGCTGATAAATGTTTGTCATTTTAAATATTTATTTATTTTTTTTTAGTTCTTGAAACCATGTGTCAACTTGTCATCTTTTAGAAAATAGTAAGCCCATTTTTTTAATTGTTATGAAGTTCTTTTTTTTTTATTTGCAGGTGTACAGAGCAAGATGCTGCACTTTATTGGACAGTACGTGGAAACCCTTTGGCAGCTACAATGACCCGCTGTACAGCATTCATTGAACTGGAATCAGATACAAAATTCAAAACTTCCCAAATGTTGGTTGCTGACCTAAATGACGGTGTGGGAAACTTCAGAGCAGAATGAGCAGAATGAGAAATGTTTTGCACAAAGCAGGAGTCGCCCCTATGAGAGTTACTCCATCTTAGTTTCACCAGATTCTGACCCTTCAAAAAGCAGTGGTTTATTGCTTGAGAAGATCAGAAAACCAGAAGTATTGTCCCCAAGTGAGAAATCCCACAGACATATGCCTAACATGGAAGACAACAGGGATGTAAAAAATGTATTTAAAACACAGGGAAATATTTCCTGCCTAAGGGATGTGTCAGAGAATGGTGGTGATCTAATTCATTTTAACACAACAGTTAATGTCACTGCTGGAAAAGCAGAGAAATACTGCAGCAGACAGGTGCATTCCAGCCCCACAAATGCGATCACTTATCACACTGACAACTGTTGCCTTAACACAGAAGACACTGTTTCTAGTCAGTCCCCGGAAGATGCCCACACATGTGAGAAGAATGAGCTAGGTGAACCTCTAACCATGAATACTCCATTCAGTGAGCAGGCAGATATTCCTGGAGTAAGTCACCATTATTTTGTAAAAGAAGATTCTGCAAATTCTGGCACTCTTCTGGAGATTCATCCAAAGAAAAGTCTAAGCATAAGCAGTGACTTTTCTGATGATGATCTAGAGCATTTTCAATGTTCAGATGTGCTGACAATCCATGAAAATGAAATCTGGAAAGAGAAATTGCAGTTTTTACTGGAAAGTGATGACGAAGGTGATTTAAAACTGAGCAAGGATTGTGATGGGTGTGCTTACTTCCTCAGGGAAATGCCTTGTCTGGTTCAAGTGTCAGATAACACTGTGCCTATGGATACCACCATTGGCTTCTGTGGTCATCACTCAAAATTCAAAGGAGTAAATGTAAGGAGAGATCCCTCTACCAGCCACTCAACTTTGCAGTCAGAGATGACTCTCACTGTTGGACACCACCAAGATAAAACTACCAGCTTGAAAGACAAAGAGAAGTATAAACTGCCTGTTGCTTCCACAGCCATTGGAAATGACTATCCCAGGATTGAAGAAGCAAATAATGGAAGTGGTCACTCAGCTGCAGATTTCTCAACTGACAAATCACAGGACATGGATGATGTACTTGCAAAGGTGGACTCCTCTATTAGTCATATAGGTGCTTCTTTGACAAATCAGGCTTCAGAGATAATGTCAGAAAATAATACGGACAAGGACTTGCCTGGTGACAGCTCTTTGCAACTAGAGGAGGGGAGAAGAAATTTGTCAGAGGAAAAATCAAGGCGTGCTGTCTGTACCTTAACAGAAAATCTAAGAAGAAACCTTTTAAAGTTGTTAAACCCTAAAGAGCTTTGCAGATATGTAAGTAATATAGGACAATCTTTTCAGACTGCAGCTGAGGTTGGGGAATCCAGTGCTCTGTTTCCCAGTCAGGAAGGTGTCATTTCAACACAAATCCACAAGGAGACAGAAAGCTTGCAAATGCAGGCTGGTTTGTGTCAAACGGAAGAGGCAGATAAAGACTGTCATTGGGAATGGAAAAGGACTTGGGGCCTGTCTGAGCAAAATCAGGTGCCAGATGAAAATGTCTCACCCAGGGTAAGTACAGTATTTATCATTTAATAGAAAGAGCTGTTCTACTGATTTGAATGCACTTTATTCCTGTTTGTCACAAAATAATGTACAATGTAAATTACTTCGAAAGATACTATTCATGCGCTTCTGAATGACAGCTACTGCTGGGAAGGAAATCTGGTTTTGAAAAAGGCCCAAATAAACCATAAGCTGTTCTAATTATAGAGTGAGACTGATAATAGTAGAGGCACTAATGGGACTCTGGACAGCTGGATAGGGAAATCTGATATTTAGGCTATTGCATAGGTCTTATTCAAGGCATGTCTCTTCAACCCAGAAAGTTTCTCAAATCCCTATTGTGAGCAAAGAATATTTTGATTTACTTTTTTGAGTTTGTACTCAAAAAACCAAGTTGTCATCCATTTATGCTACTGGAAATATAAAATAAATCAAGAGAGGTTTGCTCTGAATTTATACCAAGAAGGGGAATTCGATCCAGAGAGTTCGTGTTAGAGAGGTGAACAGAGTTTTGCTTTTTTAAAATAAAACAACAAAAGATTCAGATATTCCAATGAAAATGTAAAAAATAGTTAAAAATAAAACCCAAAGTGATACTCTCCTAATACTTGTAGTATTTTATGCTGTTGGCCAGGAAACCAGCTAGGGAAATCAGTACAGTTGCAGCGACTGATATAATGCTACACCAGTTCTCATAAGCGGGAGAAGTGGATCATACTTTTTATTTCACATAGTAAAGACAGAATATATATTAAAGAATATTAAGTCATGAATAATCATATTCTTTATCACCCACTTACTGATTTTGAAATGCATAATGCACAGAAAAAAATATTTATGAGAAATAAACACACACTTTTTCCATTTCCACATGTTTTTCTTCATCTATATTATTTAAGCAAAAATGTCTCCCTGTTCTGGATAATAGTCTAACTTTGAATCTGACCACTGGGGTGTCTTAAGCAATCAAAAATCACTGAATTCTTCTGCCTGAAAAGCACACATAGGGCCTGCCTCACATTCTGGGCTTTCTCCATTTTCATAGCACATAAAATTCCAATCACATTTTAGCAGCACATCATGTTCTTAAGATGGAGAATACCTCCTATTGAAATTAGCCTGCTGAGAATTCTTGACAGTGTATATTGCCGTGGTTTGCATGAAGCATTTTTGCATTTTTCTCCAACTGCAGTAAAGTAATTTAAATCCCAGGACCCTATTAGCAAAGAGCAGCTACAGTGTGCAACTGTGAGTGCCCTGGCCAAATTTCAGCTTGGCTAGACTTGCTCGCTGCAGTCAGTCTGCATTTCTTCTCTGTGTGTGTGTCCATGTCCAACACTTTGTCATATTAGGTAACGAATAAATAGGAAGAAAAAAACAGTATATAGAAAAGTGCTAGATGAGAGTGAACCAAAGTCATGGTTTTAAGCACTTGTGAATGAGGATGAAATTTAGGTCTAGATTCAAAATTATGTGATCTTAAAAATGAGCCAACAAAAGTATCACGTCTAGAAACTACCATTTATAGCACAAGGAAAATGTGGGCGACTCCTCACCACTTCAGTCCCATGTAGTGAGCCAGAAACTCCTCATCAATCTCCTAGCGTAACCTAAGAAAGGCAAGAAAGAATCAACCTTGTAATGCTACACACAAGCTTGCGTAAAACTGCCCTGCGGTATTAGCTGGAGCCCAGCAGCTGGGGCAGCTCTGCCAGAAGCAAGGTGCGGAGCTTGTAGCGAAAAACACAGCTAACCCCTTCTTGCGAGTTTCGTGTATGCCCTCTCTGTGTGGTGGATCGGGTCTGCTGAGGGTGCGCAGTAGCCGCAGAACCGCAGCGCTAACTGCTCGAGGATTTACACTTCCTTTCCTCCCCGCTCCCCTTTTGGCCAAGTCGCCTCTCGCTGGAACAAGCTTTGCAGTCTGTCTGTGCAGCAGCTGCTCTTCTGGGCGACTCTTCCTTCCACCGGACAGGCAAGGTGGAGGCTCCTGACTCCTCCTGTGACCTCGAGGTCTAGCCCCAGTGACATTTTGTATTTATTTAATGTCGATTTGAAGCCAATTTCTTTATTTAAAGCCGACTGTGCTAGCTGTGGTATCACATACTGCATAGAGAGCCAGGAGGCTTCACATCTGTGGCGTGTTTGCTTTCAAGAGCCAGTCTCTGCCCAGTGTTCAGCCAGTAGCCCCAGCACGGAGTAACGCTGGTGTCATTCCTGAATTACAGAGCCCCCTTCTAGGGCCTCTCAAGTGTCAGCAATGTTAGTGAAGTCCTGCTGGAACTGGCAGGTTCAAAGGGTTTCTGGGGCATAAGCAAAATACTTACCATTTACACTGACTACCCCAGGAATGATGGCGTGTGCTATTTGCCTGTTTCTAAAGCATTTTTCCTGGTGATTAGATCCACTGTTCGTCCTGTCAGAGGATCCTCTCTATTCATTATTTTGTTCTCACTCAAGTCCAAAACAGTCTGTTCTCATAAAATCTGAGTGATACTTGGTTTGACCTTCCTCACATAAATTTACACCACTTCTGCTTTTACATCAGCTTATTTTAAATTTTATTTTACAGAAAGGAGAGAAGCAGGACTGACATAGGTCATACAAGTAATTGGGTAATCTGGCTGTGAGCAAAAAGTATTTTGCCTGGCACGTCTTGCCTCTGCTTTGTCAGACTGCAGGGTAGCCGAAGCGCCAAGGACTGCATGGGCCAATGAAGCCGTTGCCTGTGGGGCCAGTGGCCCTGTTTGGCATGGGGTGAGGGTAACCAGCCGAACAGTCACGTGGGATGTCCTAGAAATTGCCACATATAGTGGAAAACTGCAGTTCAGAGTGTTTCATCATTGGGGTACTGTTAACTGCAGAGCAGGGAGCGCTAAACTTAATATGGAAAGGAGGCGCTAGTCCCGTGGTGCTCCCCTCCAACACTGTGATGAGGGAGGGAGTGTGTGCAGGGAGCAGCACGCACAGATGTGGGAAAAGGGCGGAAAGGCAAGAGGGGAAGAAGGAGTTAGGTCACACAGTGAAAGAAGGTAGAAGGAAGCTGTTTAAAAGGGTGGCGGTACAGCTGTGATCGGTTAACTCTGCCCATGAGGAATTAGACTGAAACCCAGCAAATGGTTTCATAAAGGCCAATAAACACCTGTCAGATGGGAAGTGATTTAATGGCTGGGTGGGAATACAAAATGAGTGGGGACTTCTGTTCCAAAGCAATTATAAGTAAGAATTACTGTGCGTGCCCAACACACCATTTTCTATCAGCTTATAGTTGTTTTGTTTTTCATTCGAATGTTATTAAAGCACATATCTGCCTCTTGTCATTTGAGTGAATGATAGCTGGAAAACATGAAGGTTTTCCAGTTATCTGAGATCTAAACCAAGTCAGCTATAATTTTTAATGAGACATGTATTCTTGCTCCCTTTGCTGCAACTTGCCTTCGCTCACTTCTGGTTCTTTCTTTGAAATTTTGAAAAAAAGTTCACCTAAATTTCTTTCCTGTGATATAGGAAGCTGAGATCCAAATCTCCTCCAGCTCTGAGTCTTAGCAGAAATTACGTCTCCCGTTTCTCAGAAGTATGTCACTTCACTGGATGATTTTGCACTCTGTATACAATTCTTCAGTAGTTCTTGGGTGCAGAATAACTCTCTGTCCAGTGGTTAGCATGCTTTGGTTCTGAATATTGTATTCGTACCATGTGCCACAAATTCAGCCGGAGAGTTTGGGAGGCTACGCCTCGTGCTTTCTAAGAGGCTAGAGTAGTTAGTACATCCCCTTGAAAAGGAGGTGGTGGGGGCTCCGTCCTTTGCTCTGCCTCTGGGAAGAGATGAACATTCTCAGATGAACATTTTCCCACCTCATTCAATAGGATCTACACGAGGGCTGCCAGATAACATCCCATTTTGCTCACCTGCATTATACAGTTGGCCCCAATCTTTCCTGGGACACACACAAAACACATTCATTGGAAAATTCTGACCTGGTTTGCAGCGTAGACCCATCACAGCTAGGCATGGTTGGCTAACTGCTCTGTGTTGTTTTCGAAGGCAGAGAACTCAGCTTTCTGCCCTTGAAGCATTATGCTTCTCCCTCCTGAGCTTCCTCTTTTCTGTCTCTTCAGCAGAAATTTTAGTAAGCATCTGCAGGATAAAATATAGCTCATGTCTTTTCTTCCACCTGTCTAGAGCAGTTGAAATAAGTACAGATACTGAGTTATTTTAGTTAATCCAATACAGGCATGCCATTTAAAGCAGAGTGTTATTTTAGGAAAGAGGAATTTGGGTGGCATTGCACAAACAGGGAAAGAGAAAGAGCCATCAAGCTACTGCTGGAGAACAGTATAAACCAAAAGCAGTTCCAAACATGGTGAATTTGAGGAAGTTCTGATCCAGAGGCAGTTTTGTACTTATTGTCTCTATTACAGGTATGGTTTGTTACAGTCCATTTGTATTAGCAGAGGGATGTAAAAGGAACATGGAGACTTTATTTATAGTGGAGAAGTACCTTCCTATGCTATTCCTCTTAAGAAATAGTGAGAAACAGTGAGGTGGAATCATCATCTCATTTTGGGGATAAACCTCTTGCTTTCATTTCATCAGCTGAACTGAAAGTGTTCAGCTGATCAGGTGAGAGACTGATGTATAAATTATCCTTAAATTTTGTAGGGGGAGGAGAGCCAGAATAGCCTTGACTGGTGCCTGCTGAGGATATTGTGTTGGCACATGGATGTGACAATTTCTCACTCAGTCCAGAAACAAACTTTGTTGCGTTAGGTGAAGATGGTGCATTGCTCAGACCTGGCAAAGGGAGCAGAGAACACAGCTAAAAAACCTCTTTACCTCACCTATAAGATGCCTTGGAAGAGTTTTCAGTGGAGCGCCATGGGGACTGGCTCCATGGTTGCGTGGGAGAGGCTGGAGGCAGGAATGGGCACCGGCTGGTCTGTGGAGCGCAGAACCCTGGGGAGCTCTTGGGTTTCCATGAGGAAATCTCGGGGGGGATTCATTCCATTTGCAGATTCCATGTCCGTTACTTTTTCCTTTAGAAACTGCTCTTCCACAGTTCACACTAGCTTACACTGGGTCACTTACCAGCGCGTAATGCATACCAATCTTTTCCTCATCCCTAAACGTGGACCATAATGTCATTTGGTAATTTTTATTTACATGTTAAGAACAGCTCTTAAAGACAGTGAAGGAAAACGATATAAGTAGTGCACTGGGGAATTCAAGTAGCAATGAAACAGGCAAGTCTTGACCCAAAGTATATTGTAAGCAGCAGGTGTTGCTTTTGGAAAGCAGAAAAAACACATTTAGAGTAGCCTGAGTTTGAGGGAAAAAGATAGAACTTTGGTTACTTTATTTGATCCAAAGCATCAGACTGCTTGTCACAGGCCAAATGTAGAGGCCAAAGATTTTTAAAAGAGGTGAAAAATGAGATTAAGTAAAAGTGCACAAGACAGTTCTGTGTGTAATTATGAGGCATGATAGCTTATATGTAATCTGTGACTCAGAAAGTCCCTAACCTTGATTGCCACAGTCTGGGTCTGTATGCAAGAGAAAGGATCCTCTGTACTTACCTCGGTCTTACATTCTTCCTTAGCATCCGCCTTTGGTAAGATCCCAGGCTAAATAGACCTTTGGTCTGGCTGCGCACAGTTATGTTCGTGATCATTTGCATCACTGCTCTTAAAGAAAGTAAAATCAAGGTGAAAAATGAATACCAGTGGGATAGAATGGCCCAATTTGATACAGATTTATGCTAATACAGCACCTGTCCTTGCAGTGTGTCAAAGCACTTTGACAAAGATTCTGAATCTTTGGAACAAGGAATGGAACAACCTTATTCTGCAGACAGTAAAATTGAGCCATGGTGCCATAGTTACTCAAGACTATTGACTCTACCTAAAAACACAGAGTTTCTGAGGAGCAGAAATATATTTTTTAAATTTTCTGTTATTCCAAATCAGAGCATCTGTACTGACGTTTCTGTTCAAACTTCACTCCATCTCAATATTTTGTCTGGAATTATATCAATTTATTATTTTAATAAGTCTCTGAACATTATTTGTTGTGACACAAGAAACATCAAGAGAGGAAATGTTAGCTCTGTTTCTGTATCATATCACAACTTCTACTGACCTTATTATTCCCTTCTGTGTTTAATTTTTCCCTCCTGTTACCCCTGTGTCTTATTCAGCACAGTAGTTTACCCATGATATCTTTCCCTTTGACATGTATGTATTTTATTACCAAATGCATTGCTTTGCATTTTTCCAAGTCTAATCTTGTTTTATTTCCTGCTTAGACCCCTAGTCTTTTTGGTTTGTCTGTACGTGAGGTTAGTGTGGATGATCTGTTGAAATGCACTGGGTCTCCTGGCTTCCTTCTCTGAACGGAAACCAGGGTGAAAATGGGACCAGCAAGAGCCCAGACTTCATCTAGAAATGGGACTGGAATGTGGCCATAGGACACACTGGGACCCAGGAAGTGGGAACGCTCCCAGGGCCTTCATATCTACATAGCCTTTGCGTTTGCTGTTCCAAAACCTAGCAAATGCTGCTATTTTCACAAATATGTTGACTGCTTCTTCCTCCAGATCGGTAATGAAATTAAATAGCACATCTTGCTCAGGTGCTATATTCCCATGCCTCATACACTGAAAAGTCTCCTTAAGGATCAAGTATTTATTTAATGAAACCCTACCAGATTTGGCAGTAATTGCATTTTGTTCAGGTTCTTGAACTGCTCCCGCTTCCACAGTATCCTATATGATTTGGTCCCTCTGTAGATGCTTTTACTAGAGAACCCAGACAACGAATGATGAAGGTAATTACCTAAACTTCCCTCTGAACACCAGCAATAATAATTTCCAGTCAGGTTTTCTGTGCTATTTTCCCTTATTTGTAAATGAAGATTTCAGAATTCATAGGTATCAATTCAGCACTTTCCACAGGCAGAATAATTCACCACTAAAAATCATAAAAGAAGCTAAAAATGGAAAACAACCATTCTGTGGGCTGCACCAGACTGACGTTTACTTTTATAAAACAAGTAACTGATGTTTTCTCTGGGTCAGTTTTGTCAGGCACAAGTCTGGAACCAGAGTACCTGTAGGATTGCTCTTATTTGATTGTACCTCCTGCTTTTCCCACAGCATTCATGTCATGCTGATGCAGTAATATATGTTGCAGCACAGCCCATCTGTATAACATTGCTCAGAATGCCCCCCAAGTATTTCCTATTGCATGTTAATTCAGTATTATTTAAAGGCAATCACTTAACAGTATAGCATTACTTCATCGTTGTACTGATGACACAGCCTGCCAAGCTTCGCAGTCAGCCAGATCAAAAAATTATCCCCTTTAACTCTGAGAAACTGTCATTCCCACCAAAAAGGGATCCACTGTGAATGATAAAAAAAGGAGAGTGAGTATGGGGTACCAAGTGCAAATAACAAAACAGGAGGTAGGGTCCAAGAGAACTTGACAACATAAATAGATCTCTCTTTATTGCCACAAGAAAGTCAAGGGCTTTCAGAGCCAGAAAGCTTTGTTTTAAGGAAATTACGTCTTTGATCTAGTCCTGATTTAAACATACGCATATCCGGCATACTTACTCAGCGCTCTATTAGCACAGTATGGCAGTAAAACCATTAAAAGAAAAAAAAAAAACGTAATGTGTTGACCACTAAGTTGGATGCCAGAGAAAACTGAATTGCAAATCTGTGCAACTGAAAATGAATTGGCCCAACTTGGGCTGAAGAGCCAGGCCAGGAGGTCAGTTTTACTATAACATTGTGCATCACAGGGAGGAAGAACTGCAGGGGAAGGAGGAAAAGGGAAAATGTTAGAACTTGTATCACATATTCGCTGGTAAGTTACACTGTTCGAGGTACACACTCATCCAGCTATGTAAAGCAGCTGTACTGGATCACACCAGAGGTCCTTCAAGCATAATATGCAGGCAGGATAATGGAAAACAAGGAAAGCTGTTGCTTTGGAATAGGAAAACAGTACAACAGAGACAAAACTGCAATATCTGTTTGGAGGAAATCATAGGAAATGGGAGTATTGTCTAAGATGAGAAATTTGGGGTTTGGGAGCAATAATTTTTCTTAAAACTCATTTTGGACACTGGAGTACCTCTCTGGATCTAGCCTGACATCTTCAGAAAATGGAAGGTAGCAAATACTCTCCAAAGAGTAAGAAATTGAACAGATACTGCCTTCAAAACCTGAACTGTTGGAGGGCTCCAGTAAGGGAGTAATATTCCATCCCGATAGCTCATTGCATGTACATGTACACATGTACAACACTTAGTCACGACTGGAAGTTATTACCACTGTTGGCTGCATTGTAGCCTTTTTGAAATGACTGTAGAGTTTTCAAACCTTTTCCTTGTGCGGAGTTATCTTGTTGATGAGCCTGGTGTACAGGTATACCTAGGGTGAAAAATGATCGCTGTCCCACTTGGCAGTAACTGGCATTGATTTTTCATGCTCCTGAGGGGGCCAAGGACTTCAGAGGCCACAGATCAGGTGCTGTTCCTTGGTTCCCTGGTTCCTGGGGAGGCGACTTGAAACGTTCTGGGGAAAGGCCACTCCACCTGTAAAATGTTTTGCAGGTTTGTAGGTCATCAGTTGGGTCATCCATATCTTCTAAACAGAGATGGACAGATGAAAATGCTCCTGGTTTCAGGTTGTCATGAAGAAGTAGGATCCTTTTTAATTTCTTCTTCTCTTCATGTTCTCCCCTATTTCCTTCCATAACTCAGAGGTGACAAAAGTGCCCATTTATTCCCCATGGTCTTTCTTTGCTTTTCATTTAATTGTTCCGGTCAGGCTTTGAACACAATGAGTGTTGTTAGCAGAGCGAAAAAAAACAAGGAAGGGTCCTGCTTACATCCTGATTTTGTAACAGATTAGAAAGCAAGCTCTGATTTTGAAGTGGCTGTTTCCATTTTCCTTTTGCACAACTATTAGATCACTAACTTGTCTATGTATCACTCCTTTACTCACAGTAACCATGGGTTTATAATGAAGGTATATGGACTGTTATTTCTTCTGTTTGCCATCACGCATCAGGCAGTTTGTTACGCACACACACAAATTTAAACAACTTGTTCTACCACAGTCACATAGTTAAGCTCTGTGCAGTTTGTTACCATTCGTTTGTTGCCCCTGGAGTCAAGGAGACTCTCCAGTAATTGAAGCCATTGTTAAAATGTATGGCAGTAAAGCCTGGAAAACTTCTCTTGTGAGAGCAGGGAGCAAAAAAGCAAATCAAGATGAATGGCTCTATCAAGGTAAATAGTTGCCTAGACAGTTCCAGAAGCTCGTCTGTTTGGATTAGATAATAATTACTCATGTGTTCATTATGGATACTGGAAACAGTTAAGTTTAGAAATGGCTAGGGATGTGTCAGAGCAGTATTTTATTCCCTTTTTTCCAGTAGGGGGTTTTGTAGTGCTGCTGAAACAGTTGGATCTTCCCACTCTAAACAGGCCATATTTTCCTTCCCTCTCTTTCTCATCCACACTTCAGCTTTCTTTCCCTGTGAACTTTTTCTTTCTCTTTCCATTATCCCTGCTGCTCAGCACTAGCACAATGAATTTCAGTGAGTCTTTGGCTCTTTTCATGGCTTTTTCATGATACTCTCTTTTTAGGGTAAAGTATGGAGGGATAGCCTGTCTGTTTTGCAAAGCATAGACATTGCTTTTTAATTTAATTTTATTTGTTTTTAACTAGCTAGACTGTATCAGTCATTGGTCTTCTCCTTGATAAAATTTTATGTTGCTCCACATTTGGATCCAGTCAAGCAGCAGTCCTAATGTTTAGTTACATTGTATTTTGTATTTCTCTTTTTCACATTTTTCTTCTTTATAGAATCAAGATGCCAGTCTTAATAACTTTACCCAGAATTATGAAGGACGATGTGTGGAGCCTGAAACAGAGAAGAAAGGTATCTTCAAGACTTGTGAGAGTGGAGTCACCACCAATCCAGCTTCAGAAATGCTCTGTTCTGAAAAGACATTACAAGCAAAAAATGCAGCTTTACAAACCTATTCCCGACACCATGCTCCGTGTGATAAGAGTGAAAGTCATCAGCAACAATTCTTCTGGGAACAAGGAACTAATATTACTAGTAATGGCAACAAATCAAAGAATGACATTTCAGCTTGTTTTTTATGGGATACGGACTCTGTTCCTGATAGACAGGAACGTTTATATGCTGTTCCGTCTCCTGCAAAGCTATGCAATGAGCCAAGGGAAAGAGGGCAAAGGTATAGTTTTGACTCACATGATAGCAATGGCACAGATGCTCTCTGTGTTGTATCATGTGATGAATATCTGTTTGAAGCTAGTGGCAAGACAGTCCAGGAATCTGGAGAACCTGGGTGCAAAGGAGATGCTGATTTATCGGCAGTGCATGACAAGCTGTGGAAGCTTCTTCATGAAGTTGACTCAGACTGTCAGATCCCATTTGAAAACCGAGGGATCACAAGTTTAGAAATTAGGCCAACGGACGTCAAAGTCACAGAACAGAGCTTTGCACAGGAGGCTTGTCCTGATCATCCTTTATCAATAAATTTAATAGAAGAGGAGGAGCCTATTATACAGCCAACTAGTAGACAAAGAACAGAGAAAGAAGATTGCAGTGTTTCTAATATCCTACTAAAAACGGATGAAGCATGTAACAGTGCATCCATAGGAAACGTTTCTCTTACACAAGTGGTAGAAACAGATGGTATATGTCAAGGTTCTAGCACTGGAAATAGAAAAGAAACACCATGCATTCATCTTTCAGCAAATAGTATATTAAATGTAGAGGAGTGCTTGGAGCAAAAACCAAATCAAACATTAACTGGCGAGAATGGATCAATTCAAATGACTGCTGTCCAGGAAGGAAAGCTGACTGTTAATAATGCTTTCCAAACATGTGATGGAGATTCCCCTCAAAGATTAAAAAATGCTCAGAGTAGTAATTTCAAATATGACAAAGAAAACCCGGCTTACATGTCAGATAAGTCTATTGGACAATTACTTTATACTGATCAGAACATATCCTTGATAAATGAGACTATAACTAAGTGTACAGATGAAGATACTGGTAAACACTCTAATGTTAGAGACTGTTACTCATCAAGAAAAAAACTTGCTTATTTCCCTGAACAGAAGGACTTTTTCCCCACTAATTCCTCTGGTGAAAATGCCAATCAATTTACACATGAAAAACACTTTTCTGCTGAAGCTATACATAAAAGTACTGAAGAGAATTTACAGGGAAGAGGAAATCACTCAGACTTGAATACACAGAATGATGTGAATTCTGGCCATTATCATCTTTCAGAAAATGACTGTAAAGATTTTCAAGTTGTTTCTAATGCACAGAAATGCAGTTACCTAATGCAATTGCCTAATTTAATTAAGACTCCTGAAACCATAACATGTAAGAATCTACCCCAAAACATACACCAAGTGACAGAGATAGAAAAGCAAGAAGAGGCATTCATTCCATCTTATGAGGATCAATTTTTAACTGATTTTTTGGTAGAGGTGCCCAAATACAAACAAAGTAAAATGAGAGAAGAACAGAAAGACAATGAACAAAAGGCTGAAACTTCCTGTGGCGCAGGAGTTAAGCATGTTTCAGAAAGTCAGCCTGCAGTTTCCCCTCAGAATACATCAGAACATGTATTTTTTGTTGGCCACACTTTCGAGTCTCATGAAAAGTTCAAAACAAATTCTTCAAAGAATCACACATACGCATCTGGGAGTGCAACACCACTTAGCCCTCCACAGCCTGGATGGGCTCGAAATGAGTACCCCAGTGTAGCAAATGAGGATTATAAAGATACCAGTAATCGGGTGGATATCCAACAGCTGACCATAAGAGAAACATTACCACTCATGGGCCAGTCAGAGGACTCTGTTACCAGTATATCAGCAATGGGATGTTCCAGCGTAGGAAGTCAAGTACAAACAGAATCCACACAAACTGCAGTCAAAGCGGATGAAAATTTGAATAAATTGGAAAAATTTCCCAAAGCATTGCAGGATCAGTTGCATAAGGTACCCCAAGAGAACAAGGATGAAACAGTCTTGCAGGGGGAAGAACGAGAAATTCAAAGAGCTGAGCAATATAATCCAGATGAAGCTGAAATAAAGCCTTCTATGCATGCTTTAATTAGCTCTGAGGCTCAGGAGCAGGTTATGAGTAATAGCATTAAGCAGTCCTGTCTTGACTTGATCTCGTCCAGCAAGCTAAGTGGGGTTGAAAAATCAGTTAAATCTACTGAGTCTACTCAGTCCACTGATAAAACTGAAAAAATCTTGGCATCAGAGAGTGCAGTAAATGGTTTAGTTAACTTGCCACCAACTGATTCAGGGAACGACCAGTATTTTCAAGAGCAACCACCTCACAGCAGAACTCAGCCCTCCTCCTTAGCATTGACCACAGACGATGCATTCCCAGTCAAAGTGGAAAGGCTAAAGAATCAAGAAGGGTCAAAGTCTTACCAGACAGCACCAGCTGTTGCGGAGCTTGAGCCCATCAGGTGTAAGCAAGACACAGCAAAGAGTGGGCAGTTAGCTACTGGGGCTAAGAAGAAACTACCACCAACAGCACTGTCAAAGAAACCCCGACTGGAGGAGAGAGGAAATGTGAGCAAGAGTCCTAGCTGTGTTAAAAAGCCTGTGAGAAGTGAGGCAGGCATGATTCATAAAGAAGATAGAAAAGAGCAAAGGAAACTACCTTCCAAAAAGGATAGCAAAGGTAAGAGAAAACTGATTCTCATTTCTGTCCTTTCCAATCCTTCTGACTACAGTATGAAATTCAAATTAATTTCCAACACACTACAAGCAAACATATGTAAATCTAAATCATATCAGCCAGAGATATCCTACCTTCCCTGATGTTAATTTCCAGTGAACTTAATAACTAGTGCTATCCCCATGCCATAACGGTGATCCCTCTCTAGCATCCTTCTCCTAGCTGACAAATATGTTTATGAACTTTTCATGCTTTCTGAAATAGTTACTTCTTCATTTGTCTGTTTGAGTCAATTTTCAGGAATGTATAGCAAGTTGTTACTGCATAACTACACAGACTATAGCAACTGCAATCCCAGTAGTAGCATGTTATTATGTTCTCACAGGGTTATATTCCCAATTATGCTCCTACACTGTGGTTCCCAAATTAGTTTAACCTATCTTGGTTACCAAGTGGTTTTATTACTAGCAAAGTATTATTGTTACTAGTAGGGTGCCACTGATAAACAGAATGCTTTGCAGTTGTATCTGATGACTTATAGATGGTTCTGCATTCGTTTTCACCACTATCAGTCATAAATGACACTGATGAAATTAGCAATATTAAACTGACATAAAAAACATATATTTGAAATGAGAATCAGGTTGCTGGTCACAGTCTCTAGGAAGTTGCAAACTGGTAAACCAAAATACAAATGAAAGTAGCAGTAGCATACCAGCTAAGCAGATGTATTTGTGGTTCCTGTGGATACGTTGCAAGGCCCAGAGCCTTATTTTCACCTCTTAACATTACATTTTACGTTTACATCATAAAATAAGATTGCAGATGAGAGCAAGACTGAACCGTGACTTAAGGTAAGCTAGATGACTATGAAGCTCTTCAGAGATTCTGAATACAGTGCAGTCATGCTAGAGTTCTCCTTCCTCCAGCTGCATTAAAAAAACCCTTTTCTCTGTTCAAAGATGATGCCAGAGATGTCTCCTTTGCAATCATGTTTGTCTACAAGAAATGACCATAAAAGGGAATAAAGGGAGACAAGCTGTATGAAGCAAGACGCAGAACTAGACATGGTGGGAATTTGCTGTAGGGAGGTCTGCTATGCAGCTGCAGCCCGCACAGTGGTAACAGGGAACATAGAGCCAAATCAGAAATTACCGGAGAACCAAGCATGTGGGAGAAGGAGACACATACTCCTTCCTCAAAGGAGAACATGGAAACTGTGACTACCGAGAAATGCTTCATCTTTTCCATGTAATTGAACCTATGCTTGAAAAATATTTTAGACATTGTTCGTGTTTGCATCAGATAAGACTGAATTATCTTTACCTGCTCCTGATCTGCTTCAGTTTAGACTGAGAATAAATGTATGTTTGTATGCTAGGGAGTTTGCATGGAAGGTTGGTATGTTCGGTCTGGTATGTACTCAGTGTTCTCTTTTTGTTTTTCTCAACTCAACTGTGGTTTAGGCAGGGAATCTGGAGCCTTTAGTTCTATTTTCACTTCTCTCACATACTTTCTGCAAGTCATTTTAGTCCTGATTCAGCAAGATTCTTAGCAGTAAGGACTTAAGTGACTACAAGTTAAACATAGCAGTGAATTCCAGGTGCCTGACCCTTAGAGTCAGATCCAGCATTCCTTAGGCATTAGACGGGGAAAGTGAGGCCACTGGAATGGGATCCCTGAGGGAGATGTGTCATGCCAGCTCATTCAGAGTGCAGCAGCTCAGAATTAACACATTAGGAAACATCTTACATCCCTCTAGCGGGGACGTCTCGCTCAGGAGTGCCTGGATGCACCATTGTCCCAAAACCTTTGCGGTAAGTATGTGTCCATTCCTTTTCTTTCCAAAAATAGGCAGATCTCACTTTCTATTTTTTTTTCCTCAAGAGTTCGTGGTGATTCTCCCCCTTTCTATACAGGCTTTGCGATTAGAGCCCTTGCCCAAGCATGACACAGAGGTTCACTGTCCTCCTCTTGCTGACAGGCTCCAAGCCTGCCGTCTCTTACCACCTTGGAGAGTGCCCATGGCTCTAGGCTCCCACTTGCATGGGAGCACCCTCCTGTCCTCCTGCTGATGCCATGCCCATGTGCAAAATATATTCATATATTCGTATACTCATATATTCTGTGTGCAGGAAATAAGGCTCAGCGGAGAAATGGATTATCAGGGCCTTCCCCGACAGGGAGTCCTGCGTTCTGGTCATGGTTCTCAGGGTTACTCCAGTATCTTATATAAAACTCATTCATTAAAATACAAAAATGGTCTTTGGAGCAGGGACTGCAACCCAGGTTTCTTCTCTGGAACCCGAACAATTCTTGAATTTTCTCTACCAATGGCCAAGGTTTAGCAAAAGAGCTAAGTCATATGGCTGGGAAAGCAGAGACTTTCCTTAGAGGCAGGAAATGAATCCTGTGAGACTGAGGAGGCAAGTGAAGGCCACTGCCATTACTACTGCTGCCTTGCCATTGCTAGAGCAAATATCTAACTACTAGGTGTGAGTTGCTCCTCCAGGTATGCTTTAAAATGGAAAGGGTGCCATCACTGCGTCTTGCAAAGAGCCTGATCTTGGCAGTGTGTGTTAGGTACGTTCCAAGAACATCCTGGAGACTGAGTGTCTCCTGGGACTTCGAGTCCTTTCTTTCAAATGCTATGATTAGTTTAAAAAGTCTACTAATTGCATATATTTAGTTATTATCAATTCTGATTGTGTAACTATATGATATGCTGTATCTTTATGGTGTCTTTTTTACTGATAAAACCAGCTGGTTCTTTAATCAGAGAGAATGTGTTCTGAGTAAGAAATGTTTTTATGTTGATGCTTTTTCAGAGTAGAACTTCCATTGGGTCTCATTCCATAAATTCAAAATGTCTTTCCATTGAGAATATTTCCATTGACCATGTGGGGCACTGGCTCAGTTTTTTTAGGACCTTCATATTTTAAAGCCTCAGTTTCTCCATCAGGAAGAATAGTATTGTCAAATTCATATTATTAACATTTGTAAAGCATTCTGGGATTTCTTTTAAATGCCAAAACACTATCGCTATCTTCTAATCCTTAACTGTGGCTGTTTCATTTCAAGCTCCCAAGCTGCTGAAAAAGATACAAGCAGAATTATTCCCTGACTGCTCTGGAAATATTAAGTTATGCTGTCAATTTGGTGACATTCATGGTGACTCCACCATTACATGGACTAAAGATTCCAAGTTACTAGCTCGACTGCAGAGAAGGTGAGTGAATGTTTCTGAAGGTAATTCTGATAATCTCTGAATAGCTTTTGGAAAAATATTAAATTTGCCAGTGATATACTCTTGTACCTGTTAACTAAATTCATATGATTGGTGCAAAAAAATCAATTTAAACAGGGTAATTAAGAAGAATATCCTCACACAATGCTTTAATATTGGGCATAGTTAGCATTCCATCACCCGTAATTTCTTTCAGCCCATTCATAACCAGCCTCATCCAACTGTCAAGTACTGTAAAAGATCAGCTGAAGTTTCAGCCTCAGCACCCAGGCCAAATGATATAAACATGTCTGGTTAATATATGGAGGGCTGTCTCTGTGGGAGAGGTAAATGGCTGAGACCTAATAAAAGCATCTAGCGTGCAATGTAGGGCTTGACGTGATCACTCCTTTGAACTTTATATTCTGTTTCAAATGGAGCTTTAAGCTGATTGGACTAAAGAGAGTTATATTTAAAGAAAAATGAAATCACTCCTCAATCTAGCCAATTAGACTGAGTGGCTAGAGGCAGTGCAATCCGATGGGTGGAAAACAAAAGCTTCTTAAGCTCTTTCCTTCGAATTTTCTCTAACCCTAATCTTTCCTTAGAATCTTCATAAAACTTCAGTTTTATGAAACAAAAGTTATTTTCCTCCATAGCAGTAATAACATTCTTGGCACGTAGCTCTTAAAATCTGGTTATAATGTTTTAAAAATACAAAATTAATCTTATCCAAAGCAAAAAAAAAAAGAAAAGATTTCTGTCAGAAGACACAATTCTGCTGGAATTAAAAAGTTTTGTAGGAAGCCATCTGATAAGATGATATTTTCAATGGAGGAAGGAAATGAATTGGTTAGAGTTCCTGTGTCATTCTGATTCTTATTGTTTTGACTACGCTGATTTTGATGATAGTTTTATAGTATCTGTCATATAAGAATATATTTCTGCTAAGTAATTTTGCAGTGTTTTAACAACCAAAATAAAGTTTTCAGTAATAATATAGAAAATATATGATAACAAATAAAATATTTGAATTTTCCCTTTGTGGGATAAATATAATACATTTCAAAATGTTGAAATTAAAATAAGATATTTAACAATGTTTTAGAGAGAGAGATTCTTATTTACATTTTTTACTTCAAAAATGTTCAATAGAGTTCAGTGGAATTGTTCTAAATCTCACTTCTATCAAGATCGAACTCTAACTTAGTAGTTTGGTGTGTACCCAAGCACTGTTTCTTCCTTTGGAAATATGTCAGTCTTTGGAAATATATAGTCTGGACCACGTGGCACATCTGCTTTCAATAGGAGGCGATTACAGGAAATTATGTAACAAATCTTTGAATTGTTATAACCCACCAACACACAAAATCAACCATATTAAAACAGCATTGAAAAATGCATATTGGTAGTAATATTAATATTTGCTAGGAAATTACATTTAAAAACTAATGTTGCGTAAAATTAATTGTCCAGTGTGCCAAACAGTCATGAAACATCATGTTGGCCTAATACCAACAAAAACGTGCACACCTTCTCTAATTCACTTCACAAAAATGTTAAAACGCAATAGCCAGGTCTTCATCATCCCTGCGTGGATTATACGGTTTGCTGATAAATACATAGACACCCAGTGTCATATATGTGGAGACCTTCACGGACTAAGAGGACTTTCACTTAGGCATAGCAGTGTTTCATTGTGTTTTTATTCTGGAACCAGCTTGAGTCCACAAGTAGCGTAACTGCATTCATGTGTCATTGCACCCCTGCTGATAACGTCTACCAGCCATCCATTCCTGAAGTTGCATACACAGACTTTAGCAAATAGCAGAGGGAAAAGACAAAGCAATGCAACAAAACAGAGGTGATCAGAGAAAATGAGGAAGATCTGTAAATACAGGGAAGAGAGACTGAGAATTTCTGATATTGGCTCCAACTGAAAACAAGAAAACCAAAAGCTATTATTATATTGGCCTCACAATACAACAGAGTGTTCAACACGTTCCTAACTCAGATTGAATTAAGTCAGAAAGTTTTTCTACACATTTCTGCACAAGATGGGTTGAAGTGTCTGCCTAAACCTAAGCATATATTCAGTTGAAGTGAAGTCTGACTTGCGCAGAGCCAAGATCAGGCCTCAATATTAGTCAGCACAATGCCTATTGCTTTCAGTCATATGAAACTGTGCTTCCTACTACTACTGGGTGTTCCCAAATGTTCCCATGCAGAGTTGTTCCAAATATTCTAAATATCAACAGGAAAACATCCATCATATCTTCTTAGATTGCACTCAAAATTGAGGGAAAGCATACAACTTGTTTCTATCTTAGAATGCCTTTTGGTGTGATTTAACAATTTTTATGTGTATTTGATTGATACATTTTTCTCTTAGGATGTAGCAAGGATATCTATTGTGCAACACTTAATAGGCTGCATGCTTCTTACTGAAGTGAAATAAAATACCTTTTCTACTCACATTACATTTGAATCAGTCTTTGCAGTGATGGGCAGAAATTCCAGGGACAGAAGGAGAGATGTATGGAATAATCAGGAAAGATGTTTTAAAAGTATTAACGTGAAAAATTAACATCTTCTATTCCAGTGCCCAGGATGACTCTCCCATCTCCTTGGCAATAGCTAAAGCTGGTAACAAAGACCAGGGAATGTATTATTGCTGTTTGAAGAATATTTATGGAAAGGTGACTGCTGAGTTTAAGCTGACTTCTGAAGGTAAATCCTGGTTTATAATTTTAATACCTAATAATAACAATGGCAGTTTCCACTCATATTTTTTTGACTACAACATCTCTTTCTTTCGTTTCCTTGTAGTCTTGGAACATCTCTCAAGTTTTCAGAATTTGGAAGGTGAGTACACGTTTGCTTAAATGTATGCGTAAATCTTTGTTCCTTCTGATTTCCAAATGGTACAAAGGATGGAATAATATGACCAAAATAAATAGTGGTATTTTCACCTGAGATTTGCAGCCTTCTGAACATAAAGGACCAGATTCATTGATTTAGGCTTTGATTTGCTGATACAAACTATGTTCAGATCTTTTTACCACCCAGTTAAATTGGGTTTACAGTTGTTCAGTATTATCAAGGAGCTGCTAAGCAGCTGCATTGCCTTGGTGAATTTGACCCAAGATATTTTATTTCTATTGCAAAAATGGGTGAATAAGTTTGCTGTATCAAAGATGGTCCTAATGATGGTCAGTTAACTCGGAGGAGCATTTCAGACGTGGAAGTCTGAACCCTCTAAATAAGAGAAGTGAACAGACACACATAGACAGTTACAGTGAACTCTGGTAAATCAGCAAATGACTAGACTGTAGCAGTGTAATTAGTTCCACACTGAGTCACCTAGCTTGCAATAAATCATAACTCTTGTCTTTTTCTCTTGTCAGTTCAAAGGATCGTTGGATAATTCAGGTTGGAAAGGACCTCAGGGGGTCATCTCCTGCTGAAAGCAGGGTCAGTTATGGGGTCAGACCAGCTTGCTCAGGGCTTTATCCAGTCAGTTGTTGAAAATGTCCAAGGATGGAGACTGCACAATATCTCTGGGCAACTTCTTCCACAGTTTGGCTGTCCTTGTGAAAAAGTTTCTCCTTATATGCAGTCTGAACCTTTGTTTTGTCAGGTTATGCCTATTGTCTGTCATCCTTCTGCCATGCACCACTGCGTAGAGCCTGGCTCCATCTTCTTGATGACCTACTTGTAGATATGCTTGGACTCTCAAAACCTTCCCTTCTCCAGGCTAAACAAGCCCCGGTCCCTCACCATCTCCTCACAGGGCAAGTGCTCCAGTCCCCTGGCCATCTTTTTGGCCCACCAGGTGCTTGCTCCAGTTGGTTGATGTCTTTCCTGTACTGGGGGGCTCAAAACTGGATGCAGTACTCTACATGTGGTCTAATAAGGGCTGAGTAGGAGTTAATCACTTCACTTGATCTACTGGCTGTGCTTCCGTTGACACAGCCCAGGATGCTTTTGGCCTTCTTTGCTGTCAAGGCGTACTCCTGGCTCATGTTTGTCTTGTGTCTACCAAGGCCCCCACAGCCCTTTCAGCAGAGTTACTCCCCAGCCAGGCTGCATTATTGCGAGGGGTTCTTCCTTCTCAGGTGCAGTACTTATTTGTCCTTGCTGAATTTCATAAGGTTCCTGTCAGCCCATTCCTCCAGCCTGTCCAGGTCCCTCTGGGAGGCAGCCCAGCACTTGAGCATATTGACTGCTCCCCAGTTCGGTGTCATCTTCAGACTTTGTGAGCAAGCTCTCTGTTGCCTCTTCTGGGTCATTGATAAAGATGTTAAAGAGGAAAGGTCCAAGATTTGACCTCTGTGGTATTGCACTTGTTACTTGGCATTCAGGTGGAGCATGCACTTATCTGGTCCCATGGACTTGCATGGGTCAAGTTCTCCTAAGTAATCCCTGATTCAATCCCCATCCACTGCTGGTAGTTTTTGTCTTGCTTGACCTGTGTCACCAAGCAGAGATGCCTGGGAGACTTTGTTAGTAAAGGCTGAGGCAAGGAAGGCATTGAGTACCTCAGCCTTATCCGTGTCTGCTGTCACTAAATCACCCATCCCGTTCAGCAGCACACCCACATTTTTTGTGTTCAGCCTTCTACTGCTGATAAAGCAGTAGAAGCCTTTTTTGTTGCCCTTGATGTTCCTTGGATGTCTCAACTCCATTTTCTGATGGATGCAACACTGGTTGCTCTAGGACTAAAAAAACACTTTTGTAACACATTTTTTCCAAGATAATCTCTCTTAAATGAAATCTGTGCATTCACAAAGCTGGCACTGCCCTCAGAACGCCCCGTGCTTATTACACTGTGTTTTTCACACAGCCAGATGCAATAGGAAAACATGTTTTAGCAGTTGCTCCATTTTCAGGCAGCTCTGAAAACATGAGCCTTTTTCTCTGTTTACGTGAGAGGCATTTACACTTTAAACAAAAGATATGTTTCAGGGGAGAAAAGCAATTTAAGAAATACTGAGTTTGTTTCAGATCTGGTTTTGGATTCTTAATTTCTCTAAATCATAGAGATACTCACCTCTGGACTGCCGCTGTAGTATCTCATCACTTTTTGTTTACAGGCAGAAGCCCAATGGCAAAAATACCTCAAAGATTTGACTGGCCTACAAACTATGTGAGACCTTTTGACAATTCCCCCAAGGGAAACTGTGGGAATCCCTCAAAGCTGTTGAATCAGTGCTGTATTTTTCCTAGATATCTTTCCCTTTTTGCTCTAAACTTTGCTATGCCATCAAAGATGAAATTCCCTTTTAATTCATGGGAGTTTTGTAGGTGAAATACCTTCCTGTAGGATAGAACAGTTTGGGCAGAGAGTTGGAGTGCATGCTAAGACAGACTATTGATTTGAACTTGGATGTCTGTGTAACTTTCCAATAACTTGACGCATTGGCACTTCACATATAGTAAACAGTGAAATAGCATTGCATCACACAGAGACTTACACACACACACACGCACCCCCCCCCCATAAAGCTCTTTTGGCAGACAAACTTGCCAGTGGTGTTTGAACACATGGTCTTTGCAAGTCATCTGCTATGTAACTTTACTCCAAAAGAAAGGCAGACATTAAGATTTGGAATACTTTCCCCATGTGTTATCTTGTCTTTAATCACACTCGGCATATGTCTTGCTGTGCTGCAGCTAAAGATAGTACATTGCAAATTGGTTTATCATTTCTGAACAGACTGTACTAGTCAAGTGCTTCATTCAGGCAATTGATTTTTCTTTCTTTTTCTTCAAGAATAAAATTAAACATTTAGTTCATCTTTAAAATAAAGACAGGACTTTTCATTTAGCAGCACTGTATAACTTTTGATCAACAGAGAACTGTAGGTGGAGATAAAGAGCATTCTAATTCTAGCTTTATATCTGTGCTGTTTGCTCTATGCTTCACAGAGAGGCAGTCATTTACATAGTCTGAACCAGAGATTACTACAAAGGAGAAGTGGAAAGATTTCATTATTGTGTATTGTACACCTTTTCTGCTCCTGTTTATCTTTTCCATTGAAGTTCCTTGAAATGTTATGTTATGATTAGAGAGATTTGAAGTGCAGCTAGAATTTTTTAGTTCATTTTTCTCTCAGTGCTTAAGTTTAACTACTTCTTTTTTTCCCTTTATTTTTGGTCCATTCGTATTTCAATGGTAATTTAAAGCTGTGAAATCCATAATCTTGCTTTATTTCAGCTGTGACAAACTTAGGCACACATTCTTATGCTAGTGGTACATTCAAAATCCACATATGGGGATTAGAAAAAGATTACTGTACAAAATTATCCAGAATTTAAAGATCACTCAAATTGATGCAGTTGCTCTATGAATAAATTTGGCATGGTAATTTATAGAAATGTGCTTCTGATTCAAAACCACATACAAAATAAAAATCTTCCTCTTTTCTTCTGCCTTTTCTAATGAATGTGTTAAGCTGGTGCTTGCCAGATTGAAAAGAGATGAACACTTTAACATGCAAGTCTGCAGCACTGGAGCTGGTCCAGTGAATGCGGTTTGTACTGAGAGAAGCATGTTTTCATTATGGTAACATTGGGTAAGGACCAGGACCTCAGATGAGCGCCTTTAAAAACACGTTGGCAGAATCCCTCCCTGAAAAGGTTCCAAGCTGAAAGCTAAAACAAGCTCTGGGTGTATCAGCAACACCCTTCTTTCTTCAGGCTTTTCTGAAAAGCCAGACTAACTTCAGAGAAGCTTTCTGAAATTAGCTTGTGCAAATTGGTCACAGAGCTGTATTTTACTTCTAGATTCGTATCTGCTTACACTGCTTGCACATTAGCTTTATTATTGTCTCTGTCTTCCCAAAAACACAGAGTTGGAAAGATCTCTGTATTCCCCCAATTCCTCTTTAGTTCTCAGTCAGCTTCACTTGCTTCACGTTCATTTGAAGCTCCAGTTTACAACTGTATTAATAGGTTTTAGAACAGCTTTTGTGACCTTTTCCTCCAATTTTTCTGATACCTTCTGTATTCTCTCCGTATGAACGTGAACTGCCCCCTTTCTCCGTGCTGACTTTAGACAATACAAACAAGCTACCTGGAGGGGGCAGAATCCTAGCACTATACTAACCCAAGTGAAGCCATGTCTTCCATTTCCTGAAAGCCTGTTCATTAATCCTCAATGGAGACATCCACTTATCCTCCCATGTCCACCCCTTTCCCTGCTGACCACAGAAGGATGGTACAGAACAAAGTGGCATTGTGTTTTAGGTCTGGAAGAAATTGAATTCATGCAGCTCATGTTCAGAGAAGATTTCATCAATGATAGCTATTTTGGTGGGAACCTGCACGGAATAATCGCTACGGAAGAGCTTCACTTTGGTGAAGGCATGCACCGGAAAGCATTCCGCAGTAAAGTGATGCAAGGCCTGGTGCCAGTGTTCAGTCCTGGCCACCCCTGCGTTCTCAAAGTGCACAGTGCTATCATGTACGCGACCAAGAGCAAGGATGATCTAGTTCAAAAGAACTACAAACTAGCACTGCAGGTAAGGTTCCCCTGTCCTCTCCAAGCAAGAGTTGTGGGGAAGAGCTGTCTTTCAAATGTTCAAGCAGCTGATCTATTAAATGTTTTGAGTAATATTCCATAGGCATATCTGTTTGTAATATAGGAATGCTATGTCCAAAATACAGCAAGAGAGTATGCGAAGATATATGCAGCAGAAGCTGAACCTTTGGAAGGCTTCGGGGAAGTACCAGAGTGAGTATGTGTATACATACGCGCACATACACACACACACACACACACACACACATATATGTTATCCTTGGCATACCTGCCCATTGACTGTTAGGAGTGATCTCTAGAGAAGAAAGAAGGATTCTAAGAACAGTGATACAACTGGAGTCATAACCTAAATAATTCTGGGTACCAAGATGGCAAGAACAATTCCATTCATAATAGAAAAAGAGAAAAAGGAGTAAAGAGTAAGTAGCAGAGATGTGGGAGCAAAAGTCCTGATTTTGATATACATTGAGAGTAAATTATTTATATTAATAAAGTAAAACCAGTAGGTGATACTAGTGGTGTCACCTAATAATAACAGTAGGTGTTAAGTCAGGCCTTCCAACTTCCCATTAAAAATAAGATCTTGAGAGAAATCATGATCATTCTGAAGCCGGTATGAAGTCACTTCTTAGGCAAGTTTTCTAAGCAAAGAGAGCTTAAGCCAGAACGGTTGGCTCTGGTTCTGGATTTTCCAAAAGATTGTTTTATTTCATATCAGAAGTTTTCCATTTCTCGCATATGGGTGCATCAGGCGAATAGCTGAGTAGAGACTCATCTCTGCCCCTGAGGCTGGGAAATGACACCTTGAGGGTTTGGTAAGAGATCTTTTTCAAAGGATTTGCTGTTCCGGTGTCAGGCTACCATGTAGAGTTGAATTTGCAAAGGATGATTGAAATTCCGCCTGCCTTGCTTCAAGGATAAGACCTACATGCTTGACAGCAGACTAAATCTCCATCTCCTTCTAGATGACACAAGATCTTCTCAGCTGCACTGAATCACTGAATAAAGGTTAGAAGTAAATGTTCTCAGCAGCCTCCATAAAAAATTCTAGTCAGTTGTCCCGGGGATCCTATCCACAGTTAAATAAAACATTTTAATGCCTTGACTCAAACTGCAAAAAGCTAAGCTTTTGCTAATCAAATACAGCATGTGATTTTGATATCCACACCGTATCTTCCCCTGTTTACTAACTGGGAGAATTTATATCCATGCCATTCACAGCGGCAGCCATTTCACACAGCACCAGAAGGGAAGAGGAAGGCTGGAGTGATTCCACTGGGGTGTTTTGTGTACATGCTCAGCATGGCTGCTTTATTTTCTTTGCAGCTCTTAGATAAAATTGGCAGTTTGGTGACACAGGGTTCACGAGAGGAAAAAGGCAATAGCAAAAAAAAAGAGTTCTCACATACGGATTCTAATGGGTACTATATTCTCAGAGCTGCATTTCATAGGGTTTTTCAGTGGGAGTTTTTGTAATTATGCAGTGAAACGTGGGCAAATACCTTGGGGCTGTGCTGCTTCTATGCTGACGCTTAAAAAGATTTTCCAAATAAGTCGCCTCAGCAGCACTTAAAATTCAACCTCTGGAATGTTTCCTTAAAGAAACCTTTTCAGGACTAGAACTAGTGACAGAGATGGTGGTGAATTCTTTAAGATAAATATTTGTGGAAGTCAGACTTCCTTATGGAAATACGTTGCTTATGGCAAAATTTCTATTTGAGAGGTTTCCCTACATACAGGATATAACCTCTAATTTTGATAGGAGAGAGAGAGCACACACACTGCAAAAGCTAGAAGTCTGGTGCAAAGAGCAGGCACGTGGCAGCTTCACATCTGGTTGCATTATTCTAAACAACTGCCTGGAAGGCAGCAGCCGGGGAGAAAAGAGATGGCGTGCGTATGCATGTTTGGTCACTGTCGTGGCAGCTAGACATTTATACAGGGGTGGAAGGGAAACAGAGAGATTCTGTGGTCTTAAGGTTACTGTTGTATTTCCACAGTAGAGCACTACTAACACTTATATTAACCAGTGGCCCATTTTTTTTCCTTTTAGCGTTCATAAATGTGAAACCGTACAAACCTTGTCTGATAATAAAAGCTGATAACTTTAATGATGCTGGTAGAGCTAAGGTGATATCATCCCTTGAGTGAGCAGGTTAGTTTAGTAGTAGACAAGTGCCTAGACTTGTGTTGATTGTTACTTAGAAAGAGAATAACTCTACTGGTATAAAGGCCATTTGTACCAGTTTAACTGCATCTGCTGGGACAATAATGGTAAAATATTACAGTCACGAACAGATTAATGATGTCAGTAAAGCTTGACTGTGGAATAGGACTAGAAGACTTATAAGGAAGTGTTCTGGTTATATGTGGTTCTCTGCCTCATAACTAAATCTTCTAGACCTCCTTTAAATGTATGTACAGCACCTCTGTTCATTCAGGAGTCTGCTATTTCCAGAATCCAAATGTAAATGTATTTCTGGCAGTAACTATACCACCCCTTTGGCAGTGTTGCTGTAAGAGATAAGGCTGTTTGCAAGAAAAGAAGTAACTAGAAACCTGTTTCATATAAAACTGGTGACACTCATTTCTCCCATTTGTTCTGAGGCCATGCCAGGAGCTTTTGTGAGCTAGCTGGTAAAATATGGTGATGTTCTGTGACAAACTCCAGCTGACAGAAAGGCTTTCCAAATGACATTATCTCAGAGCAGTATTTAATTCCACTCTCATGTACACTGATGTCACTTTTCTGCTTTCATTATTACGTTTAAGGTTTTAATTTGGGAGATTTATACTGTAGTATCAGTGCTGCCTGGTGAGAATGCTGAGTTATTCCAGTGTAAGTATGAACAGACGGAGACTATTTGCGAGGCAGCACACTGCTTTCCAGTCAGCAAGAGTTCTGTTAACCAAGAAGTTCGTGGTGCCAGTGGGACAGGTATTTCCTTCCAGACTATTGTCATTCTCACTTCACATTCAGTCTTTCTCTCTGGGAAGACCTTGAAACTCTAAAAGTCACGCTTTTTTTTTGATTTTGGATACGAGTTTTTGACATGGTGCATCTTTACCCATAAATGGACCTAGCCTAGATTCCTAGAAAACTTTGACAGTCTTTCTGGCTAAACTAGCTCAATTTCTAAGTGAATAAAATTAGATGAATTTTGTCCAGTTTGCAGTTTCCTGAAAATTTCATTCAGAATTGAAGTCTTCTGACCTGGATCCAAACTTTGACAAAGTCCAAGAATCTTCAGATTCCAGATCTTCCCTTGAGCCAATTTGTCCTGAGAATCCTATGGTCTCTCCAGAAACATTCTGGTTTCCTCTTACTGCTTGACAAAGTAGTTGCTTTGTATTTTCATTATAAAACTGTTTGCTAACTTTGGGTGTGTCAAGGTTTTAGAAGTCTATTCTGAGAAATCCTCCATTTACACTGGTCTTGGGCAAAGCTTTTTCTGCAGTGGATAGAATCTGCAGGTGCCTAAAACCTCTGAAAGACGGAGTCATATACGAGTCCAACTGAGCAGTTAAAACCATGAGCAGTTAAAACTCCAAAATGAGCTAGCAACTTGTATTGTGCAGAGTTTAGGTTTTGGGACATATTAGGACAGCGTTGGAAATTACACTCTGAAAAATATAAGTTTAGATCTGACTAAATAATACAAAGAAATAAGACATAAAACAGAATGTGATTATGTTCTAGAGCTACCTAGAAGATCAGAATCCTACTTGGATGTCTCCCAGCTTGGTTTAGACTTGGTAACTGTTTATTCAGTCTCTGAGATCACTGGCCAAACTGTCTCTTTCTTACTTCTTTATTGACAGAGCTCAGTGGGGTTTAGGAGTTTTTATCCCTTGATTTCAGGATCATTCCTATTTTTCTTGTTCATCGCCCTGCAAATAACATCCCCTATGCCACAGTGGAGGAGGAGCTGATTGGGGAATTTGTGAAATACTCTGTCAAGGATGGCAAGGAAATCAATTTCCTGAGAAGAGACTCAGAGGCTGGCCAAAAGTGTTGCACCTTCCAGCACTGGGTGTATGAGAAGACCAATGGGAGCTTGCTCGTCACTGACCTGCAAGGTGAGTTGTCTGAATGGAGGCAATAAAGTGGCTCTGCCATGATACAGGCTGGTAGCCACTCATAGTCAGTCCCAGTAACTGCAGAATTTCCAGAGACTTGTTCCATAGAAATGTTATTCTTGGCTTTCTGTGGCCTATTGGCCATGCTGCATATGCACCTTCCATAACCCTGTATTTGGAAAAGTCTTCCCCAAATGGAGACCAATACCTTGGCCCACAACTGGTAACACAGGTAGGGCATCTCTGCATGTAAGTGTGGATGCTAGGAGCTGGCTCTGGCCATGGGCTGCATGTAGAGGCAGTATCACCATGTTCATGTGGCTCACCTTGTAGCCAAACTGATAAATCTGCCTTTTGCTACACTAAGTGTCTTTATGGCTTGAGACTGTTAGTTTGGGAACCCTGGGTCATCTTTCTCAAAGCACTGTATACATGCCATTGCTGTACCTCTTGTGAAAACCTTTCTGTTACTTTTAAATCCCTTATGACTGTTTCCCCATCTAGATAGTTGACCTACTGTTTGCCCCTCACCCTGGAGGCTCAAGGAGTTCTTTTGTGTCCAATCTTTACCCTGGTGTGGCCTCCTTGGATGGTCTTACTAGGAATTCAGGCGTCTTCCAAGTGCACCAGAGAGCAATCCCCAGCAGAAGGCTAAATCATTACTGTACTTTACAACCTAATCTGGGAACAGCATGTTCTGTGTAATTTGAACAGGTCACTTATTTAGATGCCTAAGTGTAAACTCAAGTGCCTTATCTACAAGCATCAAAATAAGCTTTTGTGCAGAAACCATAGGATACCAAGGGTGAAAAGGAAATGAGCATTTGGGGCCTGAAAATCCACTGGCCCCATCCTCTCAGTTTGTGAAGGCACTAAGTACGTTCTCTAGCAACACAAGAGATACAACCTGACCCTTATTGAACATGGCCAACAGTTCTAGGAGTCACACAGCGAAATACTGCCAAGTCTATTGTAGTCTTAATATCTCTAAATAGGACTTAAATCATGCATCAGCCAGGCATTTATCCACTGCATGAAGGTGAATTTTACTTACAGTAGGTTAATCTACAGACTTAGGACCACATTCAACTCTCAGGTTGAGACCCTGTATTTTTTACAAGTCAGTTCTTCATGTATTTACTCTACTTTGTTTCTGGTAAGCATAAACAGTTTCTTTTTAGCAACTTTAATGATTTTAACTTTTTTTTGGGGGGGGGGGGAGCACTTCCTAGCCTCTGGAGCTCCACCTTTCCCCCCACCAGCAGTCCTTCCCTCCTTCACATTTCCGTCTACCTTCTTGTGGGCGAAAGGAACCCGCACGTCTCAGCTGTGTAATTTCTGGTGCCAAAGGAAGAACCTTCTTACGTAAAAGGGCCACATCTGAGATGTGTTTGGTCCCCCCTTTTGCAGACAGGGATTACCAAAAAGATTAAAAGTGCTGTAACCTCCCATGGTCAGTGTCGTCATAGTTTGCACCTCACGTTGGAGAAATGGCTGTGCCACTCTGTGATTCCCTCTCCATCATCACTGTGACTGCTTTAGCCATTCAATAGCAAGAGGTTGGAAGCAGCACTGAAGTCTGAAGCTGTTAGGCAAACCAGGAAGTCTCATAACGAATTTCCGGCGAGCAATGGCTGCCACAGTAAGGGTACAGGGCTGTGAATGGATTCAGAGGCATCACAGCAATACAACTACATAACAGTAACAACAAGATTAGTGTCATGGAAACCATCCCTCAAGATCAAAAACAAACTGCTATACAAAACTTTTTATAATTCTTAAAATTGTAGTTTAAGCTATTATAGTGCCAGAGGAGCCATAGACAAGTTATTGAATGGGGACATAAGTTTTATTTTCATTGAAATCTTTTTCAGTTTTGTGTAAGCACAGAGGTCTCTTGAAAGTGCCTTTAGCAAAGTGAATGGAGAAACAATATAAATACAGATTTTTAAACAATTCAAATAATGAGTGCTCTTTTTATGCAGCATCTCATGCAGGTCAGAATAAAAGATAGGAGAGAAAGTTAGGATATTTTCTTTTGTAGTTTCTTATAAGTGCACTGTGTTTATTTGGTATGCATGTTACCCCTAGGGAATAGAAAGAAATTAATTAATTGCCTACTGTGGCAGCCGAAAAAAGCATTTATTGGCCCATACAATAGTATAATGCTTATATGAAACAGCAGAGGAAGGAAATTCTTACCTAGCTTATGTTCTTATAAGAAACCAATCTGAAAAGCGAAAACCCAAATCTTATGCTCTTAACAGCAGAACTGTTCTTCCACGAATGTCCCCTTAGCAAATGAGTCAAGTCTGGCTGACTGTTGTCTCACCTCCCAGAGGTTAATGCTATGCCTTGTGAATTAGACCTCAGTTGTTAACAACATCCTCTCCTTCACTTTTTCTTATATTTAAACACTCATCAACAATCTCTCAGCAGTGGAATGCTCCACGCTTAGGGTCCTGGCTGTGTTTGAAGAAATGTATTTCTTCAAAAAAAAAGAAGAATGGTAAAGAAATGCCTTTCCCACATTTACTAAATGCTGCCTTTATGCTCCTGTGGGTGCGACTCTTTCTCACTGTGGAAATGCTGCGCCTGTCTGCAACACAGCTTGTGTGTATGCGTTTGAAATAGAGAAAGGCAGAGCCTGCTTTAAGATCTCTAAGGAAAGGTGGAATCTTAGAAAATAACCTGTACCCTTTAACAGAAGAAGCCAGGAAAATTAGCAACAAAACATCTAAACAAGACCCCTGAAATAATTAAAAGGGAGAAGAAATGGCAAAGCGCTAGCCTGAGGGAAGCACAACAGCAGATCTGGTATCTGAGCCTCTATAATGATTGCTGCCGCAAGGGAGAATATACCTCTGCTGCTGTTGAAGAGAAACATACTTCTCTCTGATTGCCTTATCGTTTGAGTATCTAGGCTGCATTTTTCAGGCATCCTGGTTGAGATTTCTTAGGGTATTGTCAAAGGAAAAATGGTATTGAGACCATTATTTTTCTGTACAGAAAAACCACACACCGCAGGACTGGATTTTGCCTATAAAACAAATGAATGAAGGGACAAGTTAAAGAAAATAAAAGTTTTTGGAAACATTGAATGAAGAAGGCTTTTAAATCTCTCCCCCAAAAAGTAAATCCAAGGTTGATTGACCAGGTTGATTAGCAAAGCAAACTCTCTCATTAATATATATTGTGGTCCAAGTTTGCAAAGCAGAAAAAACACAAAACCCGTAAATAACCATACCTATCTCATGGCAGATGCATATGCAAAGATTATGGATGTTCTCTTAAAATGCAGTCATCAGTGTGGATCCCCCCAGTGACTATCCAGCACAGAAGACAAATTATGCTCTATTTATCACCTTGCTCTCTGTAAATTAGTGTAATGAGACTGATTTCTAGAAGTTCTTAGTGATACAGAGCACAAACATCCTGTTTTTAATTGAGATACACTAAAATGTTTTGTCAAAATGGTGACAATTAAAATGAAAAGCATGAATCAATAAATAATATTTTAATACCTCTATCTATGGCTCTTTTAAATCTGAAGATATTCCTAGAAATGCTGGTGTAATGCAAGCTTTCTATTTCCTTGATGCCTTGTAGGTGTTGGAATGAAGTTAACTGACGTTGGCATAGCAACATTGACCAAAGGGTGAGTGAAAAATTATTTCTCAACGGCATGGTTTTGCTTCACGCGTCAAACTCTCCACAGTGTAAATATGTTGGGGGAGGGTGCACTGAAAATCTATTTTTGGTTTAACTGTGGAAAAAAACAGTCTTCATCTGACTTCTTTTAACTCTTTTTGCTCATATTTATGGGAACCCTCCTTCAAGGGAAACATGTTCATTTAATTCTAGAAGAAAGGGGATATGCTATAGATTTTGCTTTGCTTTTCCTTTTTGCCTCCCTTAAAATAGGTTTATTCAAAGGGTATCTCAAGAGTGAAATCAAGGTCCCAGGTGACTTCCAAACAAGCCCCTTTACTTGGTGGTATATCAGCTAGAGGAAGGTAGGGCTGAAAAAGCAGTGCCAACACTGGCTCCAGCTTGGATTACAAGGGAGGACCTGGTGTTTGTGCTGTTGAGAGCTTATGACCACAGAGGGAATGTCTCTGAATCCAGCATGCTCTAACATATGTATAAAGATACAGGCCTTTAATGTTCTAACTTTCTTCCACTTCTCCTAAGCTTTTATTAATTAAAGCTTCTGGATATAGCACAAACAGAGCCATTGCTGGAAATAGGCAATGTAGGCAGTCATTCAAAGTAGCTAGCTGCTGGAAAGAGAGAGGTGGGAGGGGGGGACAGTAAAAGAGCCATGGTCCTCATGTCCACTTTATCTGTACTACTGCCTAAAAAGCTGGGCCAGCTACTGCTCTTCACTCTACTGAAAGAAGAGTCTGGATGTAGCATTTAGCACTGCGGGAAGGGACTGTCACCACCACCCATCCCATCCCCTCTGTCGCAACACGAACAGCAAACCTGTCCTCTCTAGTCTGTCTCCCAGGTTTGCCTGTTCCCTGTATCTCCCTCTTTCTGTGGCAAACGTTGTTCTCCCCTTGGAATGGCAATATCAGTTTTGCCTATGTTGCTGAGATGCTGCATAAACAGCAATTAAAATAAACAGACTTTCTCTGTTACTAGTGTAAATAAATTCTATTGTTAGGGAGTAGAATCACTGCATGAAATCTTGGCTCCATTCAAATCAATGGAAGATTTGCTGGAACTAGGATTTTTTGCACACAGAATTTGAATTAATCATGGTGAATTATTGTGGCAGGTCTGATACTACACTGTGTACCTGCAGAAGAATATTTTAAATATTCAGAGACCTAACTCCTGTCCTTCCTGGGTTATACCATGGAGCATAGAAGCAGTCGGGCTGGCTCTGTCCCATTGCCTGCTGATCTAATATATCAGACACTGGCTGCTTCTAGGCACTTAACAGAACCCTGAAAATATACATGATGAGCAACGTATGCAAAGCATTAGTGGGAATAGATCTATTTCATAGCCAGTCTGGTATTATCTTTTGAGCACCACCAGTATTTCTGGTGAAAAATTAGTGCTGTTTCATTTTTACAGAAAGAATATAAAAAATTACTCTCATTGATATTCTTATTCAGACAGAGATCTAACGCTTATTTAAAACATGCTAAATTGTTTTCCCCAATAGTATCATGCTGCAGTGAGTTCCAGTGATTTAATGCGTTATGTAGTGATATACTTCCTGTTACCAAGTGTATGTCATCGCAGAACATTCAGTAATTCAACTCTTTAATCATAATGGCTCCTTTTTTTTTTTAAACCAGAAAAAAGTACTTCTTCCAGTACTTCTTTCCTTAAACACATTTCTTTTCCTGTGACTATATATTATTCTCCTCCCGCATGCACACAAGCTGTGTTGTTTGTATTGTCACCATTCTGTTTCATGGCATCCTACACAGCTTTCCAGGTAAATGCCTGCAACAAGAGCTTTAAATTCATATTCTCTCATGAGAAACTGCTAGAAAAAAGACAGATCTGATCACATATATTCAGTCTTTGTACCGAATGTGAGTTTTTCTTATATTCCAGTGATACAGGAAAAAAAAAAAACTCACAACACATTTTAAATTATTAAACATTTGATGCCAGAATATTCTGGGAAAATTCTTAACATTTTCAGGCTGGCACTCTTTCAAAACTTAAATTTACTTTTCAACCGTGGATCCAAAGTGAAATTAGTTGAATTATTCTTGCATCATCCTGTTAGAAACAAAGAAGTTATAAAAATTTTATTTAGGCAACACTGTTCTCTGGAATTAGGAGATTTATGGAAAGGCTTTAATGGACGTTGTTATCTAGCTTACTGTGGGAAATTACTCCTATAAAAACACATCTTGGACTAAGGAAGAGGAAGGTGAAGTGAGAAAACGAATATGCAATGCAAGCTGTAGGAAGGATCACCTCAGTCAGACATTCCCTTCATAAACAACCTCTTACAAACGTCGAGTATCATTCCGTTTGACATTTAGCTAATGATAGTGCTACAAGGCAAGAGATTTCTTTCTAGTCCGATGTTTTCCTCTGTTGCTCACTTCCCAGAAAGGATACCTCTGCATTAGTATCTTCAGTTTGATTTTTAATGCAGGAAGCCTGGATGGGAAAAACAAACAAGTACACAGAATTCATCCATATTATAGGCTATTGCTCCCTTTGGTAATATGCAACCATACCAACGAGAGATTGTAGATCTTACAGGGTGGGGAGAACATACACAGTCACACTTGGCTAAAAATTATAGTGTGGTGCTGGTATTCTTTGACTGTATTGTTAGAGAAAATACAAAGACAATTTTTGAGTGTAATTGCCTATACGAATTCTAATAGTTAACCCCCCCTTGCAGAGGTAATGACCTCACTGATCACGGTTATGTCCTCTCTCTCAAATTCTTCTAAGCCTGTAGCAATACATCAAGAAAAGAAAAAAAAAAACCCTTAGGAAATGCTTCTATGATCCTTGGTGAATGGAAAAACATTCATGTTGTTTCTGATCAAAATGGAAATTAAATAAAATGCTAACTTCACTCTGACATTAAACTGTGATCAGGGGAAAAAAGAAACAGGAAAAAAATATCCACCACCCTCTGTACTCATAGTATAATCAAGCTTCCAAATAATCTAATGTCATGGCACAAACTGTTAGCGATGATTTTACAAAAGCCAATATGGCAACTGTCATGAATTATTCATGACCATTATTTCCCCCCCAATGTTTCGTGTAAACCAAGCACAAGAAACAGCACATATTAAAATTTTGTACATATATTCAGCATTGCTCATTGCCATTAATCTTTTCTTTTATTGGCCAGACTCGTATTCCAAGTCTACATGAAAATTTCTGAATGAGCATTTATGTATCCAGTGCCTTTATTTTTCCTCTGCTTCCTGTAGAAGTTGTGGAGAGATTGATGTTTTCAACAATTAACACTCTTCAAAGGAATTCTGATCTTTTATCCTTTCCATGTATGTGAGTTGAAAAGCAAAAGAACTCAAAAGCAAAGGGTAGGTTATTCAGTGCACTGAAGTAGATGCAATAATGTTTCTGTCACTAGGGGGAGAGGTTGAACTATAATCACAAAAGCCTGAAAAGTGTTTTTGATTTAGCCACTGGGGTGCACCAGAGTCAGGAAATCGATCCTTTAAATCAGATATTTAATGTGTTCTTTGCGGAACTTAAACAAAATAATAGAACACAGTGGCTGGCTTTTAAGGGCAAGCAGTGAGCCAATTTAGAAGCTGTGCACAAGTGCCCAGGTATGTAGCCGGAACGGTAAACACAAACACGAAGGAATGGGGAACGCAGTGACCCGCAGTCATTATGATTAAGAGGAGCATTGTTTGCCAAATACGGATCTGCAGGTCTGGTTTCAGGGCACTGACACGTTTAGTTTGGCCCAACGTGGCAACAGCAGGCATTGGGGAGTTTAAACGTGGAGCTAAATTTGACACCCCCCTGCTCAGAGTCAAGCAAGATTTGGTTTGTGCCCACCCCCAATTATTCAGATTTGGGAGACAGGAATTCTGTTGGAATTGGCTTTATCTGTCAGTCATTTAATCAGTGAATTAATAACCCATGCTGTGCAAAATAGTAGATTACTATTTTTCAAGGCTTGGACTGGTCGATAGTTCTATATTACGGAACACAAAGCGTATGAAAGCAATATATGGACCATTCAGTTTAGAAGCCGTTCCCTAATGCTGACCTCCTCCCAGTTAAACATACCACAAGCTGTAACAGCACAGAATGGTTTGAATTAAGCTTACAAGTCCTGCCACACAAGAACAGAGCTATGGTCATGAGGCCTCTGCAGAATAAATGGTACAGTCTGGAAGCACATGATAAGGAAGGCTCTGTGGAAGCAGTGACTAACAAAGCGCAAGCAGCTGGGAGAACTCAGATGCAAAACTTTGGTCTCACATCCATAGATTAATTTTTCTACGGTCCATTATAAGAATCGGAGCTGTTTGCACAGGGCAGAGCCAAACGAGGCTCATTCGTGCCGCTCAGCTTCCAGAATAGACAAGGAGTGATGCCTAGGCCACACCTCTAGCCACAAGAGCAAATGCAAACCTGTTATTTTAAGAGAAGGGAAATGAGGATGGCTTGATTTATGGGCAAAGCTAGTGCAAGAAAAATAATCACGTTATTAATACAAATGTTCTGGTCTCTTGTTTTGTTCACAATGTATTTATGCTCTTACCTCTTTACTGAGAATGCTTTTGGCATTTGCTGAATCCTAAAGCTAAAGCCAGTTAGCAAAGCATTCAAATATTCAGTTAAAGGGACTCTTACTCATAGTATATTCTGAGCACATGCTATTGTTTCTGCTCTTTCTTTAGATGTTCCTTTGAAGACATACAGGAAGTGACAAATACAGATATGAAAACAATTTATGTGGTTTATGAATATTTGCTCTTTAACTAGTTCAGATGCTAGCCAGTAACTAAATTAAATTCATCCTTTCCGATCTGGCCACTGATCTTCAGTATATAACTTTACAGATACTTCACTTGAGACATTTTGATTTTAAGTTGTGTGCTGAGTCCACAAATTTACAACTGCAGTCAGACCTCCTTGCATGAGAAGAATGTGTGCACACTGGAATGACAACAGTCTCCAGCTAAATTTAAGGAACCAGGAATCGAAGATTCTTTATAAAAATTTGTGACTAAATTAATGAGTTTAAGTTGTCCTTTATTTTAGTAAGTTCTGGAGGATCAATAGCTAATGCTACTGCAACAGTACAGATTGCTCAGAAATATTACTGGATATAAGAATTAGTAATTTAGCTGGTACACAGACTTCTCTTTAGTTCGCAGTAAAAGTGGACTTTTTTTTGGTGAATGTTTTCATGCCAAGATTACTTCCACAAATAAATGAATAATATCATATCTTATAGCACTTAAGCTTCCTGTAAGAGAGAAGAACACATGAAGAAATTTCTATTAGCTGCAACAAAATGGCTACCTGGAAAAAAAAAGTGAGAGAGAGAGAGCAAGAGAAAGAGTGTATGGTCATTTTGCAGCCACAAATTAAAGTAGCCATCAGTCACTGCAGTGAAACCTCTCACTTAACTTATAGCCCTGGAGATTCCTTATCATTAATATTTCTGCTGGTTCGGAAGAATACACCCACACAAAGTGCAGGAGGAATAAAGGCTTTCAATCAGTCTTGCAGCAGAAATGGAGAATTTCAGATATCAGAGCGAGCAGATGCTACCCAAAGGCTGTCTGCACAGAGCCTCATTATCTGTTCAGATACTGGCAGATGCATCTGTGTTACATACAGTGCTGCAGCATCCAGCAGTGACACATCATGACAGTGGAAGGTGTTTTAATGACAGCTGCTTGAATTATTTGTTGCCACTGGCATTCACTGTGAATTTAGGCTTTGTTTCCACAAAGACCCAATAGTTCGTTGAATATTCATGACAAGTTAATCAAAATCCTTCAGTCTGAGTTACTGCCCTTCGCTGGCAGTGTATTGCTCTGCTCCCACTGGTTTTTGGAATCAGGATCAATGCGTGATATAAAGAGAGTTTCTTGCTGAACAGAGGCAGGCTTGCCTGTGGGCGTTATGTTCTGCTGATGTGTCTGGAGCACATAGCTGACAACTCTAAGAAGGGAACTGAAGTATAAAGTCTCAAGTCTGTTACTTCCCCAAAGGAGCCAGAGCACGTGTCCTCCTCCTCTTGCAGAGCTCCAGGGTACAGTCCTGAAGTAACATGGTGCTCCTCTTAAACTCTCTTGGGGTAAACAAGCAGGTATCTTGGAGAGGAGAGAAAAAATATCTTAACCCTTTGAGGTTCATCTGGCTGTTTATAGCAAGCTAGCTGAGTGGTTTCTCTAGAGCATGAAGAGCTTCATATGACAAATAATAGTAAAATATGTTTGGATCTCTATTTCATTGAAATACATATTTAATATTCAAGAACTCTGACTTCCGAGAAGAATTTGAAACTAAAATGTAGCTATGAGAAGACAAAAAGGACTCCTAAATACATATAATTAGAAATCTGAATTCCAAAATAGCTTTTCTTACTGAAGTTAATCACTAGCAATAATTTCATTTCTGAGAAAATGAAGGTCTGCTGTCCACTTTACAATTATCTGCAACATCTTCATCACCACAGTTGCAACAGTTTGTCTGAAATCATTTAGGATCCTGTTTAAAAGCAGCAGCAAAGTCTATAGATGACCTCTTTTGGCCTAAAAGGGGACAATGGAGCCTGCAATATATACATTACCATTTTGGTATATTCCCAAATATGCAATATATATTACCTTTTGGATATGTTTGAGAAATCTTCAAATTTGCATTTCCACCAAAGAGGTTTTCTTCATCCTAGGGTGGAATTATGTGTTCTATCATAGTTTGACACACTGAGGTGTGTCCCATGTGGCCGTTTCAACTCGCATGGGATGCTAGGAAAGCAGTCAGCCTGAGGTTTCAACTTTTCTATTCCTTCTCTGTAGAGGAACCCTAGAAATGCAAAATAAGACAATTAGATACAGGTAGAGGCAGATACCATTCCCTTTCATTGTAAAGTATTTTATTAGATTTTAACCACTAGCACCATTCTTTTGTACAAGAAAATTTGGCAAATTATGTGGTAATAAAGAGGTTTATCTGTCAGACAGAGTTTGAACTTCTCAAGGCAGTACTATTTTCATTAGCACAATGTGACCTGTCTGCCTGAGGAAATAAGTTCTCTAGAATGCTGTGCAAGGACCGTGTTGTATTAATTAAAGTGCTAGATATTTTATAATTTGATTTTCATATAGTAGTAACCCGCAGCTCACATCTCAGGATTTTGTATGTCCAGTGAACCAAGAGAATAGGGTAGAACAGGTGCTTATTAAGAAAGGTACCAAGCAAGGATAGGGGCACCCTGGCCTCTGTTCTTCTCTCTTCCACACCCTGGTAATTTGTTTGACCAGAGTGACTCCTTTAAAAAGCAGGTGCAGTGTTCCTTGGGATGGGAGACACAGTGAGTGGTCACTAGCTCCGAGGGGCTGACATTGGCTTCTGTTTTGCATCTAAAGGCACTGGAAGGGAAGACTGCAGCCAGTGGCAGGGTAGAGAGAAGAGGGATGCAAGTGCTCTGCCCACTCCTTGGCTTTGCTAGCCTGCTGGAAAAGGGAAGGGTAGCGGAGGGAGGCATGGTGGTGGCTTGAGAGTTGTGCAGGCTAGATGGGACTGTCTTCTTGAGGAATGCTCCTTACATCCTTCTTCCCCAGAGGCTTGGCTCCTTCAGGTCTTGTAATAAAGCTTGGGTGAGGGAGGAGTGTAGCAGAGAAGTTGCAGAGGTATTTGGATCAAAACAGCTTGTAGTTCTGACAACACCTCCTGCTGCAACCTTGTCTCTTGACAGTAGCCCAAAATACTGTTTACAGAGAATGCTGTAAAATGCATTTCATTTATATATTACTGAGACTAAGTTAGCCGACAATACATTCCCAACAAAATGAAATGGAGAAGAATAGCCAGAACATAGGCTTCAGAACCAGGACTCTTAAGTCCTTTTCTTTGTTCTGTCACTACTAGCTACCTGGTTTCTGTCACCTCTCAATGGCTCAGTTTGATTATCTGTGAAAGAGAGTTAATGCTTCTCAACACAGCATGAGTGGAAGAGACTTGCTTAACGTTTCCAAGTTACTTGTGAGTCAACAGTCATACTCTACCTCCCCTATGCTGAAAGTAAATCTTGAAATTCCATTTGGCTTTGTTTTTTTCTTTGTTGCTACAGATACAAAGGTTTTAAAGGCAACTGCTCCGTTTCCTTCATTGAGCAGTTCAGAGTCCTTCACCAGTGCAATAAGTACTGTGCGATGCTGGGGTTGAAAGCTCTCCTATCCACTCATCAGAAACAGAGAAAACCAACATCCACAAAAAGCAAAACCCTGCCAAACTCAACGACTGTAAAGAAAACAGTGCCCAGCACCCAAGAAAGTAAGAGAACGGAGACTTCATTTCTTCGGAGCATTGAGTAACACTGGCCCAACTTGTGAAAACTCCTCTTGAGGACATGTAGTAGTGATAGGTGCTGATGACCTGATGGGGGGGATAACTTGAGTCCTTTGCCTTATGACATTGTTTTGAAGCCATTCTGATGCTGATGCCAGCAGCAAAGAAAGGAGCTGACTCTAGGACCCAGCTAGGTAAGAGTTAACACCAGGTTAAGGTTTTGAAGACAAACTAAGCCATGTGCCTGGATTATCTTGCAACCCTTCTGTACACTTATATCTGCACATTTTGAGTCTTGGACTTTGTGCATAACACAGGTCACTGGAGAACATCTTCCCTCATATGTGTTTATGCCAGTGACCCTGTGGGTTCAGCTGCTATGTAAACATTAATATATCTAAGATGCCACTTAGTAAAGGTTTTGCACTAGTCTTCTTGTTCAGGCTGTTCTAGAACAATTGCTTTCTTTACCAGATCTCTGCATGGTTGTGATCCTACTCCTGTGTTTTTTTTCCCCAGTTACATGTCATCTAATACAAGATAAAGCCATTGATGATTGTACATACCTGTCTTCTGTCCCCACAGAAAGATAGCTAGTATCTTTAGGGTTCTCACAAAGTGAGAACCAACTAACCACCAACCAGCTGAAAGCTGGGCAACTTCTGTGATTCTCCGTAGAATTCCTTGCTTCCCAAATACTTGACTATACTATTAACCCCATGGTGGAGTACTTTTGCACTTGCACCAACTCTGTTGTAGAATAGAGGTTTGGAGTCTCCATGCTGCTAAACAGCTACCATCTGAAAAAAGCCATTAGAGATGGAGGATATTTCAGTACCTTGCAATATTTACAATTAAAATACGCGTGATGGCTTTTCTGTGTAGGGTAGAGTTGTTTTTGAAGGAACATAACAGGTGCCTTGGGACAATACTTGATTGATAAAGAGGCATGATTTACCCAGAATGCCTAGACAGTGCTAGAACTGGAAAAAGATAGGGTTCTCCATCATACTTGAGAGCAGCTTATGTGAAGATTGGAAGCCAAAGGAGCAAACTATGCATGTTGGAGGACTGCAGCAAGTTTACTGGAGCTTGGCAGTTGAAAAGTCCATCCTGCAGTGCCAGACACTTAGAATACAACCACTGAACACTGTCAGACTTCTTAACTCTGAGTGATTACTAAATAAAATGTGGTGCCAAGAACCAATACTCATAAGAAGCCTGTAGTGCAAGAGTCCTATCAGTGCTGAAAGAAGATAAAGAGATTTCAAAGTAGGTCCTGCTTTGTATTGATAAGCTGTGGGTGCCAGCAGGAGAGAAACTGTTGGGTGGTAGCTGACACTAGGTATAGAAACTATCTGACTGCAGTGTAGATGTAAAGACCTAGGCTAGTCATCCTAGGCTTCCCTTACAGTCAACTGAGGTCTAGTCAATGGGATCTAGAGCAAGATTCAGGTCATCTGAAAAATAGTCATCTAAAACAGGTTAGATGAACTGTACCCAAAAGTGCCTGTTTCTCTCCATTGAGTGTAAAGGAAGCACAGAGCATCAGACAACTACATTGTAAAAGCCTAATGTTTCATTGGATGAAGCCCTCTAGAACTGTGAGTTTTTAATAGTTTTCCACTAACTTAGGCAGAGGAGACTGTTACAAAACATTATGGCAGAAGTTTGAATGGTACTGTAGTCCACATAAAATGAAATCCATAGATCTGAATCATGATGTTTATGCTCCACATATCCATGGAACACAGTACATTGGAAGGCTCTGTGCTACTTTCCAAAGAAAAGAAGATCATATTCATGTCCTCTGGCAACAAATATAAATGAATCTTTTATAATATTTTTCTCTGTGGGGAAGCCCACAGAGTGTGTCCCTATACACCAAGCCCATCGATGGACCATTAGTTAAGGACTCAGAGCACATTCTGGTTACGTTGCTATTTTGATGGATTTGCTATTACTGCTCAAAGGCTAATTGTGATTTTCTTGTTATTGATCTTGCGAAGTAAATGTGTATGTGGAGCATTATATAATAACAAGACATCATATTTGAATTGAATAGACATCTTTCCCAACCAAATTGGTTGCTTTTCCACTGCTCAGGAGTTTATTGAACATATTTTGTTTATTAATAGGCATATTACACTGCTGATGTATTACAACACTGAGTAAATCACAATTCTTGATTTTCTATCATCAGTGGAATTTCTGAGTGATGATAATAGGAAAACCTAGCAATACACTGTTTTAAAGCAATCATTTGCTTCTACTAGAACAAAAGCTTCAATTATAATAATGACACAAGATCCTGTTAAAATTCAGTCATTGCCCTTGAGTTCAGCTACAAGTGCAATTACATTGAAATAATTAGACATTAATTAGACAGTAGAGCTACCAAAAGGAGAAAAAGCTTAACTGCTTACCGCAGCTTAAAGATATCTTGACCAGTTTTAAAGCCTTGCTCAGTCATGGTACTCACATATCATTGTTCTTTGATATATCTAAGTGAAGTAGAGAATAGAGACTTTGCTTTTTATCTGTTTCCTTGTTACCTCTTCCTCTCTCACACTTGCTCAGCTTTCTTCTGCCCTCCTGTCTGTCTGTCTGTCTGACACATAGGAACTCTGTGGCCATAATATCTTCTCTATATAGGAATATCTTTTTTATGTAGGATCCTCTCACAAAAAATCCTCTGATTCCTTGCTGAAATTTCCTGGTGTTACCACAGTATAAAGAGTTTAAAATCCAGTAGTCTGACAGGATATTAAGAGAGCTGAAGCTCTCTTAATAAGGCACATGGGTGCATGTCAAAAACAGAAAGGAAATGGTGATTAACGTGACATATGTCTGCCCATGTCTAAATGTCCGTGTCAGATTTTAAAAAAAAGACTTTTTGTTAATAATTGCAGTCATTTGTAGACTGATAACTAGACACTCTACCCACCTTAATCTTGCTGTTATACAAGATACTAATATACTGTGAATCAGGAAGTATTTCCCAGCTAACTGAAAAATAATGAAAACTGAGCGCATTTAATCTCAACTTTATACAAAGGTCTGAGCTAAGAAGTCAGACTGGGAGGAGAAAGTTGATCCTATTAATGGCAGTTGACTTCAATGGCACAAGAAAGATTCACCTACTAGAACCATGGTTTTACCTTGATATACCTTTGTTTCCAATATGCATCAGCTGGATGTCTGCACAGACATAAGCAGTGAAATCACAGTTATCAGTAGGGTAAACAACATTCTCACTGGGCTCTAGATTTAATGGTCCATCGGGAAGAATGGGAGAAACATCTACCTATCTCACAGTGTTTTAATCTGAACCAAATTCTGTTTTTCGGCCTTTCACAAAAGGGAACCATTCAAGGTTTTTGTGAGCAAATTTAATAAATCTGTTTTCTAATCACAGAAAACACATCAGCAAATCAGAAGCTAGAACCCATTTTTTAAAGGAACGCTTCCAGGTTAATTCTTGCTGCTAGCAGTTGCATTATTACATTAATAGATGTTCATGACTACACACAGAATGAATAAATTGCACTGGGTCCTAATAGCAGTTTTAAAATGTTATGCTTTTCATAGGGCACCACTGTAATTTAGGCTGATGAACTAATGCGTTGTGATTTAAGTTCTATTACACAGACTAACGGTGATAAAACACTCAAGAATGGAGAATCAATAAAGCTTCTACAGGATGTTTCTTCTTCAGAAATAATCACATGAACGGCTTATAGGTATTGAGTTTTTAAATGTGTATCTCCCTCTAGATAAATTGATGATTTTTACTTATTCTTGCCCAATTTTTAAGTGCACTAGCCCAGCTCCAATGGTAATATTTTCAAGAACACCAAAGGGATTTTAGAGCATAGGTCCACATCCACAAAATATTGGGCACATAACACTTAAGATGATCTTTTTTTCCAAAATGTGTCTTGAATACTTAGAACGTCATTGCTCAATAGAAATTGGCCTCCTCAGTCCCTTCCAAAATAGAACCTCAAGTACTTTTGAAAATTTCACCCAAACTTTCAGGAGTGGTCAGATGCATCAGTAAATGAATCAGAGTACCTCAGTCCTCCAAGGATTCAGGAAAAGAGCTGGTCTTAAGCTTTTGAAAAAACAGACAACAGAAAACAGACTGTTTTGAAAAAACAGTGCAGAGTTGCTGGGAATCATCTGTAGACTCTGGTTCCAGCTTTAGGTCTTAGATAACAATGACCCCCACAAGGAGAAAGTCAGTTGGTATAGAAAAAGGTCAGTCTTGCCCTGAAATATGGGTAGATAGGTCTGGAGTGCAGAATAGTTGTTTGAGAAAATTTTAACCAAAGTGACTGTAGCATTTTTTTATCCTCTGCGGGAAGATAGATCCTTGCCATAAAACTTAGATTATTCTTCAGGTTCAAGTCCAGAAAAAAAAAAGCAAAAACCAAAGTGCTAAGTTTTAGGATTTGAATCTCTCTCCATGACTGACTAGCCCTGGGTGAAGAGATCATGGCAGCACTTTGATATGTATTCCCAGCCCTTATGCACACACTCCAGGGGATGCAGCTTCAGAAGGGAGCTGATGCATTTCAGATGTTGTGCCTCTGAATGCTTATTGACTTGAAGGAGACTGCAAGATGGAGGACACCATTAGAAACCAGGCAGTATGTTCCCCAATCCATTCCTTACAGACCATGTAGCAAGAGAAAATTGACTGGCTTCTCTTTTGTAAGCAGTTCTTATTCAGGGAACTTTTTAATATAACTCCTGCAGCTTAACCTCACATAACCTAAGAGTAAACTGCAGGGATTCAGCTCATTATGTCTTTTTTTTCCTCTCTCTCTCCTAAAGAAACTTCGGTGTATCTGTAGGTGTTGCAAAGGTCATGTAGCTCTACAATAAAAGCCTCAATAAATGACTTTTCATTTTGAGTTTTAAGAGCACAGTAGTAAGAAAATAATAGGGAGAGAGGATTAATCTACACCATTATCATCCTGCCACAGAGCACCAGGGGAAGGTTAGGAACTGTTTGCCCACATGGATGTTTGACTGAATATTTGAAATGGGTTTCCTTTAATACATTGCAAATGGAACCTGGGGAGCCTGTACTGCCCTTGCCCCACTGAAGTGCAAGCAGTGGTGGTTCATTTTTTGCATGTCTAAAAGCATGAATGCTGTGGAATAAGCTGTGATGACATTGCAAATGGTAGAACTAGTCCGGAATGACAGACTTTCAATCTCCTGCTAGTTCTGTTGATATCACATGGATATTGTGCTCAGGCAAGCAACACATGAGCCTCACTGAGTGGGAGGAGAGAAACAGCGTAAGATGTTCTTCAAACAGGAAAAATTGCTTTATCAGTAATCAGGAGAAGGGCAAGCAACACTGGTACAAGCTCCCTAGACAGCACTGCAGGTATGATGAGGGAGGGAAGGGACTCTCTTCATTTTTCTCTCAATCAAAGGTTGAGAAGAGAAGTAGCTAGCTGCAAAAACATTACCCAGATGGCCACGCAGACAAAGTCTCTTTTGCTTTCCTCCTTCAGAGCCAGAGAAAAGAGAAAGAAGGATTTCCTGTTCTCTTACCCCCCACCAACTCACCTTCACAAAGATTCCCAAAGATTCCCTCAGCTGTCAGCTATTTTCTCACCAAAGGCCTTCTGAACAAGAAACCATAATTATCTTTGCTGATTTTACTGTGGGGTCTGCCATACAATATTATGGGAGTGAGATTTTTGTGATTTAGTGAATCTTGTACAGCAGGAGAATACTGGGTTTTGGGAGCCTTTCTGCTGCTTCTGCTGGATTCCAGCTATGTTGGTGGACGCCATCTGAGGTTGCTTGCTATGCAACAGTAGCAGAATAACGTCCCTTGTTAGTGTTAATGCTTAGTGGTCTTACAGATGTCTAGTCTGTGCCAAATGTTTTCTGGCCCACCCGATCAGTCTTTCCAGCTCATCATCTTTGCCAGCAGGATGGTCAGGGTAGGTAAGGAGCTCTTTAAACTAGGAATTAGGGGGAGGGAGAGAATGACCAATGGTCAGGGAAGGAAGTGGCAGATGGGGTGGGCAACCAAAGGGTCTGGGTGATGTAAACAGAAGGGACCCCTTGATCAGCAAAATGCGGCTGAAGTAGAATGACCCCAAGTGTATGCATGTAAATAAGGAAGTGCCTATGGGACCATGCTCTCCTGCCCTTCCTAGGAAGTCAGCATGCCTCTCTGAAGTACCTGTACACTAATGCACAGGGAATAAACAGGAGGATTTAGAGGTCTGTGTGCAGTTGCCAGGCTATGATCTCATTGGGACCATGGAGATGTGATGGGATAGCTCATGACTGGAATGCTGTGATGGATGGATACAGGCACTTTAGGAAGGACAGGCTGGGAAGGTGAGGTGGGGCATTGCCTTTTACATGAGAGACCAACTGGAACTCATGGAGCTCTGCCTGGGTATAGGTGGCGGGCCAACTGAGAGGTTATGGATCAGGAGCATGGGTGACATTGTCATGGGTGTCTGCTATATACCGCTTCATCAGTAAGTAGATGAAACCTTCAGAGAACTGGAAGAAGCTTCATGTTTGCAGGCCCTGGTCCTCATAGGGTACTTTAACCACCCTGATATCTGCTGGAGGGACCACACAGCAGGGCACAAGCAATCCAGGAGGTGCATTGATGACAACTTCCTAACACAGGTGATGAAGGAGCTGGTGAGGAGAGGACCTCATCCTTACAAACAAGGAAAACCAGTCAGAGATGTGAAAGTCAGGGGCAGCCTTAGCTACAGCAACCATGAGATGGAGGAGTTCAGTGTCTGCACTGCCAGTTTTATGTCCTGTTTGAAGTCAAGTGGTAAGTAGCTCTTTGCGGCCTTACTACATAAAGCAATGAAGTCTCATGTTTGAACGAGTAGAGTTATTTCCAGAGCATTGCACACTAACACAAAGCATAAGCAATACCATCCTTTACCTTCATTTCTTCATAGATTTTCCTAGAACCCTGTTTTCAAACCTGTTGCCTGAGTCATGGGCATCTGAGTCAACTAATGTTTCAAATCTGTGTGTTTTAATTAGGTGCCAGATTTTGACTTCATCAGCTAATTGGCTTCTCTATTCTACTGTAATGGCCGATCCAGTAGGAGTAAGAATATGCCAGGCTGGCCTTGCTTGTCAGAAGTGCTGAGTGCCCACAGCCCCCTTGATCCCAATAAAATCCACGTTCCTAATATACATTTGCACAGAGTTTGCAGAACTGAGCCTGGATCTCATTTCTGACAGTGAAACATTACCTTGATCATCTGACATCACCATTCTTTATTCACTTTTAATCATGATTCTGCTGTTATATTAGTACAGTGCAACAATGGATCTCATAGAGGAATATGTTTCAGACTAAAGCTTTTCAATTAATTTGTATTAAATACTTACAAAACAGCTTAAAATAGATTTCACAATGTTAGCTGTACCTCAGTAGGAATCTCAGTTTAAGAAGATTAAAATAGTCACTTGCACTGCTAAGAAAAATTACAATCCCTGAGTATGGGCATGACTCATATATCTCCCAAGAAAGCAAATATGCAGCATTAAGATGATTCCTGTGTGCTTTACAATGGGAATTTGGAGAGGCACATAGCGTAGTATTTATTTTTCATGTGTTAAAGTGGTTTTGTTTATAGAAGAGCAGAGTCATCCTGATACACATACACAAAGCTGCCGTACTCCTCAGCTTGATGGGAAAGGTATTGCTACAATTCACATTCTTTTCTGAATTGATGTCTTATCTAGCAGTAGCTATTTAGTGTGATAATGGCGTTTGATAGATTGGACACAAACACCATTGTCACACTCCACAGCTCTGGTAGTAAATAGTTAGTCCATGGAAGAAGTAATATCCACACATGCACACTTCAGCATGAAGACTTCAAAGACCTGCAAAACACAGAGAAAAGACCATGTGTATGCATATTTATATGTGATACTTTGGTTAGAGATCTCACCAAGGAAGTGGGAGACGGGATTCAGCTTTTCTTGAGAGGAATCACTCATCTCAGCTAGCTGTAGTCATCTAAAAGCGAAGTTTTACGGGTGCCTCTACAGGCAATGAAAATGGACAGGCACCTTGAGAAAGTGATCAGTCCTGTCCTAAGAGACATATTTAAGATGGGAGGGATGAATCATTCTCCGCAAGGACCTGTGCCTTTCTCTTATTGATGGAGACAGCTCAGAAGTGCCTAACAGCTATTACAACTAACGTTAGAGCTGAGGTATTGCTATGCTACTGACTGCATTTGCTTTTCATGTATTTGTTCTTGACAGCTTTTTAGAGCCAGCCCTCTTAGGAGACCGCAAGCTGGTCAGTGCTCCTCCTGCTTCACCTGCTTTATTCAACGTAGGTTCTTCTGTGACCCTTCAACACTGCGTCCAGTTGTGAATTAAGCAGTGTAGCTAATTAGCATACACACACCATCTTCTTAACAGTTTTTTGGGTTGGTGGGGCAGAGTGTGTTTCTGTTTAACCTGCAAGTCTAATAACATTTCTGCACATCCAGTGAGTGGATACAGGATAAAAGATCCTGTAAAAGATCCTATTCATCAGCAGTGGACTAAGAGCACACACTTACTGAGGGTCACCTGATGCACAGTGATTTTTTAAGCCATGGTAATTCAGTTATGTGTTACACCCTACATTATCACATCTGAACAATGCAAAGAAGTAAAGAAAACACAGAAAGAGGAGCACAGGAAAAGGAGAAGAGAAACCAAAGCTCTGTTAATAGCAGCCTGTGTATCTAACTCCTTCCACTTCTCCACTTCTTCTTGGTCAATAAAAAGACTACCAACCAGTGTATTTATCTATGCAAGAGCATTTTGGGAACTGACTGGAAAAAACACTGACCTCTGCAGACAGAAGATAGCTTTACAAAAGTGCAAGCTAGCTAGTGAATTAATATTAGTAAATTAGTAAATTAATATTAGTAAAATTAGTAAATTAATATTAGTGAATTAATATTGTTATGAATTAATAGCAATAGCAAAATAATATTGCTAACTAATTAATAACAATAATGAAGCCTAAAGAAAAAAAAAAAAAGAGAGAGACCATAGTAGCATTTGAGTGAAAGATGATGTTTAGTAAGCTGAGGAGCTCTAAGGGCAGAGCTCGCAGATCCTCAGAGAACCCTTTCCGCGGGCTTAGCCTTCCTGTCAATCTCATTGTTATCTTTCCTAATTCACTGCCCTGGCGATGTGTCATTCCGTCACAATAGCCTTAGCGCCTCTGTTTTAGTCCTGGCCTGCTGTCGGCACTCCCAGCATGCATTCCAGCTGAGACACAAAGAGGGAGGCGCAAACCTCTATCATCAGCTCTTTGTAAAATACAAACGTTTGATAGAACCGATGCATAGATGATGAATGCAATACAGCTATGGAGGAAAATCATGTTTCCATTCTTGTTCAGACCAAGTGGTCACCATTTTAAATATCAGCTAAATATCTTCTTGTAAGAAGAAGCAGGAATGTCGGTTCCCAGCTTGAATCAGGGCATGCTGCAGCTTGTGAGAAGTTCAAGTGCAGCCCTGAGTGCCCCACAATAGCGGACTGTGCATGGGCAGTTACCACCAGGTCAGCTGAAGCACAGGAACTTGTGGGGAGTAGAAGTTGGCTCTATGGGAAAGAAATGATCTAGCACAAAAATCTGCTTTCCAGGTGAGATACGGATTGAGACAAACAGCCACCCTGGTTTGAGAAAGTGGATTGAACTGTAACAGGAAGTGAGAGGTTGAGGGCATAGGGCTGGGGCTTCCAAATACTGTAATGATTTTTATATGCAGATCATAGAGTCAAGGAGATGCAGCAAACTGCATTTCAGAGCATCAAAAGTTAAAATGTCAGCATAGAAGAAAGACTCCAACACAGACATGAACTACCTGTCTGCCTACATGTACTGAATAAACCTGAACCACCAGCATGAGCAAAATATACTCTGAACAATGTAACAAATATTTTCTCTAAAACGTTTATCTTCTGATACAACTTTGTGCCTTCTCTGGAACCTTTTCCTTAAATGTTATGTAGTTCAACCAGTGTTGATCACTGCAGACTTACTGGGGCTCTAGACCAGTTTAGATGGATTTACAAGTACATATAATCAGACCTAAAAGCATTTTTCTAGTGTAGGTATGACTTAGCAATATTAGCTGAGGTGTGAGGTGGCCCTTGAAGCAAAGAAATCAGCCTTGACCAGCTAGTTAACATGACAGATTTCTTTCTTTTTCAAATTTAGTTATTACAACTGCTCTGTCATTCCTACCCTTGTCAAGGGAGCAAGTCTGTAAATACTTGGAAGAAAAGAAGAAAAGGAGCTGCAGCACATCCTGGGCAAAAAGCTGGCACCAAGCTTTCTGAATTAATGAGTAGGAAATCCAAAGTCACACTCAGAACACATTCTGTCTAGTCAGGATGCAGCATTGACCTGAGGTCCATGAGGTTATTTTCAATGAACAGTGTCGTGAATGTGCCTTTACTCTAACTGCAATAATGACAAATCAATACCAAAGGGACATTACCACTGTACATTGCTTTCTAAGTCATCACAGTATTTGCGTTTTTTTCCCCTTACCTTCTCCCATACACATTTTATTCAGCTTTCTCTCTGTATCAGAGAAAAAATGTCAGGCAAGATCCTATTCTGATTAAGCTCTCTGGGGAAAAGTCTGCCTATCACTGTCGGATACAGCGCCAAGAGCAGCAGGGCCCTGGCAGAGGAGCTTCTAGGCTTTACTGTGAAATGCGTATCACAGTAGATAGCCAGGCAAATGATGCAGCTGCAAAAAGGCAGTTTCAGAGCTCCACACCTACATAGAAATTGCCAGCAATGCAACAGGAATATTTCCGAGAACAAAAGGTAATGAAAGAAAGAGAAATGGTCAGCAGTTTTTAGTGCTGCAATGGAGCAAAGAATCAAACAACAAGAAAGTTACAGGTCAGTACAGAGAGAAAGCAATATATAAACATCACAGCAGAACAAAATCTCCACTTTTTCTGCTAGACATTGGAATAAAGAACATTATTAGAATCTTCTAGTTGAGAGCATCATTCTGAAGAACAAAAGAGTTTTTCAAGAAGTATCTGAATACGGATCACAAAACCTCTCCTTTTCATATATACAGATTTTATGCATTCCCATAAACCTGATGAAGTCTAACCACACTTACTACCAGCCTCATTTTTTACATTAAACATTAGGGTGGCTTGCCCATTGACAATAATAAAAAGCTCCTAATCACTTTTAAAACTCAGGCTGAGATTATAGGTATAAGGCATTAAATCCCATTAGATTACAGAGACAGGCCACAGGCTTATGTGGATATTTTGGTATGCTAAAGTGCTTACTATTCAAAATTCATTTGCACTATTTTATTTTCGCTAATACATTTTATCATTTCCTTTTCCTCATTTGAAGCAAGCACAGGAAAGCACTTACCATCTCACACAACTGCCAAATGATCCTTTGGTGTGTCGTCAGCACTTGTCAGAAGTGAGATTCTATTGTATGACATTTTGCTGAATATCACCGTATTCTGCTCTTTGGAGGTCTAGGCTTTCTTATTATGAATTCACAGCAGCAGTTAGCTGTTGAAAGCCTCTGTTTCCAGTGGACACCTTTCCCTCGCCCTTTATGGGATCCTGAGGTTTTAAAGTAAACAATTCATTCTCTTTCTGATAAGTCATATTAAAATATTGATCTGGGGGCAGGGAGATGGCCCTCACTGCACACAGCCAGAGTCACCTTTAGTCAAACAGACTAAAGAAAGGGAAAAAAGCCCTGAGAGCTCAATTTTCTCTGTCCCTTCAGACAGAACATATGTGGGCAGGGAAAAAGGTGGGAAAGTGAGAAGTTATATTAACCTGGTCTGAAAGAACTTAAATTGTATGCCTTAAAAATGCTATTGCACTGGTATGCCAACAAAATATGTTTTTTTTTTCAACTGCCTGTGTTTGTTTAACCCTGAGATGAAGAGCGTTTATTCAGTCTTCCTATTAATTGCTTACTTCTTTCAGTGAGAGAGACTGCATCAATTCCTCTGATCATAGTGCTAACCTTACTGTTTACTGCTGGATTTTACCATTCTTTTTATTTATTTATTTTCATTTACTGTTCTTTCTGCACAGGCATTTTCAGAACTCTCATCACCAAAGAACCTGTCAGTATACATTTTTAATGTGTTTTACGTTCCAACACACCTGTGAGACAGGGGAAATAAGTCTGATTACAGTTAACCCTATCTGAACACAGAGGGCAAAACCAGGAATTAAGCACAAGTCTCGGGATCTCATCTAGATAAACAACAACTTGCTCTCTCCTTGCTTTCCAGCTTTGACATAAATAAATCTTCAACAGAACATAAATGCAACTTCTGTTCTTGTTAAGACATCTTCCCTGACCATAGCTAGAGCAGGATAATCAACAACTATTTATGCAACCATTGCATAAATCCCCACATTTAAGGTACAATAAATTTCACCTTTTTTGTAAAGGCTAGTATGGGGTTTGAACTTGAGAGGTCCCTCAACATGAATTAAAGTCACACCTTCAGGACAATAACCTTCCTGAGAGTTAACTTGTTGCTACTTCATTGCTTGCTTCCATTACCATGCCTTACCTCCACGCTTCTACTCCATTAGAACATAAGCATTTTGTAACAGTTTATTCTTAACTGAGAATACTGTTAAAAAGAAAAAAAAAGTTCCCAGTATAACAACTCGCGTAGGTGAGGAACCTTGTGACTTTACTGGTTTTGGCCCAATGACTGGAAGAGCACTGGGAAATCAAAACTGAAAGAAATCCTGTATCTTGCGCTCTCCTTGCTTTCTAGCTTTTATATAAATAGATCTTCAAGAGAACATAAATGCAACTTCTGTCCTTGTTAAGACACCTTCCCTGACCACAGCCAGAGCGAGATTAAATAGTCCAATATATATGAACTCTAAGAATTAGAGCTCTCCTTTTGTGAGAATGATCCTGCATCTAATAGATTCAAACACATAATACAGTATTGTGTAATGGGGAAAAAAAAACCTGAACTACAAAGCCACTAGAATGCCCTCATCTTTATCAATTTGTGGCACATCTTTTCTCCTTTTAGTTGTTGTGTATTTGGATTGTAAATTTGTCATGGCAAGAATTATCTCCTACCGTTTCCTGACATGGTGCCTAATCACAATATAGCTCCAGTCTCAGGTACTCCAGTAATACAAATAATGACAGAAGTCATGAGTAAGAAGGTGCACTTCCTATACGAATGAAAGGAGCTATATTTATAGGTTCTTGGCAGTCTTATTGCAGCATTGATAGTCCAAGAATATTTTTTTCTCTTACAAAAAACTTGAGAATATATAATTATGAGGAATTAATGACACATTTTTATACCCTCCTCCCAGATGAAGAGAAAGAACAACAAAAAATTCTGCAATTCCAAAAGTATTCACAGTATCTACTTCAGGAGCTTGTGCTTCCTGTGTAGCTAACAGAGAGAAATGAATACCTGTAAAGAGATGATTAATACTGTCTAGGTTAGTTGCCTAACTAGATGGTCTGACTGCTTCACTGTACCCTTTTCCATTTTTTTTAAGAAAAAGATTTTATCCTCATTAGCACAGAGTACGAATGAATATGCTAACAGGTGACATTTTAGCAGGAAAGCAGAGAATGGAATGAGACAGGAAAAGAAAAAAAAAGCACATGGCTGAGTTTTAGTTTTCATACTTTGTGTTATATGACAAGGTATTGCAGAAACATATGGAAATTAAGAATTCTGTAACTGTTGGTCCCTTCCAACCTCAAGTCTTCTGTGATTCTGTGATTCTGTAACAACACAATCTCGGTCACTTGCTTTTAGATTAAAAGTAGCCCCAGTCAATATGTTCTACCTAACTTCAGCTGCTGTACAAGAAGGAAAACCATAGCTACCCGCCCATCTTTATTGACTACTCAGCTGCTTGGATGCACTTATACAGTCTCATTTTTTATCCTTATAAAGACATTAACAGAAGATGACCAGGAAAATTCTGGAGCGACTCACATAATCTGGCCGATAACCAAATGTCAAACAAAACCAGGATCTACTGAAGTCAATAGAAACATTCCCACTGACTTCTGAGAAGTCAGGATAGCATCTACAGCACTATATGTCTGGATACTCTTTGTGTATGCAGACATCTTGCACAATGGGACCTTGATTCTGCTCTGATTATTATTACTAATAGACTTGCTGTAATACGAGGAGAAATATACCCCTGTTACAGCTATTATTTTTGGAGTCCCAATGACTAGGTCATTCAAATGGTGACTACAGGAATCAGGGCTCTTAACCCAACTTGCTACTTGCCCTATGCAAAACCTAGCACTATTCTCAATCTTACCTTCTTTGATGTTACCTTCTGCCCTTAGTCTATTTAGAAATTTTCCTGAAGCAGGGACTTTTTTAAATTTGGTATTAGTATTGCTTCTGTTCAATGAAAACTGTTTCAGTTGAGACTTCCATACACACACAGTATAAAGAAGTTGAAATTACTAGTAGTGGCAGTAGTAGTAGTTCATAGTCTGCCCATAATATCAAAACAAGGCTTGTTGAAAATATTTATTTAAAAATTATATGTATAATTACACCAGAATTGCATGTGCAAACTCCATATGCCATTCTGAAAATATGGATGTGCATTTGAAGTTTACAGGAGGTATCTGTTAATTTACTTAATCATAAAAAGAAAGCAGAAACCCCCAAATTAAAATAAAAAAAAATGCAACCATATTCTTCAAAAACAGCAGTGAAAGACTAAAATGTGCTACTTTTCATTACAGGGGAAACACCACTTATTTGGTGTTTCTGAGATTGTGTTTCTGAATAAAAACTGTTTTCCCCCAAATGGAGCTCTGCAATTGAAAATGAAGTACTGCCCATGGAGTCACTGATGATAATCTGAAACAGCATTGCAACATCCATTACTGTTGCAGACTTGTTCTGCTCCAATTCTTTGAAATTAAATGCCAAATCATTTGGAAATTCCTGAAAGAAAAAAAAAGAACTGGTTTGTTTAAATGTTGGTAAAGGTGACACAAGGACAAATAATGCAATACACATTGCACATTCATCTGAGGGCCAAATTCTCTCCTTGAAAATATGTAGCGATGACCCTGAGCAAAATGATCTAACTGAAGTTCAATCTAACATTGAAGTTGACACTGCTCAGAACTAAGGGATGGACATTATGACCTCCAAAGGTCTCTTCCAACCAAAATTATTCTGTGATTCTGTGATTCAATCCTATGTGCACAGCTCCTACTGACTATGGTGTCACTATACAAAGGCAGAATTTCAGCCCACGTAAGAGAATCTTTCCTATCATTTTTCTTATATAAAATGTGGAGCATATAAAGAATGAAATAGAAATCTGGAGGACGGAGCCATTTCTCGGTAGAAAGAGTAAAAGAACAGCCCCCAAACCAAAGGAATACTAACTTATCACAGAGTCAAAATAGGGCTTTTTACACTGGGAAGTTTTTAACAGCAAGAAAGTTTTTCACACAGGGAAGATTTAACAGGGAGAAAGAAGCTAACATTTGGCTCTGTAATACCTTAATTATGAAATTCTTCAATGAAGAAAAACAATTTTGGCAAAAAAGGAGTTAAATATTCTGTGCATGAAGATCTTGGTGGTATATCAGGAGATCATTTCATGCTGTTTAGAAATGATATGGGCCTACAGGGGTTTGGGAGTGGCACAGTCCCTTTGGAAGAATAAAGCTTCTTTGCAGCTGGCTAATCTTGAGTGCAAATCTATTATGGGTTCAACAAAATTCATTTTGAAAGCTTATTAGGAGCTTAAAAAAACACAATTACTTTGCCTATTTAGAGTAGACTTTGAAAAGCCAGTTTCACCATTCAGTTCAAACTGAAGACTCTCAGATAAGAGTTAATTTACATGACCTGAAAGAGGCTTGCATGAATTGGTTTTCATTCTTTTTTTCCTACACTTACATGAAAGCTTTCTCTTCCTCATTTGTATGGCCTAACACCTCATGCTATTCAGCTAATTTATCGCAAACTCAGGCTGACATCAGTTGCAGCTTTGCAAGGGACAGACAAGTGGAGCCTCAGTGGAGGAGGGAGCTGGAGCAGAAGATTCTGATCTGAAAAGTCTGATGCTGAAAGATACAGAGGGTTAAAAAGGAACAACTGAGGCACCATTTCAGAGACCTCAATTCTGCAGTCCACAGGACTGCAGATATTCAAAGACTTTTCTTTCTTTAAATTCCAACCTCAGAATTTAACTGTTGTGCTAATGGGCATTTACTTATGGGAATTTGAGTGTCTTTGTGGCTTTACTCCAGGTCTCTCTTTAAGGAGTGTATGATCAGTACGCTTAGAACTGAATTGATTTGGGGTTGGCTATTTCATCTATGGAAAAATCCTGCTACAACCTCCCAACACCGGACATGGTACACTTGGTTTAAAAATTTCAGACAAATCTATGTTGAAGTTATGGCCCAGCTCCTTTTTAGGGTAAAACAACATATATCCAGTGATGTACCTGAATTTGTCCCTTTCTTATGACCCGTTAATTTCAGTGAAGCTATGCTTATTTACATCAGTTTAGGATATGCCCATACAGTTTTGGGAGGAAATTGCCACAGAAATCCTCAAGCTGCAAGTGGGCAAAGCTGGTCCAGGCAAGCCCGGTTTACCAGCTCCAACAGCACAGGGTAAGAGACGAAGGTGAAGCGTATGTCGTAGTAGGACAAGTTAGATCACAGAAGGGAAAATGTTATGATCCTTCTTAGTCAATGGCTGGTGGTTAAAGATTACCTATTCTGGTCATTCTGACTACTAGGTAGAGAAAGATTAACTTAAAACTTAGTATAAGGTAGAGCAAAGGTATTTAACCTGGAAACCATGATCTTTTCTGATTTCTGCTGGGCCTCAGTAAACTAAATCGATCCGAGTTTCCCAATAATCAAACTCATTACATCAGTTCTACATCACCCTGGCATTCCCCGCAACGACTCACCATCTGACACATCAGAGATGAATTCAGGTTGCGGATTATCTTCAAATTAAGGGCATAAAGTCCGATTAACAATGTATCTTCCATGAAGTTTCTGTGACATAATGTTACATACACTAGATGCAGGAAGTTTATTTTTAGAATTATAAATAAGGGATCGTCATTTTAAGAATATTGCCCTAAATCATTTTGGAGCTCAAATCCCAGAGGCGTTATTATCTTCAGGAACTGCCATAGCCGATCAAACCCTCGTTCAGCCGTGGCCCTGCCAGCCTACCTCTGAGGAGACCAGAAACACGCAGCGTTTGCTCCCTGCTCTGTTCGGCGACTAGTTTACCTCGATAACTTACTAATTCTTGATCATATGTGTTCAAGACTACTGCAGCTGCATGACACGCTTTCACGCCCCGCACAGAAAATGGCCATAATTACCCCGGCAGACTCTCCCGCAGGAAGCGGCCACGATGCGACCCTCGCAGCGACGTGGGGTTGGGGTGCGACGGCGCCCTCTGCCTTTCCTTTACTGCCGCCTGCACTGCGCACAAAACGAGGAGAAAAGCACAGCGTGAGGGTCTTCCGTTCGGAGGAGGACAGGCAACGTTACTCTTTTTTTGTATCATCTGCAATGTTTGCAAGTGATAAAGCAGTCTAAATCTTCTTCTGCAAAATGCAGAGAGACGCTACTGGCCTGACATGTTTTAATTATCCATCTAAAGGCTTCAGCGTGCAGGTGGCGAGCTATGTACCCGCACGGCGCAGGTGCTGTGCTGCTCTGCTGGGCACGGTGCCGCTGGCCGGCAGCGCTTTACCTCACACCACAGAGCCTCCCCGAGGGGAGTGCAGTGCCGGGGGCACCAGGCATGGCGGCGGAACCTTCCAGAAGGGAGGAGAGGGTTCCAGCCACGCTTTACCTCACACCACAGAGCCTCCCTGAGGTGAGCACAGCACTGGGGGCACCGGGCATGGCGGCAGAACCTTCCAGAAGGGACGAGAAGGTTCCAGCCGTGCTTTACCTCACACTACAGAGCCTCCCTGAGGTGAGCACAGCGCCAGGGGCACGGGGGCACTGGGCATGGCAGCAGAACCTTCCAGAAGGGTGGGGAAGCTCCAGCCTCACCACCGCGGCATGTGCACAGCGGCAGAACCTTCTGGAAAGGCGTGGAAGGCTCTGGCTGCAGCACTGCTGTCTGTAAGGAAGGGTTTGCCCAGCGGTCGGGGTGAAGCACCCACGCCAGACCCTGTCCCTGGCTGTTGCCACCCGGGCTGTCAGCGACAGAGCGCTGCCGGGAGCGTTGGGAGCGGGGAAAGGGTGCTTGGTGCCCGCAGCCTGCTGCAGCCAGCTCCGACTGATCGATCCCTACTTATTTTAGCTCTTAGGGACTGGTGAGGTTTATTCTGGGTGTGAAGAGTCACAGTGTCTGTTTCCTCTATCTCCCCGTGAAACCTTTCGAGTTAATCCAATTAGAAAGGATTCAGGAAAGGATTTCACACATATTTTGCTTCTTATTGTTTTTGCTCTGTTGATAAAAGACAAATTACAGACTTGGAAAGTGGTTTGGCCTTTTGTAAAATTATGAATACAGTGTTTTTATAACTCTGTTTTGAAACTTTAACCTATTCTTTCTCTGTCGCTTAGTTCTGGACATGGTCGGATGGTGACTGGAGAAAGGACTGGCTTGCGTTAGCCGATATAGTAAAAGCACATTGAGACAAGAAGCAGTTAAGGTTACCTAAAGACAGGTTGGTGATTTTTTTTCTTTTCTTTATTCTCTGCACCTGTTCTCCTAATTAGACAAAAAATAATGTGGCTGTGGTATCAAAGTTTTGGAGGCAAAAAGTGGGGGGAAAAAATCAAGGAATTTTAGTCATTAAGTGTTTTATATGACATTGCAGACACTTTTCTTGCTAAATGCAAACTTTAAATAGATATGGTATTCAGTCTTATCAGATAGTAGTGTTTCTTAGTTAATTAGCTCCTTTAATATCCTATCCAGCGTGAAATTGAGTTTCACATGACTATTCCAGTTCTGGATCCAATACCTCTGTGCAACCAAAGTATCCTTCACAAAATCCTGATTTCAAGACCTTGGAGAAAAAGAAAATGCCGCTTCTATCGCTAGTCTGTCTCTGTGGTTAATGGCTGTTCCTGCCAACGGAGTATGTTGGCGGTGACGGGAACAGACCTTTGGGGACAGCTGGCTCCGTTTGCTCACACTGATGCCAGCGGTGAGAAGCAGGGATCGTAGTTTCTCTTTATGGGTTAAAAGTGACCTTCTGTAGTGGAAAGAGGATCAAAGCAGGGAGAAAATAGTCTGGTCCTGAAAAAGGAATCAAAGATCTCTCTCTCTTTCTCTCTCTCTCCCTCTAACAAGAAAAGTTTACCTGTTGTATTGGTAATTTAGGAATGCTACTAAAAGGATATTCTTTCTGGAATGGGAAGCAAAAGCTGGTTTCCAATTTGAAACTTGAATTGCTGTGAAATACAATCAGTTTATATATTGCAGATAATCTGTATGTAGAACCAACAGGTGAATAAAATACAGATTTTGAGCTCAAGATAAAATGAAGCAGCAACAATTCCTGATCCAGCACTGAGAATTGCAACAGTATTTAACAAAAATACTGAAACAGTAATTATTAATCTACTTTACAAACAGTAGAAGCAGGGTTTGGAAGTTACACTGTTGTTGAGACAAATAGGAAATGAGTAAGTTTTCATTGAAATCAGGTGTGAGGGTGTCTCAGGTGCCTTTCTAGAGACTTTTGAATAGTTATCTGCTCTTTAAAGTGATACTTGGGATAGGCAAGTGATCAGAACAGTCTCTGCCAAACTGGAGAAGCTTACCTATTCCACTGGGTATTAGATTTCCTGGATAACACAGGTTCCTATGACTTTTCTTCTGGACTGACTTGGCTGGCGTGAGTAAGCTTACAATTGACAATTTAGGTAGGAAAGATTAGTTCCATACTTCTAATCCAGGGTTATAATGTGATGGCTCTGGGGTTCTAGTACTCAGCAGTTAAAATAAGAGGCACTGTTCTCTTAAAAATAATGAACTGCAAGTAATAGCTTTGCTGGGTGCTGCCAAGAGCATCTTGGCATGCCTTAGAGTTGATGTCCTTTATAAACTGGATATCCATGGATGGTGGGAAATGAGCTGTATCAGAAATAAATCACCAGAAAACTTATGATCTCAAAGAACTGAACTTGTCTGAAGGACCAAAGTCTACATTTTCATCCTATTCAATGGGATTCTCTCACAAATGTGCTGATTTTCTTTTCTCTCCCTGAGTGGTGGAAGTGAGAATGGCATTTTTGAAAAAGAATGGATCTTTAATTTGTGTTCAATAGGATCAGGAGAGTCACAAATGGAGAGATTGTCCTTTTCTGCAGTATTATTTTTACCTTTGCCTCAAATAGGGAAAGGAAGCAGCAATAGAAAGAAAGCAGGTTTTGTTCATACAAGAACAGTTTACTGCTCTTGAGGTGCTGTGAGAGTAGCCTTAGGGTGTAGCTGTGCATCCATGGGAATACCCTACAGCCCATACCCTCTTGTTGAGTGATAGAGATAAGATGACAGCTGTTCTATACCTGTCCTTTTCTGCTGACTGGACATCAATCAAGGCTTGTACCTGTATTGCTCTGAAAGCAACATTGTGCCAGGGAAGAGCTGGGGATCCAAAAGAACTTGGAGAAGGAAAGAGTGGAAATGGAGAGCAATATAGTAAGGAATCTTCCCCCCCCCCCGATCCTCCACCACCCCAGAGCATCTCATGCCCAGGAACTGACTTAAAATCTCAGGAAGGGGAAGAAAAAAGGTGAGGTTAATAAAATCAGAGATTGCCTTGTGTTTAGCCCTCTGGATAAGTGAATGGCCTGGGCAAATGTGATGGTATCTGGCCCCTGCCAGTTTTGCAGTTTCTGTGTTTCAAACTGGAGGGAGGAGCTCTGGACAAGGTCCTTCAGGACAGGATAGCAGGAGCCTTTCAAAACCAGCTCCTGGGAATCTGTGGAGCTGCAGTCTGCTAAAGCATGAGTAGTATGACCCAGAGCTGCCAAAAATATTTTCCTGAGTTGTAATCCCAAAGATAGTGTTGATGAACCAGGCTTAAGCATTCATGTTCCAGAAATGCAGAAGGTCTAGGCCTTACTACATACTTGTTTGGTGTTTACGCTATTACCTGCAGCATATGCACTGATAGAAAAACTTAATTGTATCTGAAACAGGAACATAGAGCCTGAACTCCAAGCAGCTGAGAGGTAATCTTCTCCCTTTTTGTGAGACCTCCTTGATTGGAAACCTTTCATCTGAGGGTTAGGAGATAGCTGTGGAATGTCAGATCTCCTGCAGGGATCAAGGGACCATCAGTTAAAATGTGGTCTGGTATGTCATGAAGCTGAGGAAGAGAACAGATTTAGATGACTTTTGCTAAGGAGCTCTTGCAGTCCGTACAGTGTTTTCAAGACCAATATTTAAGAGTGCTTGTCTCTGGGTTTATGAATTAGGTGACTGAGGTTTTTGTAACTCTCATGGGCACAGAACAGACTGTAACAAAATGGAAGAGCCCAGTCAAGGTTCTGAGGTGTATCGCGATACACTGTGGATCATGAAATTTGCCTATTAGGGCAAGTATGGTACTATGACTGATTTTTGTTCTTGAGGACTTGCACACCATACAGGCCCCTGAGGTAACCCATGGGGTAACCTGTCCTCAGTACACTGAGGAGTTTTCAGTTGTGCTCTGTGATGTGAGGGACAGCTCTATTTAACTATCACAAATGCCTGAAAATTGATTGTTGTAAAGATTTATTTCTGGAAAGCAGAAAAGCTGCAGAACATAGCAGATAATAAAATTGCAAGAGGGAAGGGCAGTACTGAAATATTGCATAGTGAAAGGTATGGCTCAGTTATGTTAGACCCAACACCTGATCAGATCAGTATTGGGTAAAGTGTTTAAATTCCGAAAGTGACACTGAAAGGACATTATCTCCAAAGATATAAATGAATGAAATGCCAGAACATCTGCAGAACAGTGAGTAATTGATCCTGGATTTAATAAAGGTAGATTCCACTAGCATCAGCTTCCCAAGAAATGATGACCCTTTTCTACCCTGTGGACTGTACTAACTTCAAAAATTTCTCTTTGACTATATGAAGCCCCAGTGATGTTTTATCTTTGTTTTCAAACCTACTCCTTGTGGAAATGCTGCCCACATTTGTGTGATGCTCTATAGAAAGTAAAGCTTTTGAGTTTCTCAGCACCATATTTGGCCTGTGTAAATTTAGTATTGGATGGTCTAAAATAATACTTGGAAAATTTTCTAGAGAGAAGAGGGTAAGCTCCTGCTGTAGCAAACAAGAGTCCCAGTTTCCTGACCTGTCCCTATTACCGAGCTAAGATTTTAGAGGGGTGGGCAGGTCTAGCAGGATATTACTAGAGATTTGCATCTAGGTTCTTAATTGCAGTTCCCCTCATGGGCTTGTTACCCTGCCTAGTAGGCAATGGATGGTGGCATATGTAAGAATTTTTTGGTGTATTAAACAAATCCTTTGTAGTGTTCTACAACTCTGGAGTCCAGTAAACTTTTTTTTTTTTTAATAAACAAACAGGTATTCTGGACAAAGCTTCAGGGCATGTTTTCGTTGGTGTTTGAGAATAAAGAACATCTTATCCTGTACCTCAGCAGGAAATGTTTGCCACTGAAACGGAAACATGTAATAATATGGTCATTCCTTGTGCATACTCGTGTAATACACCACTGATCCGTGACAGCATGTGCAAATGTAGGTAGGCGCCTTTCCAAAAGAAGGAGCTAGGTGTAAAAAGGGAAGGGTCTCGCATTGCATTGCAGGGTGGGGGGAGGAGATATGTGATTGAATGTATGAGCTCTTTAAGAAAGACACCTGGCCTCTACTCAAGAAAACAGGTGTGAGTAATAGGAATTAGCTGCCTGTATAATCAGTTACCAGTTCAGATGACCAGAGCTTTAAATTCATTGCCGTGAGCTCACTAGTTTTCCAAGTCATACAATGTTGTGCTCAGAATACATTTACAAAAAAAATTTGATTAGAGACTTCTTTTTTCTGTGATTCACTTCTTAAGACTTCATTGCATTGGTATTAGTGTTTGAAAGAGGAACTAATTTGCTGGTCAGATTTGTTTCCATTTTTTTGAAATGGAAAATGAAGACACATTTGTGAAAAAGGTGAGTTTTTTTTTTTTAAGGGAGGGAGTCCAAATTCAGTTTGCAACACCCACCTGAAATGTTTTTATTTTGTAATGAAAATATTTTTATTTGGAAATACTACTGAGATGTTTCTGTAGTGTTGTGAACCAGGATATATGTTGTATTAATCTATAGTAGTCCCTATAGTCTAGGAATTATATTTCATAGCCACCATATAGCCCCAATAATGCAATATGACATCCCTCTTTTGCTGAATCATTGATATCATCTTGCTGTTATCTCTCAGAACACAATGGCTATATCTAAGCTACCATTTTCTTTAGCTCGCACAAACTTTTAAAAATATATATTTAGTCCCAGAGGAGTCTTCTTCAGCCAAAGAAGTTTGGGGGTTTTTTTGTTTGTTTTAAAAGCTAAAACTTTCCACTGGCACTAAAATAAAACAACACTTTCCACCCTCTGGTAGTTTTTCTGTTCTGCTGGAAATCAATTCGACACATGCAATTCTTGTTTTAGTAATCCCAGTGGGTTAAAACTTTTTGAAAATATAAGATAGGCTTGAATTTTCATAAAGACTGAGCAATAACTAGTTATTTTCATATCCAAGTGAAAAGACTTTTAGACTCTAAAAATTGCAGTCATTTTAACACTATTTACTTTCATGGTTTATTCAGGGATTCAGAGATTACTTTTTCTGCTTACTGATTAAAAATACATTTTATGCTTGTAGGATAAATTCTGTATGAAATGAAATTTGGAACTCACCTGCTGTTCCTAGAATATTCCTGAAAACTTGTTTTCTTCTGAGGAAGTTTATTATGACTGAAAAAAAAAAAAATCAAAAACCACACATATAAAGCTTAGTCATTATCCCCAATGATAAGTGACTTATTTCCTCCTTATATCAGCTGATGTTTTTCCAACTTACTTTCAAACAGTATCCTACTGCCTACATTATGCAGCTGCCTTTAAAATTGTGTGGTAGGTATGGCACCGTGCAAAGGTAGCACTTGTATCCACTGTACCAAAACCACTGACTGTATGCACTGCTGCGGGGTCAGAACAGGCACTTTTCATGGAGCTTGGCTTTGTTAAAGATTACTCGGTCCGCAATGTATCAAGCGCAAGCCTTCTCTTAGACTTGATTGTTACTGTGGATATTATTTCTTTAGGACTTGTCAACTCTGGTTTGTTGTTTACCCTTTTGATAGGGCTTCATTTGTCAAGGGGGTGACACTTGGCAAGATCTGTTTTCTAGAAAAGTTCAGTGCGGCTTTAGCACCTGTGAGCAGGTTTGGTCGCTGGAAGGACTGTGCTGTCCCGCTGCAGCTCCTTGAGGATGCTAGGTGTTACGAGCGTAGTGCTGTTCTTGCGAGCCTCTGGGAGAGAAGAGGCTGTAGCTGCGAGACTCAAACTCTCTCAGCAACTTGGCAATGTGCTGAACTGAAGTACGCTCTAATGTGTGGTCACCGACACAGGCAGGAGCATATATATTTTAATGTTGTGAAATATGCCTACCAGTGGAAAAATCCACATGCGTTTTCAGTGTGATTGGTGCACTGAAGTACAATATTCTCACAGATAGCTTGTTTCAGCCATTACATACATGAACTTGAAAATGTTAAATATTAATCATTGTTATCAGCCCTCTGTAAGCAGTAACCCAGTGCCCTGTTTTAACTTCAGGTAAATGAACAAACACTTTGGGCGATTCATGAAAGGAAGTGATTTATGCATCAAGATTCAGCTTGTTTCACAATTCTTAAATGCTAGTTACATGCCTCTTGCAATAAACTTGCTCTAGAGCACATGGCCTGTAATTACACTTACCATTGAATGAGTCGCTTGTAATATCGGTGTACAGGCAGTAGGAATTACTTTTCAGTCAACAAGGGCCTGACCTGAAGAGAGTAATTGCCTTGATCTGAGGTTTTGGTCAGCTTTGTGATAAAGACTACAGCTAACTTCTAAGCCCCTCCTGTGTTCCTCCCCTCTCTCCGTGCCGGGAACATGTCTTCTCAGGACAGGAAGATGAAAGGCATTTTCTGCCAAATCAAAGCATTGAACAAATAATAAACTAGTTCCTAAAATATCAAAAACAATGAACAGTGGAAGACACTTTTTTTTTTTTTTTTTTTTTGGACAATAGCAATTAGCCCCCCCCTCCCCCCCCCCACACTCTGTCCTGTGTTGTTACAGGCCCTGCCTGCAGTAGGAGCTATTGCTAGATCTTCCTTACTAAATAACGGGCTCATAGGATAACTCAGGTTGGAAGGGACCTCAGGATGTCTCTAGTTCAACTTCCTGCTCAAAGCAGGGTCAGCTACAGGGTCAGACCAGGTGGCTCAGGGCTTTATCCAGTCAGGTCTTGAAAATCTCCGGGGATGGAGACTGCACAACCTCTCTGGGCAACTTGTTCCAATGCTTGACTGTCCCCATGGTGAAAAAAAATTCTTCTCGTATCTAGTCTGAACCATTCTTGTTTCAATTTATGCCTGTTATTTCTCCTTCTCCCATCATGCACCACTGGCATGATGGGAGCCAGGCTAATCTGATAATTCCAGAGTCTTTAACATTTAGGAACAGACAATATAATGAGGGGGCAAAAACCAAATAATTGTTTTTGTAAGTAAAGTTAACTAAGCTCAAGAGAAATTAGCCGGTACTGTATAAGGAATGCCAGAAAGAACCTCCTCAGGAACTTGGGGAACTTCAGTCTAGGAGAGAACCAGGAATGGATCAGAAAGGTAGGAGTTGTTATTTCTTGGGGAAAATTGCTAACATAAAGTTCCAATTTAATTTAAGACTAGTGAGTAATTCAACTGGACAATAACACAAGTAAAGGGTGTGTGGACAAGCTACCTCAGTTCTGTATCATAATATACATTAAATGAAAATAAGAAAATGGGGCAAGATCTAGGTAGCACCCAGATTTGTGTGATAGCTTGTATTCTCAAGATCATACTATGCCCAGAATTGCACTGAAAAATCCAGGCAGGACTAGTTATCTCTGTTCTAACAGAGATAATCTCTCTCTGATTTGTTCCTGAAGCAGCAGTGAGAAAATAGCATATGTTTATCAGCTGCTAGGAGTACTGAGGATTAGTTGCACAGTAAGCTTATAGTATCTGAGGATAATTCAAGCTGGAAGGGATTGCAGGAGGTCTCCAGTCCAACCCCCTGCTCAAAGCAGGGTTGGCTGTCAGGTTGGACTATGTTCCCCAGGGCTTTATCCCGTTGTGCGTTTCTGTGGAATACGGGAAGTGCAGAAGCCTTCTTTCTGGAAGTCTATAGGGAGAAGTAATGGACAGTGACTCAAATATAAAGCCTTGGGTGACCAGAAAGCGCGTGCTTTGTTCCACAAGGCTATGAGTTCTGTGGGAGGGTAGCACTGGCCAGTGCATTCTTCTGTTTGCTGATGTAACGTGTGTGTATTTTTCCTAAGTCTTTGGAGGCATCACTAGAATTCTAGTAATGTTTTGGAGAAAACAAAATATCTCATTAGTAGTAATGAAAACTTATACTGCCATACCTCTTAAGAGCCAATAACATAAAATTAGACTTTTAATGTGTTAAATGCTGCATGAAAACAGTGAAAATGATAGTTTATTCTTTAAAGTTCTTACAGTCTAAGTAAAAGACAAGTGAAGGCCTGATGAGGGAGCACGAGGAAACAATGAGACAATTTGCGTTCTTTTCAACACACTAGCGGTCTGTCTGCCATGTTTTTTGTTTTTTTCTGTAACTTCATGAAGAAAGAGGCAATGTGGAAGATTTTGAAGGCGGTAATGCTTTGTTTATGTGAGTGTTGATGTTTCTGTCGTATCATGTGTGAGGGAATGAAAGCACTTCATCGAAAACTGAACTAGTAGGCGATGGTTCTCCTTCCTAGTGGGAGGCAGAGCTGACTTTTTAACACTGAAGGAAAGTTCATAGCTAGTGTGAAGCTTTGAGACGAGGAGGTGTTTATGTTTGGCCTTGAGAAGGGTTACAAAGAGCAAGATGATGTGAACAAAGCAGCAGGTGAGAAATGTATTTGAAACAACACTCCCCATTAGTTCTTTCGTTATTCTTGCGTATTAAGCCTGCTGTTACTGAGGTTCCTTGCCACTGCCACAATATAGGTAGCGATGTTGCTTTCTAAGGGCCATAGAAGAGGAGATGTCAAATGGCACAATAGTTAGTGAAAACTGATTAAAAAAAGGAAGATCAAAATTAGTCTTTAGCATATCAACTATTCATTTTTTTTGAAGTTACTTTAAATCTTTTGTCAAAATCTGAAGAATATTGACTGAAAAGGAAGTTATCTATGTATTTTTAAAATTAATGTCTTAAACATACTCAAACTTTGATAAAGCAGAAAAAAATTCACAAATGCTCCTCTTACAACTTCAGTCGGGTCTATCTTAGACTATGTTACGTGGCCGCAATAGCAAAACAGTCCAGAGAGCTGCATGTCTGATTTCCATGGCAGACTGCAAGAACTTTCAAAGTTGCATAATTTGTTATTATTTGTAAACTTCAGAAAAAATGTCTTGTGCTGTCCATGCTTTTCTCTCAAATCCTTCTATATTGCTACAGTTTCCAGCAATTCTTTGGGAGTAATAGGTTTAGCAGAGCACCAGTTACTGCAGCACTGGTCAGAAAACGTGACAGGGAAGTGCCAGAGACTCCGTGAGGGGCAGGCCGGAGACTGCTTGTCCTGATAAAGCTGAGACCAGGTCTGGCCGCTCTGCAGCGGAGCACGTACAGTGCCAAGAGAGCTGTAACAAACTGCTGACAGTCTTGGTTGTGATGCACACTGGTGAATATTCTGGGTGAAAACCCTGTGGCAGCATCACTGGCAGAAGAATTGCTGTTTGTTTTGTTTACGCAGATCTGTCCATATCCTGAAGGACGGGAGTCCGATGCGTAGGGCCTGGATTCCACCCACTATGTGCTGTCAAAGCAGGGAACTATTGTATTAATTAAAGGATTTTGCTGAAAAGGATAAAGGTGAAGACTTTATCTGTTAGAAACAGCTTGTGATATGGTTATATCTAAGTTAGCAAAGTGTCAATTGGAGGTTCACAAGAATTGGCTGAATCAGTTCTGCCTCAAAGAATAATGTTTTCTTCAAATTTTCTTGGAAAACATCATTTGACCAAATACTTCAACTCAATTGAAAATTTGAATTTAAACCTAAATAAGTTTCTATTTCACTTCTAAGTGCATTTTTATTAAATTCTTGAAATCTGGCATGAATATTGCACTTTGAATTCAAATAAAAATACTGCATTTTCAAGTGTTGCTGTTAAAAATTATTACACTTTTATATTTTTCATCTGCTTTTTTTTTTATCCAACTTTCACATATTTTGGTTGGGACATAAGGAGGACATTGAACACAGACCAGTGAGGGTACTATATTCTGCTCATTTCAGTTCTCTGATCCAGGGAAGAGACTGAAATGAGGAAGTATTGAAGTGATGCTAATTTGAAGTGATGGGTATTGTGTGAAGTCCTTACTTTTTAATGAAAATCATCATTCTCATGTTAATGAAAATCAACAGAGAATAGCTAAATTTAGCTATTTTAAGACCAAATTTGTCAATCTGAAGGACCTTGTGTTCCATGCATGCAAAAATGATTTTAACAATTTGATGGTCCTATAAGAACTGGCTGTGTGACACAGTCGACTTAAAATACGTCTCTTCCAGATTTTTTTTTTTTTTTTTTTTGGTAGCTTGTTGACTACACCTCATGTGAAATCACCACTTCAGCTTCCTTCCTTGTCTTATGTAAGCATCCTTGTATTCTTTATGAAGGCTCAGAATACCTGTAAATAAAATCTTGTCTCATCTTGCACTTGATCTTGCTGCAAATTTATGATTCTTTGTGCCTAGTGTGCTGATTATTGAGCTAAACTTTTTTTTTAATCTCACTTTATTCCTCTAGTCATCATTGTTCATTAATGGCTTTTGAAAGCACAAAAGAGACATAAAATGCATTGAAACGGGTTCTGTGCAATCAACATACAGATATGCAGCAGGATTTTTAGCTGGAACAGCTCCATATTACTTGGCTGGCACAGCTCCTTGTGTGATGTTTCTGTGGAGTATCAGAGTTGTGATTTAGTTTTCATTGATGACACCAATTACTTCTTTGTCTCTAGTCAACTTTAAACCTTAACAAAGAGGAAAAAGAAGGTGATGTGGAGAGATAAGAAAATCTTTGCTTTTATGAGTGTATGCAGCCAGCCTGTGTGATGTTGGACAGACTATAATAAAGTATAGAAATTAGTGCAAAAAATGATAAATATGATATTGGGAAAGAGTCAGAATGCTTTTGCAAGGAAAAAATCATGCATCTCAAATCCGAAGCATGCCATGGCATGCAGAGAAGGGAAACATGCTTGATCCTATTTACTTGGATTTGCAAGTTGCATCTGACAAGTTCTTAATGGGCTGAAGCTGCTGTGGGGTGCAGTGGAAAGTCTTCATATACCCAAATATCAAGCTATAAGAGAGAAAACAAAATGCAGTGAGTAATCGTCAGTTTTCTTTCTAGAAGTTCCTCAAGGATCTGTATTGACTTTTTTCAATGTATTTTAGGAAATCACTGCACAGCACGGCAGGATATTGCTGGGTCCTTGGTGTGGGTTTTTTGTTCTGGGGGAGTTTTTCCTCCCTTTCTAGCCTGCCTGTAGGAATTGATAGCCAAAGTCAAACAGGCTACTGAGTAGATGACCAGCTGAACTGACTGTTTGGTCATTGGACTCTTGTCCTTCAGGATGTGGACAGATCTGCTCAAACAAAGCTATTCAAACAGAGACCAGTGGCACAGATAAAAGGTGATATGGAGAGAGGTGTGTGTGTGTGTGTGTAAATATACATATATGCATATTGTGTGTGGTGTGTGTGTTTTGGGTTTTTTTTGCCTGTAAGGACATGAAGATGTATTTTATTAGTAAAGCCTGTTTAACGTGAAAACCAGATGATTGTTCTTTTCTTGGGATTAATCAGAAGCTGCTGTGACAGTCAAATGAGTCTTAGTCCTCTCCATTAAATGTCACTCCTGCTGGTGTTGTATTGTCATTAGAAATTGTTAAGTTTTAAAATGGTCTGGATTTTCTCAGTTAAGACTCATGTATGCATGCAGTAGGCATAAAAAGACCTCTGGCCTCACTTAAATTTGTACTTGTTTTTCTTGCAAGTGCAGCTTGATGTGGACTGCTGCTTATGTTAGCAATCTATCCGAGTTCTTCCTTTGCTCCCCTCCACCCCTGCCTTCTTGTGTTGCCTGGTTTCTTTTTCTGGGAGAAATAGCTATGGGGCTGTGCCAGAAATATTTGCACAGAAGTGGCTGTAGACTGAAATGTTGTCTGATAGAGTAAGTAACAAACTTTCATTTCCTAAGCCTTAGTGAATGTATTCTATCTATCTGCCCTCTGAAGTACTTTGAATTGTTTCAGCTCAACAGTATTTTTTATGGGAGGTTGGATATTAGTGATAGGCTTGATTTTTTTTTTTTTTTTTTTTTTAATAGTGATTTATCTGGTGGACAAAGGGGTAAAAGTAAGGGATACAATATTCTCAAACTTTGTGAACATGAGCTAAAAGAAACTCAGGAGTGGATGTGGCACTGTTTCTTTGTTCCTTTCTTTTCTTGTAGAGGCAAGGGAAAGCTGTGGAAGAGTAAAGTAATTAAGAAAAGATATCTTTGGAGTGAAGCTGGTGGGAATGTTGCCATAAGTATTACTTGGAGATGAGTCTGACTTTGTGCTCACTGCTCTGCAACTGGAGAGGGAAAAATTATGCTTTTATCACGCCAAAGGAAAAAAAAAAAAAGTGGCTTGCTTGTTCTGATGCTATAAGAAGAGAGTGTGCTTGCCATGCAGTAAACAGTAACATTGTAGTGAGAATAAGCAGAAGCTGAGATGGTGAATGTATACTTCACGAATCTCACTGTGTATGGTAAAATTATCAATATATATATTATATATATATTATATATATATATATATATGGGGTTGAGTTTTAAGAGCATTCATTTCTTGGTCTAGCATCTTCACTTTGAAGACAACACTAACACTAATAGAAAAAAATATAGGCAGTGCTAGTTGCTGTTGGGAATTTCCATTCTCACCCGTACACTTTCCCAAAGTACAGTGTATTTATCTCCCACATCTGCCTCAGATATATGAACAAATGAAGAAACCATATGCAGAGAAGTTGCAGCTGGAAGTTTGAGTTTGATTCCAGTCAAGGGCGCCTCTCCATGACAGCAAACAATATTTTATGGATTTGAGGTGCCTCTGTGCATGCATCAGAGGCAAGAGATCTGGGAGCTGGATCTGATTTTGAGCTCTCTGGCTCACGCATTCGGAGAGAGGCCGGGCACCAGAAGTTAGAAAGTGCAAGGACGAAGGGTTGGCTTATGAAGCACAGCCTCCAGCCTCTGAGTTATTAGAGCAGTTTCTCCATTGAACCAAGAATTCAGAGTCCGAAAAACCTGAATAATGTTGCATTTTATCTTACTAGTATTCTTACCAGTTCTTCTCTGTGACAGTATGTTGTCAAATTGTGGTTATTAACAGCAGGTAACTATAGAGCATTTGCATCTGAGTGTAAACCATTATGATTCATTTTTTTCTGGTCCTGTGCAAATGTTGGCCAAGAAAGCATTCGTCGCACCTGGGCTTCTGAGGAACATTTTGATTTGTCTTGAGCTGCTTCCCTGTAATGTAACATTACCTGGCTTCCTATCTTGGAGATTAATTCTCATTGAAGAGTGTATGGTCTGCAAAATCCTCTTCCCAGCTGATTATGCTAGGGTTGATATTATTGTTACGAATTGAAAGACAGAAAGGAGCAATAGGGACATATTTCCCATCTCATTATCAAATTGCAAATTCCTTTATAAATAAGGGAAAAAAGAATCATGATTTAGCCTGCATGCTTCTCTCTCTACCTGGGGGCACAGTTGGGAAATATTGAGGCCAAGATGTGTGTGTTGTAACAAGCCCTTGAGATAACAACGTTATCTCAATTTGTATTTACATTACTAAATAACCACAGACAACAAACAATCTGCAAGCTTGATTAGGAAGTAGAACTGCTTAAAATTTGGCAGTTTTTCTTAAACGCTGTTGTTCACAAAAATAAAGCACTGGAGCAAAGAAAAGGACTGGGATGGTAGAAGATAGGGAAAACATTGTTAGTTGTCAGAACAGGTAGCCCTCAATTCTCCAACGAACTCTAGATGGACTGCAGGGGAAAAAGATTCCTGGACTTGCACAAGAACAGGAAACATTAACTTCTAGCTGCTTCAAAGGGGTTTTTCCTCTCTTTTTTTTTTTTTCCCCCCCGCTATGTAAAGAAACCCTTATACCTAAAGATATGTTCTGCATCAGCATACCAAAATAGTTAGAGGCACAGCAGGAAGGGTCTGTCCGCTGCATGAGACTAATATTTGCCAACTATTGATCTAGTATCCATCTCTGTTATTCTTTAACTTTAGTCCAGGGTTCAAAGTTCTGTCTTTTGTTTAAAAACTGATTTCACTGCAAGGGCATGAACTCCAGCTAATCCAGTAGTGATAGGTCTGTAGAATGAGAATGAGGGTTTGCCACAACTTAGAGGAAAATTTTTAAAGCTCATACAGTGGTACACAGGCGTGTGCATATCCACACACTGCAGTATATAGTGAGCCCAAAAGAGTAACAAAATGGAGCAAGTGGGTAGTCCAAATTAGCAGAACAATGCAGAAGTCCCAGATTTTCCTCACATACACAGCAAAAATGAAGGTGTGGTTTTAACCTGTGCTCATCTGTGCTGTGATAGTACAACGCTGGCACCCCAAGTACAGCTGTTATGTTCATAGCTCTGTTATTCACATGTGTTACTGTGCCTTGGCTACTCGAGTTACCTGTGCTAGCGTGAGTTAATGGTCATTGCTTGCTTTGCTGTGCAAATGTGCCTTGCATCTAAATTTTAAATTAACTCAGTCAGTGCATTCAGCCCTCCACAAGGTCAAGCGCTCTGATCCTGTTCAAGTCCAAAGGAAACTTTCATTTTTACCGGGTTTGAGCATGTAGAAGTCAGCTAAAGATTAAGGTTGCATGGTTAACCTGACGTCTGTCCCTGTGAATTTATGCCATGTCCTGCCCCCACTGTTTTATGAGTGCCCTAACTTAGAAAGCAGGCTCCCTTGGCTTCCGCAGAGCGATGACAATAAGGACGCTCCCCTGCGGGCTGATGGAGGGTGACCTGGTTGCTTTGAGTGACCCTCGAGAAGAGCCTTTCGTCTTCCGTATCCATGCTTAGGGAGACTGACCGTGTCTCGTCTGTAGCCACCACGTCATCTAATAATTTCTTTATGAAGTCCTCAGCTTCCTGTTCCGTTATAATGTAGCCTATCAAGATGCAACGCTGAATGTCTAGATTTGCAAAGCCACCATGTGTCTGCCTTCCTTTTAGGTGTTTTAACTCACTGATTCAGTAAGAGGTAGAAATCTGCATGCCCTGATGGATCTGGGCTTAAATCAGTGGAAAAATCCAGCTACTACTAAGGTGGCTGTTGTCTTCCTCTTTACTTTCATAGTAGAACTTGCTGGAAGTAATGGTGGATGTTTCAACCATCTTTGCTTCTAAACATATTTGGCAAAAACATTGTGACAAATGGTTAGATACTCAGAAAATTAAAAAAAATACATATATTGAATAAGCTAGAGGCATAAAATATCAAAATGGTTGATTGTTAGACACTATTGACAGAGAATTGTCAAAGGCAGGAAAATGCACTGAAATTCAGTGTCAAAGACTTGTGTTACTAAGGTTGTAATATGACATAGAGGATAAAGATGATAGATTTAGACCAGTGTGTGTTTGTTATTAATAGATCTTATGTTTATATTGCATTGCACTCTAAGCTGGAGTCTACTCTGTCAGGCTAATGAAACACCCATAGAAAACTGCAGAAAATAAGTCAGGTAAAAAAATATGAGATGCATTTGATCAAGAATACATTGAATTTGAACAAGGCTCTTTCAGTACAAGGCTAGGGAAAATAATAAATGGGTAATCATCAAGAAATTATTTATCTTTGTGTTCCTTGTATAGGAGACATTTTGAAATAGCATTTCCTGTTAGGTTGCCATAGCAAACCCTGGGTGCCTTTCTCGTGACAGTATTATGCGAGAATGTAAATGACAGTGGTTTTATGTAGCTTCAATTTTGGAATGAAAAAGAGCATGAAATTCTGCTTGTCATTCAGCAGGAATTAAAACACTCAAAATTGCTGAAACAGAAAAGAGGTTGGCTTTGAGAAGTGAGCATGGGCCAGCATTTTAAAGACATTTCAGCTTTTGTGAGTGCAGTAGGTTTTTCAATGCCCAAATATTCATTAAATACAGTTCTAACCATAAGTCCTCAACAATAACTGTAACTCCCACGTTGATTATTGGTCTACTGTGTGCTCCCTACCCAATTAATGTCTGACTATCCATAATGTAAACAGCTATAATGAATTTCTGGGCATTCACACATATGCGTTGCAAAGTCTATCTGCCCAGTTACTCTGCAGAGCAGCTGAAGTGCAGCCAAGCACCACAACACACAAGGAGAGTGGTAGTGGCAACAGATGCCTGATGCTGGCCCTACTCTGTCCTTTTTGGCTTTTCTTGTTGTTTTTGTTTTCCTCTAGCTACTCCCTGGCAGCTGGGGTGCAGTGTTTAATTTCCATGTGTATGTTTGTGTTTCCATCACACAGGATAGCCAGGTTCTGCAGGCAACCCTAAGCACTTGCAGATGTTCTTTGCCAACCTGTAGAGTAGATGGACTTGCATTTTAGTTTTGTCAGTGGCATAAATACGACCATATTGCTGTCACTTGTCTCTTCCCTTGGCTGGGTCTTGAGCCACTGCTGGGACTGGTTTCTGCTGGAGTGACCCAGCTCCAGCGGCCGTCAGCATCCAGGGTCTCTTGCTGTGTCATTGCTAGTTTGAGCGATGCTGCGGGAGGCAGAGAACTGCGAGTCCGCGTGGGGATCCAGATGAGTTTGTAGGAAGCGCCTCTCTGCCAGCCTTCCAATAAGACGCTCTGCTAGCAGTCTGCTGCTGTCAAGAGCGAGACGCGGCAGGCCCTGTAGCTTCCCCGTGCTGTTTGGGCATGGCGCTGTAAGCCATGGCAAGCAAAGAAACCCACGGACCTTGTGAGGGCTGTGCATGGACACCTGCACCCACCTGCTATCACTGAGCAGCACAAGAACTGGGGCACAGCAAAGTAACGGGTGTCAGGTGCAAAACACTCTTTCGCACAGCACATGTTCAAGCATGCTTTGCTCAAGAAGCTGTGGATGCTAGAATTTCTCACTTTTATCAAAAAGTATTTATTTTTTTAAAAAAAGGGAAAATTATTCAATGGCTATTTCTATGCCAAAAAAAGGATCCTCTACTGTAGTACTTCCTTGAGCTGCATGTCACTTGTATTTGGAAGTGCATTTCCTAGGAGTACTACTGCTTGCCCTACACTCACACTGTTCCTGCTGAATCTGTTAATGGCTGCAGACATTGTGGTCAGCTGGAGCTTTAATTACTTGATCTAGTATGGCTCTTCCTATTCTGATACCAGGGGAGAAAAAAAAAGAATTAATTTTGATATAGTATAAATTTTTTTTTGGTCCTGTCATATCTGATGAATTACTGCCTGAAGAGTAGCAAACCACCAACTTTCACTGCTGGAAATGATAATCTAGTCATTGCTAATATAGTTACTGCAGCGTCTCCTATGGGTGGCTACAGAGTATTGTTGATACATATGTATTTATTTGGGATTTTTAATATATTAATTTTTTTTAATGGCAGCAAACCCCTCCTCAGAAGATGTATGCCATTGGCACAGAGCCTGGTAGAGTAGGGATTAGCACAAACATCCTTCGACCACTGAGAAAGTTGCATTGCCACCATTAATTTTTCATTTCCATTTGGAAATACAGATGGCATTGCAGAGGCATGGATAATGTTGGAGGGGGACAGGATGGGTGGCTTTTGTAAAGCGTCCTTGTTAATCTTACATTTTGGTATTATCTATCTATCTATCTTCTTTGTCAGGTTATAGTACAAAGATGTTTGCTCTCATAAAGGAGTACATCGAACCTGCTACTGAGCTATTTTGAGCACAAGAGACAGCGCAGTATTAGTTGACAGAATGAACTGAAAAATGCCTGGAGAAGGGGGCAGAGCTGGGGGAGCCCTGCAGAGAGCAGTGCCTGAGGGAGGAAAGGACAGGTAGGCACAAAGGTCGTGCAGATATATAAATGAGTTGCTGCTTGGGGGTCAGGAACAAGGCAGCTGGAACACTTTGCAGCAGAACCAGAAACATTGAAGCATGAAGCAATTTACTGTCTGAAAAGTAAAAAGTTCAGTAATGAACATCACCCTGTTCTGGAATACATTGGCTGTACAGCTGAAGGGCAAAGAGACTGTTTCTGTTAATAAGGAAGACTAAGTCGCACTGAGATTGCAAGCTGAAATGATGTACCATAATATTTCCCCCCCCCCCCCCAAATCCTCAGTTGCAAAGCCTAATAAGCTAAGTCAGCTAAGGGTGGTTTTAGGTAGTTGTATGGCAGCATTAGGGTGCTCACTAGGAACTCTGTTCTTAACCAGTATTCCCATCTATGGATAAATCAGACAGTATTTCTGATTGACATCAGTGTTTCTAGGTTGAATTAAGAGATTATTGCCTAGTCACCTTGTCTGCCTTTGCTCCTCTTCCAGTTCCTGGACACTGGCTTAAGCTGATGTATGTTTGTTTGTTGTTTTCCCCAGCTGTTTAAGCTTTTTCAGCTTTTTGCAGCTGAGGGTAGCTGCAAGAGAAAGCTGCACGGTCCTTCATGTATGTTAGTGCAAGTCAGATCACTGTCCCAGGTAGCAATGCTTAATGTGAAGCTCATAAAAGCCCAGAGACAGTTTATGAGAGCTAAATTGCATATTAATTCTCTAATTAAGACTAACAGATAATATAATCCAGTTGAGCTGTATCTCCCTTATGCAATGATACTAGGAAGGGAGGCAAGCAGAGGAGGAAAATACCATATTCCTAAGGTGAGCTGATAAGTCAGAAAGATGGCTTGGCTTAAAAAAACCCTAAAAACCAAGTTGTTAGGCTGTCATACTGATTAAAGGAAAGGCAAAATTAATTCCCTTGCTGTTAGTGAAATATGATTCTTACAAGTTTGAATTGTAGCACTGATTATTAATACAAAGAAGATAAGCATTGATGCATAGACTTGCATTGTTAAAATAAGCTGTGTTTCATTTGTTGAATAAGTTATCATACTTTGTAGTATATGCACTAAAATTTGGGGGAGGCTTTTTTTGTGGGCTGCAGACAACTATTGTAAACTTGCAAAAAATACAGTAAAAATGATAGTGTGAATGTTTTGATTTGAGGCATGGCTTAAAAAGGAACATTTCCTAAGTCTGCTGCTTATATGCTCATTGCATACTTGGATAATTCAAGAATGGAACTGCTCAGCTGGAGCACATGGAATATTACTGCTCTTTTATTGGAAATTATGACGGAACAGGTGCGATGCCAATAAGAAGTTGGGAGAGATGGAAGTTCTGTATCTTATGTAATGACACTTCTTCAGAGAATACTGCATCATCACTGACCTTATATTAATTGTTCCAATACTTATAGATTGAGAAAAGTTATCTTAAATAGTGCCTTGTTAAATTTGTTTTGCATCAGTGGCCCAGAACTTACTATTAACCTCTCAGGAATACATTATTTTTCTGCTGAAAACATAATACATATTACTGTTTCATGAAAGTGTTGAGGATCACAGAGGAAAAAATGGGAACCACTGTTTTTGATCACTTAAATAAACCAGGTAAAGATGTGACTACAGTTAGGCTCCAACAAGGACCTCCGAGGCCTTCCAGGAAATGTTGACCTTAAAAAAAAAAATTCTAGTATTAACAAAACAAAACAAAGCTTCAGTTAGACAAAAAATATATTTGAAGTATAAAATGCTCTAGCTTCCATAATTCTTTATTAAATATTTAATTAAGTTGCATCATTTCATTACAACAACTTCATTTTGTCACATTGAGCTTTTGCTGTCAGGAAAACAAACTACAATTTCCTTCACTTAAGAAAATAAATGGAAAAAAAGATTTTTGCCCTTAAACAAAACCTTTCCCCACAGTGTATCAAATCCAACCACAGTTTAAAGCTATTTTAATTGTGAAAATGAGCATTATCTGTAAGTAGTATTTTTAAAATCAATTTTAAGGTAGTTTAGCATAATTTTGAATTGCTGCCTAGCATGAGGCAATCTTACAAAAAAAAATTATGAAAGAGTGAATTTATCATCTGGAATGTTTGAAACTCTTATTCACCTTTGGAGATATTAATGATCTCAGGTTTAAATTTGATTAAAAATTTTAGGTTCACAAACACAGAACATAACAACATCACTTTCTGGAGTTTTCCATTTGGGTTCTGAGAATCATAACTATCCACCATGGCATGGTTGCGATAGAGCTGCAGTGGAGACAGACTGCTCACATGCCTCCTTAAATCCAATAGGATGGATTAAAGAAGTATAAAAATGCAACACACACATGTACTATTGTATGTGGGTACATACAGTGTATATTATATAAATATATTATATATAAAAAGTTAAGAAAAAAGGAGCAAAGGCTACATGAAAATAATATGGAAAAGGAAAAAAAAACATGTACGTGGAAGATCAGTGTAGAAACAGATTGGTTAGAGGTTTATATACAGACATATGACTAAGTATGACTTGCATTGATGGCTGTGTTGTCTAACAAGGTTGTATGTGCAGTATAACAGATCTGATAGGTATGTAACATTAATATGGTTAAATTCCAGTTTTACAAGTTCCCCATGCATTTCAAACACGCATCACTTTTTAGTGCAACATCGTAACAGGTATCTGAAGACTGTAGGGGTTTTGTTGTAATTTTATATACAAAAGGAAGAATTTTTTTATTATCAAGAGAAGAAAATTAATGTAATTTAAGATGTCCAATATGGTAATTCTACCTTTTTTTGCACTATATAGATTGATAATTAGCTCTGGCGTTCACATGGGCTTCATTACTTGTTTTTAACTATTAGGAATGCAGACCAACTATCCAGTTTCTCCCCCCATTCTGCCTTCTGCTCCCTGGTTTTGCATTCCTAAACACAATTCCTGGTCCTTTTAGGGACATCAGGGCTTCACCTATGGCATCTGAAAAAGGTTACCTGAACTCTGCAGCCAGGATTGTGGGTCTGAAAGGGCCGAGCACATAACACAAGCAGTGCGGTTTTCGGGGTGTGCTAGCGGCAGGGCTGGGCGCTAGGTGCGTGGCCACCAGGTACAGCAGCAGCCTCTGCTACTGTCTCGGCGCACACTTCGGCCAACACGCTGCTCGTGCTCCTTTCACTCAGAAGTCAGAGATGGAGCAGTCAGGATGAGAGATGTGGAAAAAATAACGTTAAAGTACCAGATTTTGTTACTTCTGGATAAAAAGAAGCAGTTTCCAGCAGCTAGCAATGGAAACTGGAGTTACTGTGATAGGTATAGTGTATATTAGTTAGCAACCTCACAGGGCACTTGGGTCTAAAAGCCTTGACATAAACAGAGGTGACAGCTACAGGGCTCCATATTCTATAATGTGACTAAAGTTTTTATGAATTAAGGTTTCTCAAAAGCAGGCAAATAATGCCGTATGTACCAGCTTCATGATTACTATTCATTGACCAAACATTGGAGCTGGATAGAACCTATTAAAATACTGTTGGGTCATTTTGTGGAGAATGGGCTGAACTATGAGTATACAAGAGTAAATCCAGGCAAATCACCTGTGTTAAGAAAGGCACTGTATTATGGTACAAGTTCCATTGGAGCAGTTGCTTTATTGTGTTTTAGATGCTATTTTAAGTAAATGACATATTTAGACACTTCTTTCTAGAAAGGTTGCTTCAGGCTTCGCTTTGTGCATTTCAGAAGGACTCCAGACATCTACAGTGCGTTAGAAAGGGAAGTCGGAATCCAGTCCAGGATCTCAGTAACAGCACTTAGGCTTTATGTTATGGAGCTGTGTAGAAGAAAATGAATTTTCTCTGCAGGTGCTGCTTTGCAGAGCTAATGCCATATACTGGGCCTCATACCATTTACTGCAAAACTGAAGGTAAGTCCCCGGGTTTTGACACACTATAGGAGATCATAACTTCTTGGCTGATGCAAAGGGCATATCTGCCCAAGGGTTTAGCCATCAAGGTAGCCACCAATAGTACATTTTAATAGAGATTTCCATCAGCGCAGCTAGATCCATGTAACTACACTGATGGCTAAAACCCAAAATATAGACCAAACCAGGACTGTTATGCATGCAACTTTCTCAGTAACAGCCTGTTAATTCTAGCTAACAAGAAGGTTTCTGATACACAACATAAAAGCTTTATGCAACAAAGGGACTGGCCTGAGCAATTCGCCTCAGCTTACCCTACAAGTAATCAAGCTAATTTCTGGACAGGGAACCTAGATTATTTATGGGCCCCAACAAGAAATGGATCATCCCACTTCTACCATGAAAGCACCTGCAGTATTACAAAGCTGCATCCCTAAAGGCAAAATGCAGTGCTGTAATAGTGTAGCTAACTAACTCAGATACCAGAAACTAAAGAGCTGGCAGCTTCCTGCTATGTTCACTGCGACTATGTTCGCTCGATGGCATGTTGAACAAACTGGCTCCAACACAAAAGCTAGTGGAGATAATCGTGGTACGGCACCAGCTCTGCACTGAGGGTAGCAGGTCTGCAATGCAGGTGGGAGCATAAGAGCAATTAGCATTTATTTTACTATTTGCATTCATGGCAAGAAAGCCAAAACAGCACAAATGTCACCATGAGCTGTACAAGCCCATCAGGGACACTGCATATTAGATTTCATTGACACTGTTGCCTGAGTTAGTTCAGATCATTTCACATGGTGCAATCAAAACTACCACACATTAATGGCATACCTTGAGGGACTCAAGGGCTTTCTTTGTAATGCTAAACTTCTTCCCAAAAAATGAAAAATCTCCTCTCTTAAACTAAACCGATGCAACCACACATCAGTTAGTTAGGCTTCCTACATTGCAATTCACTCACTACTGTAATACCTAGTGAATTCTCTGGAGTGTCTGTCAGTTTGTGTAGACAAGTGGATCTCAAAGATGTTAGGCTAATTCACTCTAAATTTTCTATAGAAACCCACAAACATAAATGACCCCCAACAACAAAAAAAGCTCTTTCTAGTCTGATGTCACCATGTAATTCTTGATAACTATTAGCATCTATTGTCTGAAAGGACTTTGCTGTAAATAAGTATTAGTAAACCCTGTTTTAGAATTTGAGGATGAGGGAAGGGACTAAACCAAGATCATAAGAGAAATATCGGATTCAAAACACAACCTGACTTCTGGTTCCACCCCAACTTAACTACTGCAAGATCACATCCTCTGCTTATACATGAGAGTGTATTTCAATTCCATAGCAAAAAATCTCAGGAATTCCTAAGGTTCTGATACATGGCACTGGACATGAACGTAACGTCCAACGACATAAAAGATCCTTCACGTAAAGAGATTTAGAAAGAAAAAAAAAAAAAAGATTCTGGAGTATGACACTTCCCTAGAGGAGCCCATGCTATAACGAGGCAATGCTTAACATATAGAAAGACAGTGTAAATAACTGGATTTAACTTGTTCTCTCCCCCCTCCCTCACACCCCTTCCCATTAGCCAAATCATCAGTATAGTGCTGCCCTAGTCCACTACTTTCTCATGTTTAAGCTTTTCTGCTCACCAAATGCAAAAATGTCAGAAACCACATTTCATATAAAAAAAAAGAATCCTAACCTGTCTTCAAATAAAAAAAAAACCTTCTCCTTGTACCTGTTAGCTCTCCAAAGTTTTTGCTAAGACACAAACATTTGCTGAATGTTACCACCATTAAGTTTTCTTCCAGTAGCCTTTGTAGCTAAAGTATTTACATATGAAAGTTTCTGCCATCAAGGACTCTGCCACTCATCAGCAGCAGTACAGCTGTCATGGGGGGGAAAAGAGCAGGTAACAAAGCTGTTGGCAATGAGGTGAAATTTTCTGTTTTGGCATGTGGTATCTTGCCTGGTAAGCGCTAAATGGATTCTCGGGGCAGGGGGACACAACCCTATACACAGTAAGTATATGGGCAAAACTTACAAAACAGAACATGATCAAATTGCTAAAGCCATACGCTCAAACCTACTCCTGGTCGTATGGTAACCATTTAACTTCAGTGGATCAAACGCAAATCTTTCACTTTTAATCCATCACACAACAGATGCAACTCAGACATTATAGTTTAAGCATGCAACATGTCATAGTAACAAAACTGATTAGATAGCAGTGTATATTAAATAAATCTTTGTGATTAAGTAAAAAATAAATCACAAAAACAACTGGTGAGAACATGTCTGCAGGCTCAGCTCTACATCTGTTTTTTTTCTTTTATACATCAGCAGCAGCCAAATTCACAATTGATAGATATTGCACCAGAAAGACATGTGCAGTGAGAAGGAATATAATCACATTAATGTTCATGATAAAAAACAGATATGACTTCCATGTGTTACATAAAGTGCCTTTAGAGTTGGTGCAGTTAGAAACAAACAAAAAATAGTTATTTAGTTATCATTAGCAAATGCATACAAATAGGAGACAAAACAGATCTGTTTTCCATAGTGCCAAATCACGCAGTGTCAGGTTTCATTCAAAATGCCTCCATTGCAAACAGTAAAGAGGAAAGGATAATAAAAGAATCACTGTACAAAGATAATGACAGGGTTAAGCATATTTTCCTAAAATCATTAATGCCAACCCTACCCCAAAATGTTTTATAGTACATGTAAATATTACCAAGGAATAATGAGGCAATTTCTTTACTGAACATGAGATTTGGCATGCTATGTTATGATTCTCTCTTGACTTTTAACTATTCTATTGATCTATACAAAAAAGCAACATCCAATCCTTACTTCTGGATACAGAAAAATATTTATGTGCTCAGTGAAAAGGTTTTTAGAGTTGCTCTTGATACAGCCCATGAACAGAAAACTTCCAACATAGCTTTCTCCTGTTTTCTTTAATGGTTTGGGAACACGAGGCTCAAAATGCGCTTTGAAAAAATGACACTGGCATCAAGTCTGGTATGAAATTCATGTAAGAAAAATGCTCATTTTTCCAAGTATATGATATTTAATTGTAATGAAATAAAATCTGAAAATGTCTAAATCAATTAAAAAGTAAACATGAGTTGTAATACTATACCTGTAAAATGATTAATTCCATTCATTGTCATTAGAAATTATGTAAAATATTTATTAAGGGCTTTGCCTACAGAGGCACAACATAAATAGAACAAGTCTTGCTGAAATGTAATCAGAGTACATGTTAACCAGGTGGTAATTTGCTGTGGAAGTGTCAGAAAAACAATCCACAGATTATAGTTCAAACTTCTGAATTTAGGCAACTGCACTGTAGAAGTGTTTGCTCCATGAACCAACATTGTGCAACTGTTCTGCCATAGTCACTCAGAGTCCGTTTGCAAATGCAAAAGTGCAAGCAGAACTTGCTTGAAGGGGGGGAAAAAAAAAAGTAGCCGTTTTAATCCACTCCTTCAAATCCTTGAGCATTTTCAACTGCCATAAGTAGCTTCTCTCGTAAATCTTCAAAAGATTCATAAAGAGGTAAGTCTAGGCGATTAAAGCTGAAATTTAGAAGGAAAAGAATAATTTAATAATAAAAAAGGTACATAATTTTAAAGAAACAGAAAAGGTTAAATAATTTGGAGGCCTCAATAGAGGATATATCTTATTGTCCAAGTGGGGGAAATCTCCTACAGTGTCCTTTGCAAACCTAGCTAAATGCTTGTGTTTTCAAAATGGGTTTTCAGAAATAACCATCTTCCTTCTTTCTTTTCGGAACTGAATGTGGGAATTTGTTAAAACCTGCTTAGAAAAGGAAAAAAGAAAAAAAAGAAAAAGCATATTCAGCTGATAGGAAACAGCCTTCTGACAAAGCTGAAATGTTTTCAAAGACTCAGCAGAGATGTTCTGAATTTACAGGACAGGCTTTCTACCCTCTGGGGGAGAAAAAGAATAGGAATAAACACCCAAAAGAAGATTTTGAAAAGGTCCTGTAAAATCTAAAGAATAATTGAAAAGTGAAGAGGGTGGGGTGGTTTTGGAACATTTTTGTTTTTGTTTTTCCTTAATAAAGGTTTTTATTCTACAGAATGGTGTTTTTTACGGCAAGACGACCATTCTGTGGCTGTGCTTTGTTCAGTCAGACTTTTCTGAGTTCACTGAACCACTTACCAGGAAGAGGAGAAAAAAATCACTGAAAATGAGAAAGGGAACATGAGGAGAGTAAAAGGCTCTAATTTTATGGCTTTATGACTTACCATGTGTGAGCTCTGGGCAGTTTATCAGGACTTCCCCATTGCTCTATTGTAAACAGCTGAGGACCGTTTGAACCTGGTTGAAAATGAAACACACATGAAATTTAAATTACTGGACACTACAGAGACTGCCTAAATGTTATTTTCAAAATTAAATATTTGCACAAATTATATTTTCAGTTGGTACAAATTAGCTGGTACAAACTCTCTGAAGTCAAAACTACATTAAAGCACACAGAAATATTGTTACTTATTTCCACATCCAATTAGTTTGTTAAGTTCTTTGAGCTACCTTTGCATAGAGATGCTGTAAAATTCCAAAGAAGTAAGTTCAGACATTAACGTTGAAACATTAACATGCTTGGTAAGAACACAACCTCCTCTTCCTCATATGCCATGAGTAGTATTCCTGTTGACAGTCAAAATTTGCTTAGTGGAAGCTGATCCATCCCTGGGCAAGGAAAATGCCTAGCTAATACCTGCGGTGTCCAAAACTGTACTCCCTCTTTAGGTGCCCCCCAAATTCTCCACTGCTCATGGCATCAGGAAGGAGAAAGCTTCAGCTGGGGTCAGAGCTTGGCTATTTCTGCACTCCAGCAGTGCCCAGGGTTTCTCCTTGATGTGCTGTGAGCCTGTTCCTGCAGCCCTTCCAGAACGGAAAATGATCTGGGCAACGGAAAGAAGCTCACCATAAAGTTCAGCAAATCCATTCATAGGCACGCGTGACGTCCCAGTAACAAACTGCAGTAATCGAATCCGTTTTTCGGCATCCATCAGTAAAACAGCCTATGGACAAACAGACACAGCATCACTGCCTTCTCGCCAATATAACTGTAGATGCCATCGTTAAAAAAAACAAACCAAAACTGAGTAAATTATATTTGTATTAGAGTGCAAGAACTAGACATATGACTTTGAAAGATGTCATACGGGCAGCATGCCAAGCTTTCTATGGTTAAACAAGGAGCATCCTTTCCTCCTGCCATCAGGCCGAAACCGAGGAAGAGACGCTGCACCGCAGCAGCTGAGCGCCACGGACGTGACTCGTCTCCGTGAGGAGTGTCTCCTTTGCACAGCCAGGGACCCTCATCTGCTGGGAGGCAGGTGCACAACAGATGCGTTATGTTTATAAACGTGCCGAACAGAGCGAGTAGAGGAATGCAGAAGACGACAGAAATACCCTGAAGATCACAAAAGCAGTCCAAAGGTTCAAAAAAACCCAGATCAGGGTTATACTATACAAGGATCTCAGAGTCAAAACTTTTGGGACCATCTCGCCATCTGGATTAGTGAAACTTCGTGCTATTGTGGCATGGTGATTGCTAGTACAAGTACATATTCTTCATTTATACCATACATGGTCATGAAAATGACATAAGAAACCTGGAAATTAACTTTGAATAGTACGTACTAAGCTGCAAGATTCACATAATTTTAAGAAAAATAGCCACCCCTTTGAAAAGTAGAAATCTATTGCTATTATGTGAAAAAGTATTTTAGTAGTTTTTTTGTGAACATATGCTTCTCATAAAAATGTTACTTCACAAGTACTTCAAGCCATTTTAGATAAAACCAAAGATCCAGACTTCATAGCTTGGGTCTATTTCTAGGACAGCGGCTAACGAGTAGCACCACTGCCGCTTCCTGCATGGAGAAACGTACTCTTCAGCAGCGCTCGTGAAGAAAACACACAGACTTCATTACAGGCTCCACAACACAGCGAGGTGCCTCCGACTTTTTCAGAAACACAGAGAAGCCAAACGCGGTAAGCACCATTACCTTCCAGAACCACTGGATCACAGGATGATTTGGGCAGTAACCGTTTTTGTAGATTGTGTGTTGTCTCCAGTCATTAACATCAACATCTCCAAGGCCGCACATCAGTAACTACAGACGGGAAAAATTGTCAGGGTGTTAATCGAAGATGGTTTTGCGGCCTCCTGGGCACGCTAACAGAAAAACCTGTTACCCTCTCCCTCTGTTTGCCCTTTTAAACAGCTAAGCGGCGCAAACACAAAGAGAGGTGGATGGGCTTCTCTTCAGGAGGAGTCTCCGTGTTTCACCTTACCGGCGAAAGACTGTACAATGTAAGTGTTATGCATGACTCATGCGACAGCATCTTTTGTAGCATTTTGCTCAAAACACATATGGCCAATGTAGGCATAATGGCATTAATTCAGCAAGCTCCTTTACACATACTCAACTGCCTCACTGAATAATTAATATTTTTGTGCTTTTTATTTATTAAATAAATTCATTAATTAGAGGAAGAAAATCCTCATTTCCCACCATAAGTAAAACATCTTTGCCTCCCAATTCAGTTACAATTCAGTGAATCCAGAATATAATGCATCGATTTGCAAGAAGTATTACTGATCTGTTGTCTCTAGAAGGCAATTAAACATACTCACCTCTAGCTCATTTTCATCAAAAATTTTTATCAGATCAATAGGAAGAAGTTCTGTGAACCCCTAAAAGAGAGCAAAACAAAGTTAAAATCCTCATACCATTTAAAATTATATTTTTATTTAACAAGATCTTTGACTTCAGGGAAGGTAAGTAAATGAAATATACAGTTGTGAAAGTATTATGAATCTCCAATTTAAAAATTAATCACTAAATGATTTCAAGCTCAAGTAATTTAAATTTGAAAGAGAATGACCATATGAAGAGAAAAATACGAAACCATAAAACATAAGCATTATAGAGCTCGTGCAAACATCCAAAGCTCCCCACTCCCTCAGTCCAGACACAGATGTATAAGAAGTCTGCATAAAAAAACTCCCATGACTCTGGACTCTCAAAAAAATATCCATACACTTAAAAAGATTTTGGGGGTGAAAAGCAGCAGCTAAGAGAACCTTACCTCCAAAAAAGCATTCATTTGCTTTTGAACTCTATTTACAAATCTCCACTGGATGACGAGGCTGGAGCAGAGAAACAAACACATTTATTAGAAGACTGAAAAGTTGTTTAGAGATTTTAACTACCCTCATATTTTCAGTTATCTCCCCTCACACTCTGATGTTAAGTAAACAGAAGTTGGGAAGGGAAAAATCCCTCCAATTCCTGCTGAAGTTTTCCTGTCTGTGAATGAAAATGAACAGCCTTTTATTAATGGTTCAAATTTATCCTGCGTGACTTTTCAGACTGTTGAGAAAAAATCACTGACTAGTATAAAGAAGTTCAGCAATGAATATTTTCCCTTTAGCATGTGACATTAAAACTCTGCACATATAATTCAACTTTTTTTTCAGATATGACCTTTCTTTATCACTAAAAAGTTTTGATGTAACACTAGCAGATGACATGCCGTAATCTTTTTGTTCCTATGGATATTAACTCAAAGATGAACATGGTAAAATGGCTTGCTTGTGGACTGAAATAGCCTAGAAATTCTTGATTTCTTTATAAATAAGGCTGTAATTTAGACCCTGGATGTTGTATTTTCTGTTAATATTAGGTACCTAAATAACTAGACATTTTATTCCCCCAAAGCTCTGGGTAACTAACAATGCCCAAAGTTGTCTGCAAAACTTGGGGACAGTCTGTCAATAAACAGACAAACAGATAGATGAATAAAAACTGCAGTATCGACAGAAACTGCTTGTGTTTCAGTGCTAACCACCCACTGCACAAATACCTTACGGGTCCTAGGTTAATGCTTTAGAAATCCAGCTACTTTCCTACTCAAGCAAGTTGCATGCCTAATTTGTATGAATATTACAATTATAATGTTTGCCCATCACTTTGAGGAGGTTCTTATTAGAAATGGCAGCAAGTGTTTGTTGAATTGGTTATTTTATATTCTGGTAGGCAGAAAAACTGAGGAAGCCTAAAACTAAACATAAACAGCCTGTTTAAATTTGGCCAATTTTTGATAGTGGCACTGGTACCACAATCACGGATCTAGTCTGTGCACCTAGCAGAGAAAGATGACGGGATGATGGCCACTCTAGAAAGCAGCTTGGGGCTCATCTTAACGGAGGAGCTTTGGGCCACGCTCTGGAGAAGCACGTTTCCTGACTATGTAGGGGATTTCAGAAAAAACAAACTGTTCAATTAATTTATTCTACTTTTGTTCTTATACTGGACAATGTATATGCAAACTGGAATGTTCAAAAATGGCATTACAGCATTGGATAGTGTTCATTTGATGGTCACTCACAATGCTTAAAGAAATAATATAAAATATGTATTTTTAATTAGTAGCTATTTATTCAGTTTATGTTTTCATTCTTTCCTGCAATAAATATTACATATTAATAAAAAATGTAAATGAAATATCAAATTTTATGTTAGACAGTGATTCTTCATTCAGTATCCACACTATACCACGTGTACTACATACACACGAGAACGCACCATTTGGGTGTTATGGGAAGACAAAGAAGCAGAAGTAAATTTACCCTTGTGACTACACCTGTAGTGTTTTGTTTTGTTTTTTTAGCATACCAACTAGAATAGTGCTATCATAAGGGAATTCCAGGGAAAAATTCTATGAAGAATTTTGATTTACATAAGTCATTTCCAAATGAGAGAATGCAAACAAACTGTTGATTTTAAAGATATAAAACAATATTGTGGCTAGCCATGCAGGAAGTATCTAGATGTACGCGTAATTCAGTTATGCATCTTGAACTGCACATTTTCAAAGAGCTTTACTGCACTGTATTGAGAAGATGGAGGTAAGAAATGTTTATGTCATCTAATATTTTGCATCTGCAAACACAACTGATATGCCTGAAAAACTAAAGATTTGACAGCATAAACATGTTCCTTGCCATCAAAGTAATAGCAGAAAAGAATTCATAAAAGCAGAAAATTCTTACTGTTCCCCATTACAGTCAGGTCATGTACTACAACACTGCAAATGAGACTAACAAACAAGTACACATTTTTTCTCTTAGGAGAAAAATACTTGAACACGTACAGATCTCCTGAGCCCTTCCGTGAATGACAATCAAAACGGCAAGCAAATGTTAATTTCATAAATCGCTACCCTATTTCCACTCCTCCTCTTTAGCCAGTCTAGTGTTCAGGTCCGGACTCGATTTGTATTCTGTGACCTTGCAGTCCGTCATGCAAAACTGCAAATCCCATGGTGGAAAGTCACCGCTACCCTGGAGGTTTACGAAGCAGAGCTAGTTGCCCATGGCATTTAGTCAATAGACAGTAAAAGGCATGAAATTCGGTGAAATTTGTATGTCTAGTTTAACATTATAGCTACTGCATCCAAGATGTGCCATTTCTTTTCACCAACTATAAAGGGAGTCTGGAGTGAGTAATTCGCTCAGAGCAATTCCACCCCTTCCTGAATGTTCCTCATGACAATACGCCACGAAAATACTGTGTTTCGCATTGCATGTCATGCTCTACCTCCATTAGTGTAATTTATAGAACAATTAATGCTAACATGCAAACTTGCTAAGCATTAGTATGCAAACAAACTATGTTAATAAAGGCTTTTCTTCTCACTGATGATCTGTTGTGCTGCACACTGCAATAACCGCGGTAGTTTACATTTGAGACGAGCACAACTGTGCTTTGTTACACTCTGGATAAATTCCATAAATATATACGTACTCAATGTATTCCCTTTTGTTTTCATTTGTTACCATGATTTCTGACCCATTTGGCTTCAAGTCAACTTGATACGTCTGTATTTCAAAAGAAAAAAACAAAACAAAACAAACGACATTACTTCAGACTTATTTCTCATGAAATCCACTATTCTTGAGCAGTGTTTTAAAAGTATCATCACAATATTATTATTCCGTAAGAGCTAGAGACATCAAGATATTCCACATTTAAAGATGGCATCATTAAGAACAAATTATTCTATGATCACTCCTAAGAATGAAGTCTGTGTCATACTCATTAGCTAGTGAACAGACAAACCATTCAATACCAAACTTTTAGTCCTTAACAGCAGGTTCATTTGGGTAATGAAAACACAGATTATAGGTTATAAAATGGCAAAATCTTATAGATTGGTCACCATAGAGTGTAAGACTGAAAAAAAACAAATTCATAACAGTTCACAAGGAAGTACAGCAATTTCAAACAATACATTAATTTCTGAAGAAAGTAATTTATCAGCAAGAATTCAACAGAATTAATGCTGGATAGGTACCATGAAAGCCACGGCAACCATGAAAGTTGGTGGCTTTTTTTTGTGCGCCCACAAGAGAGCTGCCAAACCATATGCTCCACAGCAGCAGCTATGAAGAGGCATTTTTCTGAATGCAGATCTGGTGTCAACATACAGCGCAGGCCCAAGATTGGATTCCCTGTTCATGCAGGATGCAGAATGCTCATTCGGGTAGGAGAAAAGGAAAACCAGCTGTTTTGTTGTTGTCATGTTGCTGCTCTGTTCCGTTCAACTTGCACCACCAGTTTGAAAGCGTGGTTCTGCCAGCAGCAACCAAGACGTGACTATGCCCCCAAATTCAACAAAGCCTTTTTCAAGCTGTTACTAATCTCGGCATGATTAAATTGGATGTTATGGTTGGGCAAAGGTAAGATAGTAAACTCATTAACTAATATAATACGGGGAGCTGTCAAAGAAGGTGGCTGGAAAGCCCTTTGCAGGGCTGGATTAACACTGAATGCTCCAACAAACAGAAAAACAGAACAGTAGGTCTATTTGGATAAATATGCATGTTATTGTGTGGAAAAAAAATAAAGGACTATTAAGAAAAAGCTATTAAAACGGAACCTGCACACCTCTGAAACATATCTGGTTTTGTAGTTCCACAAAGATCGGAGATGACAGTCCAGAACTAAGAAGTAAAAGGGTTGCTGTACTTTCAAGATTAAATAGGATAAAGCTATTAAGGTTACAGACATGATGGTGCACACAGATGGCAGAAGGATTTTGGGCTTTTGGATTTTTTTGGGCTTTTTTTTATTTCAGTGCCATTAAGATAACAGACAAAGACCTTTCCTTTCTCTACTTTTTGAAGAATACTCTCCATCCTGTACATCTTTAAAATATCTACTGCATACTTCTTTGTATGTAATTTCTTACTGAATAGTAAGAGCTATCAAAACCCTTTTGTTGGTTATTAAGAAAGGAAGGGTAGTAACAAGAAAAGTGTCATTAGATTTTTTTTTTTCCTAACTCCAGAAAACGTTTGGGTAATAAATGAAGCATAAGGAAATACTGAAGCTAAGAGCAATGCAGACATCTCAGTCTTGTGTCCCCATGTCCTTGTGGAAGCAGGTCAATCTCTTAAACGCTTTTCTCGAGGGCACTTCTATCCAGTTTCAGTAGTTTTAGCAGCAGGTAAGGCAACATCTCTCGACTTCTAGTAGTTCCCAGAGCGCTGGCAGCGGCTGGTGGTGCAAGCAGAAGCAGCTGATGCTGCATTGAGTAGCCAGTATTTGCCATGTTCTACAGCTTCTGAATTGCTGGAAAACCTCTTATCTGCATTGTGGCTGACAAGAAGCCTCTAGTGAGACAGTCTCCTCCTCACTGCATCAGATCCTGTCCTTGTACTGCTGGGCTTCTTCAGGCTTTTGCTGGGTAAAGTTTGTCATGTGCCAATTTTGCATCTCACCAGAAGACTGTATCTATTATATCTACCACTGCTGGAATTTGTAATTTTAGTGAGCTTATATATAAGTTAAAACAGGAGTTAGTCAGGAGAACTAAAAATTCATTCATTACTGCTGCTGTAAAGCTACCTAAAACTGTCATGTCCCGCTGAGATACTGGGGGACTCTGTTGTCAGCGCAGCCCCTGAAATCTGCATTAAAATAATTAGAACAGAAGTGACATTTCTGTCAGTGAGATGGGCACTGGACGAGCACGCGAGAAGTCCTTTGCGCACCAGAGGTCCCTCCAGCTTCAATAACCAGAGTACAGAACTGGAACTTGTGCTGCTGCTGGAGCATTGTGTCGTTCCTAGATTAACAGAGGATTGATCCATTTTGTGGATCCCTAGATTAACAAAGACTTTACTCTCCAAAATTTAGATATACCTGCCATATGATGGAGGAGGACTCTACAGGCAAGAAGGTGAGAAGAAATGTTGAAAACAGTAACTAAGACATTTTTTGATGCATTTATTTCCAAAGAACAATCCATTTCTCTAAAGAGGACATAGAAAGATTGCTTCAGGTACTGTTATTATAACTGTACCAAGGGAGCGTTAAAAAACAACCCACACATATTATGTTCGAGACAGAAGAAATTATAAATCCCGTGAGAACAACGCTTAGAAAGATTTAATGACAAGAAGGTAGACTAAGAAATAAATCAGGGAGTTTCAACCTGTAGCTGTTTATAAAGGCAGTTTGCAAAGCTTCCCCGACAGTGGAAGGACAGACCCTCTGCCAGAGTCTGCAATTTTCTTTTTTGTTATTATGATGCGTCGCTCTTTAGTGAGGACGTACTCACTGCTTATACAGAGTTGAACTGCTGAAGAATGAAGTCTAAAAGATTAATGGTTTTGTAATCATATGCATCTATTGTAAATTAAATCAAGATCATTGCTGGCAATAACAAAATTAGCTATTAGAAACTTTAAAGAGTTGGAAGAGTAAGAAACATTTCCAGTGAGTTGACTGACCTGAAGTCAGAGAACAAACTTCTGCCAGCAGAAATGAAAGCTGACAGTAAAAGACAATTCACTATGAATAATTTGAAGTTAAATCATCACAGAATAGAAAGTAATAAAAATTGACCAACGAACAATCCAGTGCATTACAAGAACGTTTCTTCCTGTGACTTTATTGTTCTTGTTATTTTCCATGTAATACATAATGGAAAATACACGTAATTTCCATGTATTTTCTATTAGTTTCCATGTTAATGCAGGAAAAAGGTAGTAAGCATTGAGAAATGGATCAAAATGTTCTTGTCAGGACATTGTGTGCTTATGTTGTGAAATTTTGCAGCCTGGTTTAAAAAACACACTGTGGTCCTCAATACAGAGGCTGGGACTTGGAGTCAAGAGATCTAGGCCTGAGAGTTAAACATAGACTGAAGACAATAAAAAAGGACTTAAATGCTTATAAACAGATTAACATAAGAAACACATCTAGGTATTATAAATTCCCAACATTATACAAAATACAGTATGTTTTGTCATTAAAAGCATGCATGCATCACAAAATGGTACAGCTCCACAGCTAGTAAGAAAAACAAAAAACAAAAAACCCCAAACCCAACGACTATGGTAGGCAAATAAGTTCCAAGCTGATATAAAACAAACTATGACTGATTCGCCTTTAGGTCCTCAGATAAAATTTAACATGTATACCTATTCATGGGACATTTATTTGTACCCAAGTTATTCCATACAGAAATTGATACAGATCCCTGAAGCTTGGTTTAATAGGATTATCTGTAAAGGCCAACTGTAAACCCAGGACAAACTGTAGCGTAAGCTGTTGCTACAGCTTCTACTGATAATATGAATTATGGCTTCAGCTGATAAATCATATTGCCATTGACTCATTTCTCAATTTTTAAATGCGTATGTAACACTTTCGGGTTGTAACAGAGAGAATCATCCATCGATTGCGCACCTTTTTAAAATATGCATACTTCTTTTTGTTGTATCATCTGACTGTGTAACATTAAAGACCAAACAAAGCAACTCACTGACTGTAATTCTAGCACTTATCTTGTCTGTCCAGAGTATCTTCTACCTACAGAACCCCAAACCGTCCCAGGTTGAGACTACTTTCTAATAAAAACTGGTAACACCTTCTTTATTACCTGTTATTGCGAGTATTTTAGTCAGGTTGAAGCACTGCGTTTCAGAAAGACGCGGTACTGCTCACTGCCAAGAACGCAACTTCCTTCCTTAGCGTCTCCAGCCGCAGGCAGTGCAGGAAGAAAGCCCGGCTTGGATTTAAGCCTGCCTGTTCTGATCAGCAACCATCAGCGGTTCTGATCGAGTTCACAGACCACGAGACACTGCTCAGCATTCAACTACTTTTTGGCAGCAACCAACAGTAAGATGGAAATACAGATTTTTGGGTAACTTTCACATACCTGTCCAAAGTTTTCCTCATCTATGCAAAACATGAGATCCAGCTCTGTAGGGTCATTTTCCAGGATCCACTTCAAGGAGTTGTAGTATTCACTATCCTACAGCAGATTACGATTACACAATGCTTATAAACGTGAAGATCCAAGGTACAATTTAGTTTTAAAATAAACAAGCAAAAAAATAAATAAATCTAAAACTAGAACTCCAAAGGGATTGGAAGGACGAGAACTCATTTATTTGCACAGCTACAGTAAAGCTTTATTCATTTGTATTTTTCTTAGATGCTATTTTTTTTATTTATGTAACTTGTCTGAACTGGCTTGGAATCATGTTACTTACACAATACTGTAAATCAGAATCTACATATATGTTTGGTATATATGTATACTGCAGTGTGCAATAATTGGGTAGCAAATGTCTTCTCAGATAAAACCATACGTTCTTTTCAACAAAATTTATGTACCATTTTACTGCACAGATAATTCAAGATACCCTCTAATTTCCTGAAAGGCTTTTCTTTCCTGAAAGGGTTGTATCTTCGTCTTGCGTTAGGTTCATAATTAAAGACTGAGCCAGGAAAGAAAAGGAAAAGCGTAGATGTAGCTACGAATAAACACTTCCAAGCAAAAGAGCCACAACAGTTACAAGTTTAATTACAAAATAAAGTTAAAACGTTATTTAGCCACGTATGCTTCACAAAAGAATGACCTGCCAAAATTTAGTGCTTACGACAGAGCAAGTGGGAGATGGAGCAGAGATTAGCAGCTGAAGCAGTGTTTATGTCCGTGACTGAAAATCTGTCAAGCTCTAAAACACCAACAAGAATCAGCTGCATTTTATTCCCCTTCTACCGAGTGTGCTTTCGACAACACCGAAAAACCTACTGCAAAGCTCAGAATTCTGAGGGGAAAAGGTTTCCCAGCTGCAGGAACGACAGGCAGAGCCTGGTTCTGTGGGCTCGAATCTCAGGTCCCTGTGGACAGGCGTCACGTGCGCGCGGGGTCGAGGCTGCCCTGAGCACGAGCCGCCTGCCTCTGCGCCAGGACCGGGGCTGAGCCGCCCAACCCTCGGTGCGGCAAGTCTCGGGGAGCACAGGGGGCGCGAGGTCCGGCTCACGTCCGAGTCCTGCCACACAGACACCGTGGAGGCCACCCTGGACGTTCCTGTCCAGATAAACTATTTTGTGTAATGAGCTAAGAGAGGAAGACGTTGGAAGTGGAAAAAAAATAGCAGCTCTGAGGTTCTGCAAAGTCAACAGCAGCAGAAAAAGTGGACAGGTCTCAAAGGGTTAAAACGACAAAAATAGCATCATTCTGCTAACTTAATGGAAACCATTTATATTTAGCTGTTCTATACACCTGAAATGTACAGTCTGGCAGAGTATAGACGGTACCGGTACAGTACTGGTACCAGTACATGTGTCTACACTGGGGATCTGCGGGATCGATCCTATTTATCCTTGTCCTTCATTTTACAATACGAAGTTAGAGATGACTCCCTGGTAAAACAATTCGTTTCTCCCCCGAGGAGCTCTGAACTCCAAAGTACTCGACAGCGATTCACGTTGCAGGAGTGGAGGTGGAGAAAGTGCAGGGAACCAAACCGGAGCATAAATAAGGGCATAATCTGTGCTGCACTCATCAAGTACGTGTTGGAGAAAACTATTCATCACTTGGGAATACTTTCCTCTTCCAGCACCGTGGGTGACTCCCCTCACTCTCCAGGCCAGAGCTAAGGCCTGGCATCGCCTCTGCCTGCTCCCATGGCAGAAACCAACCAGAAAGCAGCAGAAACCATCCATGGCGCTGCTTACAGCAGGGAGAAAGCTGACACAGTGGGAAATCTGAAAGCGTAATTAGCACCTTATGTCGCGTTTCTTACTCATCTCTCTTCTCCCTCATCCCTAACCACTGCTAGTGCGCTGGTCCTCAAACTGCTGTCCTAGCCAGGAAAAATTGTATTAAAAAAATAAGTAGGTATCTTTCTCAAGTTCTCGCACCTCTAACCTTGTGTTTTCCACCATGCAGTTTCCGGGAATTGTTGGCTTTTCTAAACCTCCCCAGAGAAAACACTCACAGAATTGCCAATGCTGATAAGGTTCAAGTGTTATCTTACCACTGATTCCATGTCTTTCAAAGTTATTGGTTTCCCCAGCATCATCTTGTAAAAAGGTCTGATGAAGAAGCCTAAAATAGAGGGACGAGCATTACATCCACTGTTCTGCACTTTACCTTTACATAAAGATGCAATTACTCAAGGATAACACACTATCGTGTTCCTTAGCTTGCCCGTGGGAAAGAAATCTCCTGCCAGCAACAGCGCTGTAACTGCCCAAGTTAACACAGCAGTCCCGTTTTTCATTTAGGCACAGAAGGCCCAGTTTTCCAATTACAAGAATCATGCCAGTGTAAGTTATGTTACAGCTCTGAGGTAGAGAGACGTAAAAGATGGGGAATCGAGCTCAAAGTACATCAGAGCGCCATTTAAAATTGCCATTCTTCTCTCCAAGGAGATGTTGGAAAAGCACCACTGGGAGCCGCTGCTGTGGTGCTGCACTGTCTCTAAATAAAACATAGTCAGCTTCTGTGTGCTTGCTTATTCTGGGATTTCAAAGTTAAGCAGAAATCTTCTTTTCTCATTAAATCAATGCATAAGAATTTCACAGATGAAAGTATCCTGTAACTGACACCCACACAACCTCATTGGCTTCAGCTGATTTGCACAGAAACGGCTGATGCAGATTTAGTAATTACCTCCTTTAGGGACAGAGCTCATTTAGCAATGCTGATTCTGTGGGGTTAGCAGGAGTGGAAAAAAGAACAAAACATATTTGTATATGAAACGTATTTGTCGAGCAAGACACTGTCATTTTGACAGAGCCACCAGTCAAAGTAGGAATGCAATTTCCAGAGGTTCCAGTTCCATTACTTGCACTCAGACTTTGTCTCCTGAAATACTACACACTAAAGCATATGAATTACTCAAGTGATTTATTTAATAAAAATCTAGTAACAGTAACATAGCCATAAAGTGTAATAACTCACCATCTAATAGCTTCCCATGATATACTGCCAGACCAGCAACCCGTCCAATAAATGTGAAATACGACAGATGATCTTCGTTACAAAGACCTGAATTAGGATTAATCTGAAGTGTATAGTTGTCCCTTTTTGGGGGAGAAAAGAAAAAAAATATCTAAATAGCCAAGTCTTTAAATAACCAGATACTCAGATATGTTAATAAATACTTGGAGCTTGGAGCCATTTCTTGTCTACTTTTCCAAAAGTATAATACTCTCTATAATACTCTGCTGTAGGCAGCACCGCATACTGCCCTACCACACACAAAAAACCCTAAACAGGTCATTTTTACTGAACACATCTCCCATTACAGGATCACTGAATTGCGCTGACGTGGGACCCGGGGCAAAAAGATGGGGAAGACAAAGCCATGAGCTTACAAGCGAAGACTGGGCTTCAAGAGGCGCCGCCTCAGCTCCTCGAGCACGTGGGTTAGCGCACGGCTTAAAATTCATCATTACCGTACACAAGCAAACTGGAGGTATTTCAATGAATAAGAAAAACATCTACTTCAAAAAAAATCCTTCTTCACAGATTAGGAATACGCTAGAACATGGTCTCGGCGCTGGCTGTCCCCAGCAGCGCGTCCCTGCGCGGCCCAGGCTGCGCCCAGCATTCCCATGAACGCCGGCCCGGAGGGGCAACGGGGATCGAAGCTGGTAATTTCCAGGTTCCTATGACAGTTCTCCAGAGTTCAGATTCTCCAGCACAGTAAGAGATTCCTAAAAATCCCTGACTAAGTCCTATTTTATGTTTTGCAGGCTAAATAACATTGATGAGACGTATGATGGTCGGTACAGTAATCTCTAAATGAGTAACTGTATAATATGTAATGTTTATTCACTGGGTGTACAAATATTTCCCAGAATTAACTTTAAATTCATTTTTCCATCAAAATTATGCAATGGAGAATTAGAAGAAATATTGTTTCTTCTAGGTTCTCTCCCAGAAACATCGGTAAAAATATGCCATCTGTAGTAAATTTTTTTTTATTTTTACTGCTGATAACAAGTCTCAATCTAGTGTGAATTTTTACAATTTAAATTACACTTTTCCATCAAATTGAACCTAAAATAAAATAACTTTATTTTAAAACTATCTGTAGCGACATATACCTCCATAAGTGAGGATAATAGTTGAAAAGGCAAACATTTATCCAGCGAAATCTATTAATGCACAGGCATTTTGAACTAATTAATGCTTTGTGAGCTGTTTCCCTCCAACAACAGGACGTGTCTTTTCTGAGTCACCAGCAAGGGAAACTCCTCATTATGCAGCCTTTGCTCGTCTACTTTTCAACCTATTCAGCACTTATTAGAGAAAGGAGTGAACTTTGTATGGACAAGAAAATATGAAAACTATTGCCTGCAATTAAAAAACCTGTCCTTACTGTAGCTAAGTACATGATGTGGAGTTACATGGAGCAGACTAAAATAAATGTACTTTAAGCAAGAGACCTGTGCTCTCATTTACACGAATACATTGCTCAGGGACTTCAAAATAGGACGAAAATACAATCAAACTCATTTGAGGCCACCAGTGTAAATTTACTGAACTGTAACTGAGAAGCTGGTTCATAAGAGAACTGCAGCGGAGCTCTGAAATTCGGGAGCGCTGGTGTTTCACAGCCTACAGGGGGGGCACAAGGAAACGCTTTTGCCTGCACCCCTCCCTTCGCGACTGCCAGCCTCTGAAGCTGCAAGCAAGGCAGTGTTGAACACTGTCATAAAAATGAAAATGTTTTATGAGACTTCAGTGGCAATTTGAAAGGTTCCCTGAAACGCAAATAAGAAATGATAGTAAGGAACAGAGATTTGACTGGTTAAAAGTATATACTGATGTATCATGAAGGATGAACTAACTACTCTCCAATTTAACTTCGTCTCCCCCACAAAATCTAATGTGTACCACGCATGAATGGAAATATTTTAATGGAGACTTACGTTGCTGAATATTCAAAGAGACCGTAATAAGGATTAAACATCTCCTTGGACAAGAGGAAGAACCACTCTCTGGCCACACCACCATAGTCAAGTCCTTTCTCTGACTCAAATTCAATCCAGAGCCTGGCTTTTAGTACATCGGGTCTCTTCACAGACATGATTCTTCTGTAGGACTCCTCAAAAATATTATTTCTGTGTAGCTTCATCTCAAATCTGTTTGGTATATCAGCCTGCGTGAAAGGAGAGATACTGCACTTGTTAGTCTCAAGAAACGGCCTTCAGACAAACTACTGATCGGTGGTCAACAGCTAAATGACAGATTAGACATCTTAGGGTGTGAAGTTTCCCCTCGCTTATTGTTTTCCAGTGCTAAGCCTACAAGGTGATAGCTTATGGTGAACTGGATAAATTCCACTACAGCGGTTCAAAGATTTCTATGGTATTTGACAAAACAATGAAAATCAACAGAAAAGAACCCCCCCCCCCCAAAAAAAAAAGTGAGAAAGTGACTCATATTGCTATGCCGTATTTTAAGGGCATTTTCACTTAAAATGTAAGGCACGCACAAGCTGTACGCAGCCCTTCCACTCAGCTATATGTAAAGGCCAGAACAGTTACACAGTACGAACATTTACAGCTCCATAAACAAAACAGAATCATATTGCCAAGGTGCAAACAAACAGCGGTGTACTGCCAAAATGCTTTGAAAAGCTCAGGGTTTAGGAGCTCTGTCCAAACTGAGAGAGCTCACACTCATTACAATTTAACCTGGGGAGCTAAATTCAGAAACGATGGAAGAGAATTGAGTTAAAAAGTGAGAGAATTTGTAGAAAGCAGCAGCAGAAGAGTGGATGAACAGATAAACATGACATTCATAGCCAGGTACAGTTTTCCTGGTAAAATTGACTTGAACAACTGTTTTCGAAGGTTTGCTTTTTCACTGCCAATTGAAGTCTTAGTGTGTTCAAGCACCTAATACTCAAAGTGCCTGTGAAATATTACATTTTAATACTGTGAGAAAAGATTTAGTCTCTTGCAGTTAAAGATGACAATGTAAGGAGCTGCCAATATACAGGTAAAGAGCTTGGCTCATCCCTTTTCCTATCTTAGCTGGTGCTGGTATACTGTCGACTGCAAGTTAATACCATGGACAAGCTAATACTGACCACTCTCCTAAGGTAAAGATGATACAGAAAAGACTTTTTTCACAGACCAGGAGCGCTAGAACTTGTGCTCTGGTACAACTTGGGCTCTGCTCTGCTGGCCTGTTTCAGCTCTGCCCTTGAAGTCCACTGCGGAAGATAAGGGAGAAATATCAACCCTCAAGCCCATCTTGTCAGCTAACATACCAGCTAGTCCCAGGTGCAATGGGAAGTAGTGAATCGCTGCTACTCCTTTGCGGCCTCATCGCTTTGATTTTCCATTCATATAGGAAAATCCAAGCCTTAAACATTTGTAAAAGTTTTTGTTCAGAAATCAATTAATTGAATTCAAAATTTGTTTCAGTTTTCTCGTTCTACTTAACTCCTTTAGCAGGATGATCAGGAAAATTGGCAAGTGTGCTATACTAAGATAGCCCATCCCTCTACATCTACCCTTCAGACGGCTGTTTTTCTTCCCAGACATACTGAACTTGACCCCCACACAAAGCAGCATGGTCCTACTCACTGGTTTCTTTAACTTCTTCCGGAAGTAGTCATATTTCTGTTTGAACTCCCTGGAATACGGAACTGCCTGTCAGAGAATTGTAAATACAGATTATTTCACAGGTATTTAACAATGTGATACTCCAATATTATTTGGACAAAAATTGAAGTTTAAAGACATGCTATCTACATATGTATGCTATGGGTTCATTGGAAAAATACCCCACTACACATGTAGCACTGCACACGCAATCTTCCCATTTCTGGGTGGGTAAATTGAGTTATAAGGTATCGAACCTTTTGACCCAATTTTTCTGTTTCATCAACTAGTTACCCTCAATTTTTCTTATTTTAGGAACAGAATAGAGCAAAGACAACTCTTTAACACAGACAAAAAAACCAGAATGTATTGCTGCCACCCATGTGTCTTAATAGGAAATAATCAGCATGCCATACAGTATTTTATGAATTCTTATAACTAATAGTGTTACCACAGAACATGGATTTACACTGCTGGCTGTGCTAAGCACTGCCCAGTGCTACACAAAGACACAAAATTCAAAGAACTTTGAAAATATAACTGAGAAAAAATTAGGCGCTCCAGTAAAGCTACCACATGAACAACGAACCTCGTCTGCCCTCCAAACAGCACCGGACACGACGTGCGCCCACACACCGGTGTTACTCTGGCAGGGAGGTGCCCATGGCTGGAAATTCGCTTTTCAGCCCTACGTGAATGAGCCTAATTCTTAGAGAGGAGCTGATAAAACTGCTTCTGTAAACTACTTGTGAGGATAGTATACATCTCCCTAGGGCTTTTAGCCCTGAACCTGAAAGCATTCTGCAAACAAAGCACCATTCTTCTGCAGTAAGCACACGTCTCTGCGTAATACTTATCTGAATACTTACTGAACGCAGGGAATTAGGACGCGTTTTTGAGCGACAGCAATGTGATGGAAAAATTTCAGAGCAGAAGTTATAAAAACAAAAAAAACACAGGAGTGAAGGACGGTAGAATTAATTTAATCACCAGAGTCGGAACTTGGTTTTTGACACCTGCGAGCACCCAGACCCCACTGCCGCAGGTCTCTGAAACATCTGTGTGGACATCCCAGCACCCGAGAAGTCTCGCGGGCTGCCGCCAGGCACGCGTGCACCACGCTGAACTAGCGGCAGCCGCGTCCAGCAAGGGAGCTGCCGCCATGCAGAGTCCTCACGGACACAGCGGGGAATTAAATGAGCAGACAGGGAGACTGAAGAAGGAAAAGGCTTCCCGGCCCCGAAGATTGCATTTTGCAGTTACACCCTGACCTTCCTTTGCCCTGCTCCTCCTTCCGGCTGGGAGCCCAGCTCCAGCAAACAGCGCAACAGATGAAGCGCGTTTTGCTGGGAGCAGAAGGATGATTTTCAGTGCCACCGGACCGCAAAAGCGGCCCGCTCCCCTCCCCGGAGGCTGAGTCACAAACCGCAAAAGTCGGGTCCAAGTTCGGTTTCTGGGGGACGACAGGGGTTTTTGATGTGGGAGGCTGTGGGCCAGTCCTGAAGTAGATTCATGACTAGATGTAGGTGAAAACGTGAGGCAGAACTATTTCTGTTTGATCTTTCTCTTGTGGAAGATGAGACATGAAAAGTTAAAAAAAAATCAAAATAAATTCTGCTCTGATGATAATATCACTGTATTGCAGCCATTAAGGAATCTCTCGACATGCTTTTATTATTTAAATTCAATGTGAAATGCAATTTAAGTATGTCTTTGTTTTTGTCATGGCACCAAAATTACTATAAAAATCATTAAGATGAATGATTATATGGCCTTAAAGCAGATTTGATCTTGATTCCTCTTAAAAAAACAAAACAACAACTCCCCCCCTGTTATTTACTTAATGGGATCAGGATTGACCCTGATTATCTTGAAACAAAATTCTCCAAATAGTCTCTACCACTTATACTCAAGGTTTCTGGGAGAATAAACATTAGAATTTTTTACAATATACTGTAGATCAGTATCTCAAGCATTAAGTCCATGATAAATGGATAAATCAGTCCAAAAGCAATTATGTTCAAGCAAGTGATTGTTAATAACCTTATTAATAAACAAGTGCAATTAGGATTATACTATACAGTAGTTAATCTGCCATGAATTGTGACCCCTAAAAATCACGAACCTTTACCCAAAACAAAAAGTATTTTTGGCAGATTTCTTCCTCCTTCCACCTGAAAACATCTTAAGGGTTGGAAATCTGATCACTCGGGACACCACAAAATGATATAAAACTGCATAAAAAAGGTCAAAGAATCACTGCATATATTTGATGTTTTGAAAAACTGATATTAAAAACATGAGTTTATTTTTTCTAAGGTTCATATTCTGAAAACTGTAAGTTTTATGTCTCTTTTGAATTTGTTAGCCCCACTTCTTCTCTTCCTTACACTTGCTTCCCTGTTGAGAGGAAACAGCTTTTTATTATCCAGAAATCCAAAAATGTATACCATGATGTCTCACCTCCATAAAATTCTGTGACCCAGATAAGGGGTAAACACGAACATTTCTCCTCTACACCCCCCTGAACCTTATTATCAGTGATTCGGCAAGGCACTAGGTCTGACTCCCAAGGGCTGGGGATTCGGAGCAGACCCAGGGCCCTCACACAGCTTAATAACAGAACATACTCTGAGCACCACGGAGGAAGGGATAAGATGCAACGATTCAGTACTCTGTCCCACAGTAAGAAAGTTATAATATCAGCAAGTTTGGAGAAAGAAAGAGAAAAGAACTAAAGAATATTTTACACTAATGTTATTTTAGATGTACTTGAAGTAAAATCACACCTGGAACTTCATCATCATGAGAAGTAGCAAATACAACTGCAAAATCTGCCTTGAGATTTTAAGTTTTTGTTTTCAGCTGGGGATCACACCAGTGATGGATCTCTTCGAGATCCCATTTGTCACCCCACTGAGTGGACCCAGTCTCAGGCTGCAGCAGCAGCAGCAGCAGGCAGCAGATGAGGAACGACGGCTTCCAGGCGTTTCAGAGCACAAACTAGCGGCCAGAGCGTTTTTAGCTACGCTGTCTCAGAACGGCTGGAGCACCATCCAGAAATTACACAGCAACGTAAGAAATAAAAACCGGCCCAACAAAATTGTCTCTGTCCTTCTGAAGAGCGAGCCCTCCCTCCTCTCAGCCCCGAGACGGATGTATTTCGGGATCTACCGTCACATCTACCGATCAAGCATGTTTCTGAGACGCTCCAGGAAAGATGCCAGCATCACGTGCTAGTGGCTACAAGAAAGGACGCGTACTGAAGACTGGAAAACTTCCCTATCTCGGTAGCTATTGCTAGGGAGGCCCCAAAGCCACCAAACAGCCACCGGTACCACGTACTGTCTGACCCATGCGCTATGTGGATAGCGCTAGTGACAACCGCTCCAGCGATTCCCGATGAGCGTGTGACTGCGCTGGACCTCGGGCAGGACAGGCGGGCCAGGACGGACCCCGGTGCTCACCAAAACAGGGACCGCGTTGCCGTCCAACCTCTTCAGCGCCGTCCAACCTCTTCCCCGCCGGGGACAAGGCAACGGCTGGGGCACCACGACAGGCTTTCGCAGCGCAGCGCCTCCCTGCTGCCCGGGAGGGCAGAGGTGGCCCGCACAAGGCCGGTACCCCCGGAAAGGCCACGCAGCGAGCAGCGCTGCGGGAATGCCTCCTGCCTACCCTGAACACGCTCCGAGCCACGGCATTTGATGCGCAAAATCCATAGCAGTACTTACTGGACCAGTAATTGCCGGGTTCTGCAGCCTCGGGTCTTCCCACTGGGTAATTTTATTATCTGTGAATAACAAAAGAAATCATAACATCACTTCTCTGTTGCCATACTGTGAATTTATGTTTCCCCCCCCCCTACAACTCTTTTCCCTACCATTTCCACAATTTAGTATTTCAGGGTTAGAAAAGACTGCATTCACTCATATCCATCAAAACCCCATCACACTGTTTAGTTGGAAACACTCATTCAAAAATGCAAAACTACAACATAACCCAGTATATTTACATTGCTTTTATATCAAAGTCTGTACATGTTCTATTTGAACATGGTCTGGACTCAGCTCATATTAGAAATACACAGATTTCATGCCTGAAAGGTAAAGGAACCCAAAAATTTCATCAAATGACAAACTAAGTTTATTTGAAATTTTGCATCAAGAGAGCCAAGATACAAAAATTTTAAAAGACAGTCTGAATTTAAATTTGGAGGGAAGGGGATAAAACCTCTGTTAAAAAAAAAAAAAGAAAAAATCCTAGACACTGATTTAATGAAAAGGTTATAGGGAGGCAAAATTATACAGTCATGGTATAAGAGATCACTCAGTTTTGACCAAAGCAGATTTTGGCAATAACGCAACAGAAATCAGTTCATTTCATCTACAGTTTTTAAGAGCACTGGTAGGGCTAGGCCGTAAGGTTACTAGGTAAGGTACTATGGTAAAACTCTCGCTGCCTCTAGACAACGGTTCCTCATAAGATCTAAACACAAGAGAATCACAACAAAACGATGATGTTGCAACAATAAGACAATGCTCCAAAAACCAAACTAGGTGCCATCTGCAACGGCAAAAGTCAAGTCATGTATTTTCTGCACTGCAAGGGTAATAATACACCCGTTTGTTACATGCACTGCTTTGATTTATAATACGTGCATTAAAATAGTGGGCAAGATTTTAAGTTTGTAATTGCTAGTTTGGGAATAAACACACTAAGTTTCAAAAAAAATTGTTTTTAAGGCTACTATGGTAAAAGCAAAAAAACAAATGCACTTATATTAAAATACAAGTATTTTCCATGTTTAAATAGTTGGAAAAGACCTGTAAGTTTTAAGTCCCAATCTAATTTTAAAATAGCCAAAAATTTAGACTGGTTTTTGAAAGCTGACATTCATCAAATGTTGCTGAATAAAATTCAAAGAGATCACGAGAAAAGCACATTTCAAGAAGCTTGGATCTATCAGTTAATTAAATATTAAAATACTATTTTATTTCCCTTCACACATTATCTAGCTAGTGCTTATGGACATTAGGGAAGAAGGATCTCAGGCTGACAGCTCCAGAAACCATGTCTCCCGCAGATCACAGCGAGCGGCAAGGCTGGACTCTGAATTTGGCCCTATTCACCTTGCTCCGACCTGCTCAGTCAAACTTCCTTCTACAAAGTTTGCTGTTTTCACACGTGTTCCCCTCTCAGAGACCCACTGGAAACTGAGAGCCGTAAGTTTTGGCGGTAGCTTTCTATGGAATCAAAGATCATGAAGAGAAGTGGAAAGGACTGTGAGAGTTTGCCAGGTCCCTGCCACAGCACACGCTGAGACACATGCTGCCACCGACACGACCCCGTCTGAGCTGCTTCCCAGAGCGCTACGCTGATAGGGACTGCGCGCTACACAAGCTTGGTCCAGTGCGTAAATACCCTTAAAATTGGGAAGGACAATGTCCAACCTCAATCGTTCTACCTGGAAGTGTAGCTCAAGATTTCTCGTCTTACAACAAGACGGATGCGGACAACAAGTTCACTCCCTTTGCAGCATGTTTTTGAAAATCTATCGTCTCTCTGGAGAGTTAGATCGAACAAATTCAATTCTCTCAATCCTTCCTCATACGTCGGCCTTTACAGCCTTTGAGGATTCCTGTTTCCTCTGGTCCCTTCCCATCCGGCCCGCCATTTCGCTGGAGCTGGGGACCAATTCCAGCTGGAGCATCACAGCCGGGACACTACCAGGGCTGAGCAGGCAAGAAGGGTGACTTCAGGCCTTATCCAGGACACTCCAGCTGGCACCTCACCGTAGGTCTGCTTGTCTCCAAGTCAGGAGGAGGAGTTAACTGATGTTTACCTAATGTGATATTTTCACGTCCTTCTTAACAAAAATTCTGCCAGTTACTTCCATTTTGAGCAGTATTTTGTAATTCTTATTAAACAGCATCTTTTTTACTTCAATTTGTCCAAATCACGCTGAGCTCTAATCCTGCCCTACTGAGCACTTCTTCCCTCTCCCACCGTGAAGTTTTCAGCTGATCAAACGAATACATTCCCCCTATTTATCGTTCAAATCACTAATGAATATATTGAGGAGTGGAGGATCCAGGACAGATATTGAGGGAAACCATCCCTCTGTCAGGGAAGCAGTGATAACTAGTCTGAATATGGTTGGAAAACCTTTGTTTTCCTTCAAGACACCTTCCAATAGGTAGATGTCCTAAAATGCTCCTAGGAAATGCATCTGGTTAAGCACGCTACAGTAGCTGGAGAACACTAATTTATCCCGGGATGGTAAATGATGCTGACGCAGCTGGCTAAGGACCAATCATGGAGAACTAGAGACTGTATTTTACAAGGACTGAGTGCTGGGGAAATTAAAGCTAATTATTACTATTCTTAACAAGCTGTTTTAAAGTTAAAATCTAAAAAGCGAAGTATTGTATTTTCAGCCTACTGCATGACAAATAATACCTAAGTTATTCTAACAATATTGTGCACGTTTAATAGCTGTTGGTGTTGCTGCCCAGGAGGCAGTTCCTGCGCTGGTTGAATTAGACTTTTTTACAGTTTCTCTCAGGGAAGGGAAAAACATTAATAAAATAGGACACTAGTACTGGGTAATTATGCACGGTAATTAAAAAAAATATATATCTGGGGATGGGGGACTAGCAGTAGCTGAATCTGTTAACACTTTTCACATTTGTGTTCTAATAAGGAGATTAATACATGCTGCATCTTAACTAACCACTTCAGCAGCGAACGAGCGAAACGACGGCCAGTTACCAGGGTAATGGACTACCGAGGCTTTCGTATTTTGGGGAAGCACAGCCGGTCACACCTGCGACTGCTTCCAGTGTATGTTCTAAAGTCAGTCACGGAACGAGCAGGAGTGAGCGGGCTCCGTCATAAAAGTCTAATTATGGTCAAAAAAATGAAGGAAGGAATAATATTGAAATCCTGTAGTGCACAGAGGTCACTGCACTTCCTTACCAATATCGTGAAACAGCCACTACTGAGACTGTTCAAGACAAATCGCTAAACACTGACTGCTGCTGGCTGGCAGGCACTCGTTAAATACGGAGCACTGGGTTATCACAGGGGAACGGCAGCACGTCCACTGCAATGCCACTGGCATCGCCTCTGCCGCTGCAGTCCCCTCGGAACAGCTCAGCGAGAGAAAAGGGTATTGCTGGAACAACTAGCATTAACACCCCCCCCCCCAAACAAAACCAAAAAATCCCACGCTTTCATAAAATCTGCTATCTACAAAGCTAAAAAATTTCAGATCAAAAGAGGGGCTAAAGAGAGATTTCAGATGCAAATAAATTATTTTTATAGAAATTATGAAGTCTTTGGGGGATTTTGATTAATGTATACCTTTAACACTGTTTACTTTTAGAGACTAAAACATATGCTTAAGTAGTTTTAGGAGACTGAGAAATTAAAACTTTTTGGTGGTAGGGATGTTCAGGAATCATACAGATATATTAAATCAGAAAGTTTTATTCTGTAAGTCTTTAGTGACAGCAGGTTACAGTAGTTTGCTAGATTTAATTTTCCAGACACGTGTTGATTGATGTATGGAATGTATAAAGAACATTAAAAATTCTGTACTAATGTTTGAAAGAAGTTAATCTTGTTCTTGACAAGTATATTATTTCTGTTTTTTATTTAAAACTATGTATGCAATTTCAAAATTCATATTACTTTAGAAGCAGTATTTTAATAATGATATAGTATACAACTACAGGTAAGCATAGGAGTTAATTTTACTGATACTAAAGGAAAACCATAATACTGTCAAATATGTCTAATGGTTTAAGATGTTCATTCTACAAGCTTTCTGTAGCAAATGTACCCTCTTCCAGTTGTTTTGTGAGCTGCCTATTTCTGTGAAGATTATATCATCAGTAGAAACAGCTCATTAAGAATTCCGCTGGACTTTATAAAAAAAAAAAAAAATCCTTGCTGGGCTACTTTATTTTCAAACAACAACAAAAATTCACACAGTAGTTCTGAGATGCTGTAAAAGACAAATCTACAATGAAACATCACTTACACTAGAACTTCACTAACAGAACTGAATAGATATTAATGGGCTGGGTGCAATATAACATGCTACAAATAGGAAATAAGATCAGAACTAGCACTGCCACAAGGCCTTCTTAAAGAAGTGAGAGAAAAGAGTACTTAGCAGTGTTTCTCCACTGCCTACATGTAGGGTTGTGGCTATATGATCTTTTCTCATCTTATTTTCTATTCCTAGTGTATATTTTAATTTATTAAGTGCAAATAAGCCATGGGATCATCAACAACAACAACAAAGAATCCAAAATATCAACAAGAACAAAAGAAACCACAAAGAGGAAATGTTAATGCTTCACAAGCCAGAGAGGGACAAAGCTTGATGAGCCAATTAAAAGCAAGCTTCCAGTGAATATACAGTACCGTACGAGGGCACTAAGTCTCTGGTATCAATGTCTCCACATATCAACACCTGGCTTCCTAAATGAAGAGTAAAATTATAAAGCTTTCACTTCAATATTTATTACCTCCCTTTGTCAACATGTTGTAGTACCTGAGTGCTTACTTACTATGATCTATATAAAATGTTCTTCCATCCAAATGTATTCTTTCCTCCCAGCCAGGCTAGAATTGGGGAATAAAAAAAGAGAGAAAGAAAATAAGTGAAATGCTACCACTCTCACACAGCATGAAGCAATACATTACCCACAGCTTCTTAAAGTGTTTGAAAGATGTTTGTGAGGTAGAAAACACAAAACCATCACAAATGCATTATGTCAAAGCCAATAACGTAGCAAGACTCAAAGAAGAACTGGCTGTTTATACAGATAACTATATCCAGTACAGTTAATATTTTTTTTAAAATATTGGAAGTGGAAACTTGCTGCATAAAGATTTACAATCACTTCCTACTGTGAGGAAGCCATCATAAAGAACAGACTGCCCATCATCTGTCTCTGCTTCTACCTCTGAAACCCCTGTGGGTCATTTGCTGTCCGTACACAAGTCAGGATCCTATTAAAGCAGGACCAGAATGTCCGGCCTAGTCCTCAAGCCTTCCCTTTTTGGTTATTCCCTTTTCCTCCCTTCCAAATGATTAGAGCATAGAAAGAAAAACAAATGGCAGACTGTACATGCAGCACTGTCCAACCTAGCACTCGGTCTAGCTTCTGCCTTCTATACAACACAAGATGAATGATTTCATTTCAATATTTTTTAAACAGCTCTTGTTAAATTCTGTAGTCATTCTTACAACACTCAAAAATGGCTTGTTTCAACTGAGTTTAAATCTGTTGCTAATTATGTACTTCCAGTAATATATACCAGGCTTCTCTGATTTAATGGCATGTTTTATCTCTTGCAGCAATTAACAGAATCAATTGTAAATTGGACGTTCGGTTACTCCTGCACAGTGTCTTCTCTCTAAGCAATGTCTCCATGGAGATTAATGCATGCTCAATGTATCTGAAAAATTACAAGAGAACAGCTATTTCCACAGCTGTTTTCTTAAAAAATTGCTTTACTGCTGTGTTGTAATTAGTAAATGCATCCTAATAAATATGTTCATCTGAGCACAGTTTTTGATCTAATTAATGTTTCGAGACACTGGGCCAGACAAGTTGCCTAATGGATTTAAATACAAACCAAACCTTTTTGCTCATCAAGACAAGGGCGGTGCGATTTTAGGATGTTTCAGAGGAGGATGTCTGATCATACGTGGTAACAGAGGGTATCACCCCTAACCAAAGCTAGCTTTTGTCACCGCTCTTGCCCAAAGGCAGCACCCGTTTGGGTTTGCTGGCAGAGGGGTTCGTCTAACTAACTGCAACTCAGTTCAGAGACAATGAGTAGCGTTAAAGGCTCAATTATTCAAACTGTTCAAAAACAAAGCTAATTTGATATGCCACGTCCATAGGATGGGACGGCAGTCTCTCCTCGGGGCACAGCTGCTGGCCACCCGCGCGTCCCAACACCTCCCAAATGCTGAGGGCGCGGGCGGCCCGCGGTGGCTTACTCTTCCTAAGACTTCCACTGTGGCGAGGACATTTCCAATGGGCAATTTTTCAGAAGTGTGCTTAGTATGTAGGAGGCAATTAACATTATGTGTAATAATCAACACCTTAGAAAGAGTGTCATCTTTCATAGATTATCTTCTGTCTTTAAGGATACAGCTTTTTAAAAACAAAGCAAAGGTTTTTATTTGACATGTGTATAAATCAATATTACACATTGGCTACAAGTATGACAGGATTTTTGAGATTAATATGATGATTTTCTCTATAGAATATGACACTCATTCAAAATCAAAATTTATTTACGTTTTTGAATGCTGATACATTTACAAAGCTCACTTTGAGCAAACTTTTTTTCTAAAGCAACAGTTAATTATCTAAAATCACATAGCCAGTGATAAAACTAAGGATATATTTATTCAAAGTTCAGTGTTTCATATAAGCAAAGAAATGTTCAATCACTTCAGAAATACTATGAGCTGCCTTCAAAAAGCATGAATGATTCAGAGATCACAGTAAAACTTTTTGGTGTTGTATATAAACGCAACTTTCAAATCTACATTGAGGTGATGATAGTAATGCACAAACCCACATACAATAAATGAATGCAGTAACAGATCAAAGAGAGCAGGTATGTATAAAAATAAATACACATTGGCACTTACAGGAAGAGGGCCCAAATCATTAGGATTCAAAGAAGCTTTTGATCTCAAATGCACTGGAAATTTCAGCCGTGGATCCTCCTGTAATATAAATCCATCAGATTAAGTCAGAACTATACACTTAATCTAAAGCAGAATTAGCTGGAAAAGAAATCTGCCTACATTAGGACTGTTCTTCAAGGGTTTTTTTTGAGAATAAAATACAAAACCAAAACACATAAAAGCTACAGAGCATTTAGTATCTGGATGTGTCAAATACTTTATTAAGATTTATAAACTGTAAATGTTACAGGTAGGGAGGGTGATGTTAAGACCTTAACTGTGTTATTCCCAGAGGTATGCTTAAAAACAAAACAGCACTAATCTCATGAATTCACACGCTCCCATAAGTGGCACTTGGAAACATGCGTATTTTTGACTCTTAAAAACACAGGGAAATAAGCCAACCAATGAGAAAAAGGCTAGAAAAGGATCAAAATGAGCTTCTTAAATTTTATTAATGAAGCGATATTAAATTAATGCCCAAATAAGACAAAAAGTAGCAAGCAAAATTGGTCACAGGAAAAAAAACGACATAAAAAATGCTTGAGATTTCTTAACACACACACAGGTTTTCCACATCCATCTGAGAACAACAGTAAGAGTCACCATTAGAAATGGTTAATATAATAGTGGTTACTGAGAATCAGAATGGTACCTAACAAATTAAAGTGTTGCTCATATTTAAATGATGATGTGAAACACTGGAGTACTTGATTTCTAAGGCAGCTGAAGTAACTAAAACATTAGCTTGTTTTGGTTAGGCACAAAGGCTTCCACTGTTAAAACATAATTAAAACCAGATGGATTAAGCACGCTTATTTCTTTCTGGAGTTTGAACTTAAACGTTGACAAACTTAAGTACAAACAAGATGTGCGTTAATTTATACTGCACCCAAGTCAACGCACTGCTTTTCATTGACGGGACCACATATAGACGAAAACCTTAATATGGTGATCTATTTTAGATAACAGCGCCTGATCATAGATCATTTAATATCTGAAGGAAGTTTTATCAAGAAAGAACAAAGTCAAACTTTCCACATTGCTAAAATAAAAGTGTCATTGTCCCAATTTGTTGTAAATACGTAATCATCTTCAGCACTGTACTGATTCTTCTGAAGCCGCTGTAAGCTGATAAGAAACAGACAATAACTGATACTAGGAGCTCAATGATCAAACCGACATTCGGGATCTGGCACGTCTCCTTATCCAAGGAACAGCGTGAACAGTGAACCTCAGTAACCACCTTGGACACAGAGATGGACAGATGCAAAGTAACTTCTCAGCTCATACTGACATGTTTTTTTTTTAATACCAACAGCAACTTAAAAAAAACCTTGCCTGCTAAGATAGCAAATTTAGAGTAACAGAATAAATTCTGGCGGATAAACCGAATTCTTTATTCTAAGAGTACATAAGCAATAAGTAAGCAAAATTCAAGGATTTAACTAAGTAAACTAAATTAAGCCCCAGGCTGGCATTCCAAGCTCACATCACTATTTCTTATCCTTCAGCAGGTAATACACTTTGCCTATAGTTGCAATTACTGCAAAACGTGTACATCTAACCAGAGGAAGCCAGACCAGACATTCCACTAGAAAATTCTTTTTTTAAGTTCATACAGAAGCAAGAAAATACTGATGCCCCTTTTTGGGTCTCCTCCTACATTTTTTCCTAGTTTAATTTTTTCTTCAATTTGTTTGCTGAAACATTATATTACTGAAAAATAAAGCCTCGTGACAGAACACAAATAAAAAGGGGTCCTGATAACTGAAGAAGATGAACATGTATTATGTTAATAAAAAAGCAGTACTAGTAACAGCGAAATACAATAGAATTGCAGTCTCAAACTAGCAAAACTCCATCACATTGCATGCCTCCGAACCCCAAATTTGGGGAATTTCAAAGATAATACTTGTATGCAATGGTTTATCAAGTATAGAAATGTCAGACAGAAAATGCAAAACGCTATTGCATGGTAGAGGATGCATAAATTCACCAAATTGTACTTTCAGTGTATAAATAAAACCAAGTTTCCCTTCTCTGAGAGCAGCAATGGCAGCACTACAACCACATCAAGGAATCGGCTTTGCAAGTCCATCGCTGCTTTACAGCGTGGCACAGAGGATGCAGCCAGGTTCCTGGATCAGTTTAATGACGGGTCAGGCTGGCAAATCCCTCATGCCGAACTTGAACTTAAGACAAGACAAATGCCACAGTAAAAAGGAGGGGATAGAGGCAGGAAAACAGAGAGGGCAAGACACAAGCATTTGCAGTGCGGCACTGGATCTGAAATGGCACTCACCCACGTGGTGGTCTTGGTGTTGTGGTCAATGAAGAAGGGCCTGCCGTTGGGTGCTATGCGCATCTCCCAGCCCGGCGGCAAGAAGCTCTGTGCAACTTTGTGCTGCGGCTTGGGGGAGTTGTATGGTGACGGCTGCGGGGACTGCGGGTTGGAGAGCGTGTCCTTCACCGCCCGGCGCACCGGCGACTCCTTCATGCCCTGGGCAAAACAGGGAACACGCTAATTCGCCAAATGTCACTCAGGACTGAGAAACGAACAAAACTCGGTATCACAGCAAACAGGTTTTCACCCCTTGTAACATGCTGAGCTTTTTGTTGAGAAGGACACAGTGCTTTACCCCTTCCCTCCGCAATGACAACGTCCATTGTATTTAAATTTGAGGACGTATTTTAGTGCAGCTGCCTCATACATTCTCGTATTTAATTTTATACAGAAAAAGATTAAAAGCATTGCTTCACATTTTATGGTACAATATGGCTCAAACACTTTATAACAGGAAAGTATCTCCTTAAATATGAGGTGATATTATTCACTTTTCAATGCATTTCTCAGCTGCAACTTCAGACAAAACATTTAGACATGACCTTAAAAAAAGTCCCTAAAATAAAAGGAGATTTAGACTCCTTATATCAGTTTGCAATTAGAAATCTTGGACTTTTTTTTTTTTTTTTTTTTTTTTAATAAATTCTCATAGCCTCCAAACTACTTCACTGATCAATGCCTACTTGTAACAGCAGGAGTTAAGTGATCTGGCTCACTCCAAAATTCCACTAGGAGACTCTATGTTTGGGCATCTAAACAGCTTTAAAAATTTGATCCAGATTTACTCATCTAAGAAAACACTGCCCATCTCCACCAAACAGAAAATGAAATTTAAATATTCAGTATTAATATTGTTTGTCTTTGAACTTCTCAGTTATTTTCCAAAAATAAGCTTTCTTTGGCTGATATATGATAATTATTTGTTTTCTACTTGCTCTGCTAATTATTAAGATTCACTAAATCTATGCATGCTTATTTAGGCAATTCTCTAATTTAACAACATTTATTGACTATGTTGCTTTTTTCCCCACCCTATTATATTAGAAAATGAAGAGTAAACAAAGATATTTACAAAACTATTATAGTCTTATTTGTGGCTTATTTCACACTGCATTTGGATGGAAAATGCAGCTAAATTACAGTGTACAAAAGTAGTATTTAAATTTGTTCTCATTAAATAAAAGCTTTCCATATGTGTTGCACACAAAAAAGTTCAATAAGTTTTACAATAAAAGAACAAACTAAACACAAACAAAGGCGATTTTTCTTCCTGGTGATTGTATCCTTTAAGATTTTAATACTAGTAAGTCTACACCTTAATTTAAAAAATTTTTTTTAATTCAGAGGTAGATAAAAGAAAACAAGCTTTGTGCTTTCCAGCACCCTTGTGGTTTCTGAACATTGAACAAAGCAACCAACCACTGAATGGATTAGCTGAATATACTGAGGTGGAAAAAACTTTTCCCCTGGCGGTTGTCAAAAAGGCTATTGCCATGGTCACTTCCAGAAACTAAAGCGTCAGGTGCTTAGCCAGCGACTTCCACCAGCTCAAATGCTTAAAATTTTAGTAGGGAGAGCAATGGCTTGAATGTTTTAGTTTAAGATAGTCAGAATTTTTAAATTTCATTTATTAAATTACTGTAAATTTAGGCTTTAAAATTAACAGTGGAAATGGGAATTAAGTAGTTCATTTTTAAATATAACTGCTACAATCCTCCCACTGAAAGTAGGATCAAAAGATCCAATAATCCTACCTTTGTTTAATGGTTTGTTTGATGACTGGGACAGTATTTTTCAGTATAAGGAAGAAAGAAGAATGATACATAAAATAAAATGAACTGAATGTTAGACTCTTCACATGACTGTCGGAGAGGTTTTGCAGGGGCAAAAGAAAGAGGAGCAGGAAAGAGAGGGTGCAGGGAAGGACGAAGATGACACTAGAGCCTCAGTCTGAAGAAGTTTTTAAGAACTCGCTCTCCTCCACACAGCCATGTTTAACTGTTTTAAAAGGCTTCATCATACTTTCAGAAGTAAATCAGTCTCTGATTGCATAAGAAGCCACTATTCTTCAGATATGTTGCAGAGAACAGCATTCAATACTATTCTGAATTATCTTTACAGATACTTAAAGAAGCCCTTTTGAAAGACAAGGAATATAAAGCACAAAATCAGCATCTCATTCCATGATTTTCCAAAATCAATTGCATGTACAATTTTCAAAGAAACCAGCATCAAAATAAATGTTCAACTTAAAAAATATTTCTGATTTTATAAGTTTGAGGACTTGAAAGGAGTCACAAAAATGTATATATTTCAAACAGTAAAATAAGTGTTAGCTAATTAAATCAAATTATCAAACACAAGAAAGACTTTCTCATATCATTCAATGATCATGGAAGTTACTGTTGTACGACAAAGATGCACATGGAAAACTACTAAAGAAAACTGTAATACGTCAGGACAAAATTAGCAGGTCAGGAAAAGTGGCCGTGCTGCCTAACTAAATGGTTATAAAGAGAGCGAAGAATGAGAAGCTGAACACAGGTCATCCTTACTGATGCCGGTGTTTCTCACCTCAAGCGGAGCAGATAAAGTTACTGTGGGCGAGCTGAGGCTCCGAGGCCGCCGTATCTGAGGTTCACTCAGGTGGTTGTTGCTGTTGGTTGCTGACCCAGCTGTGCCATCTTCTGCAAGCTATTTCAGAAGGAAAACCAAGTTAGCTAGCTGTCAGGATCACAGTTCATCCAGAGTCAGGACATTTGAAAAATGACAACATTACTTCATTTATTTATTTATCATTATTATTTTAAGGAAGCATTAATCACAGTATTTGAAAGATATACTCAATACGTGCTAAGTGTCTGCTGTCTAAGTTAAACAAGATAACAGATCTTCACACCTGCATGATGGGTCGCGTCCAAGTTGTGGTGCGATTGTTGTGATTGACATAGTAAGTACGTCCCTTCGCGTCTTTTCTTTCTTCCCAGCCTGAAGGTAAGCCTGGTGTAGTATGTACATAGGCCACTGAAGGCTGTTCAAGCAAGAAATTACCATAACGTTATTTTATAATTGCTTAGTAAAAAAAAGGTTCTTCTTAAAAAAAAACAACCTTAACTTATACCATTCTTAAACATAACAAATATATTGAAACACATAGCTTCAGATTTCCATATAATATAAGCTCTTTTTAATTCACCTTTGAGTCAAATCTTCTTTTCTGACAACAGATCTTTCAGTTCACATTTGCGCACCTTCAGGTATCTTGTTCAGAAAATAGCTAAGCTCATATGTCCTCAAAGTCCTCAGTTTGTAGATTACAGATCATGACAAAAAGCAATCTTATGTTGCACTGATTTTCCCTTAAAAAACCTGGGTCTTTTTCCCCTGGTGTTAGCATGGTGAAGACTTCCCGAGAGCTCGCAGCCTAGTCGAGTCTCTCAAACCTTGACCTTGCCTCTAGCACAGCGTCTTGAGCAGCAAACTCTGCTACGGGTTAAAAAGCAGAGTTCAACCGTTTTGTGATGGCTACAAATGACACAGTCAAGGTTAGGTGCCTTGAAGACACAAGATACACACTAAATTTGAGTCCAAATTTTAAAGTCAAAATAGGTTGTAATTGTTGTTATTAAAAAGCTGCAGAACAAATACATTGTCCTAATGAAAATATATAGATAACGGGGGGGAATGGACTAACTGTCATTACAAAAGCTATGCCAGAATTTAACACCGTAATTACGTTACAAGAGATGATCTTGCGCGCTTCCTGTGGGGAAAATTTTCAATGCTTAAATCAACTGGTACTGTTTATTTCTGGGGCATACAAAGGAAAAAAGAAATAGTGGAAAATAAACAGCACAGCCTCTTGAAGAAAAATAGCCCAGAGAGAATTTTTAAACCTGAGCCTATCTGCATCTGAATATATACTTTAGTTTCTTCATGTATTTGTTGCTGGTCTACAAAAAGTCTGAGTTTCTGTTTAATTCATTGTCTTGAATAAGAAATCTTAATTTTCTTAATACAGAATTCCTGGAGGTGAGAGAAGTCATCTGTCTTCTCCCTCCATCACAAGCTAACAGAAGTACCAGAAAGAACGATTTCATCCGCGCTGCCCATCTAAGCTCATTTCAGAAGCTGAAAGGGAGCTGGCGGAAACAGACTGAAACAAATTTGTTATGTGGAACTCCAAGCCATACAGTTTCATTCTTAAATTCTAGACTGCTTAAAAACTAAATCTGTACTTTTCAGCTATATGGAGTAAAAGCGACAATCTGAATTTTACATGGAGCTGGGCAGTGCTGCAGAAGAAGCAGCAGTCTTTTGCAGCCTTGATACTGATTTACCCAATCTCTGAATGTGGGATTCCCAAGTCTTAGTCCTGAGTCGATAATACTGACTGTGTTCTAGCTGGGGAGAAGGGGAGGATGAACAGGGAGTTACAGTTGTTTTTAAAACTCACTCTTTAACTATGTTTATTAAATGTAGTCACTTTCTAGTTTGAGACTCCTCTTCTCTTAAAACATCGCTTGAATAGGCAGAATAACCAAGAAATGCAATCCTGGCTGTCAGTGCTACAAACAAGAAAATCAGGATACTCGGGATAGGTGCTTTTCTGATATACTGATTTAAATACTAAGGGCTAGAGAGACACTGGAATTTCTGTCATTTACAGCAGATAGCAGCAATCTGCTAAATTCTGTAGGTCAGTCTTCTTGCTCTCTAATGAAGCCAATGTATTAGTAATAGCATCAAAGACTTGGCAGGTGCAATGTGCTTTTCAATATCTGCATCTATGTAGTTGCTTCAAAATAGATTTGGTTTAATTCACAGATTAACCACATTAAAATATATATGCATATTTTAATTATCAGGAGTCTAAAATACCAGAGATTCCTCTACTCTTTCAACATTGCTGTTGTGATGGCAGAGGAATCATTAAGCCTAGATGTCTTTATCACATGACAGAGTAAAAGAAAGTGCTTGAACCTGTCTTACTAATTTTTGTGCAGTGCTTTCTTTCATCATTAATAACACTAACGAGTTTAGAAGTAGGTAACTTTGTAGCGCTAAGAAAATGAACTAAAGCTCCTTCATAAAGCAATCTGCTTTTATCATAGCCTTCCTAGTGCAGGCTATAACAACAGACACAGCATTTTTCTCATGGATGTCAAATGTGCAATTAGTGGTCCTCGGAGAACTTTATGCATAATGTCAGCATTTAGAGCAGCTCAGGACAGGCAGAACTGTAAAGCACTGCCAGAGAGATGAGGGCAGAATTTGTACTTAAACGCTTATCGGGCTTGTAGCACCTGGATATCAAATTTACTGTAATGCTGCAAGTTCTCCAGCACCTGTAATAGTCAATGCCAGTGTTCAGACTTGGAGAAAACGGCTCTGACACCTGAGCCAGGGGACAGGTCCGGATCGGTGTCCAAGCTGCAGAAAGTGGCTGTGCTGTTTGCACACAGCTCTCCTCTCCACAACAGTCCACAGCTTACAAGAAGAAGGTTTATGAGCAATTTTTGGACTGTTTGGAAAAAGAAATGTTGTTACAAGACCTTCCCTGAAAGGAGCAGGATGCTGTATTCAAAAACATGATCAGAAGGATGAGAAACACATGCATACTCTGAACTGTCCTTAACCAAAGGGACAAATTCCACCAACGCCCATTAATGTGGTTAACTGCACAAAGGAGCCACATATTTAAGGCAACTGCGCACTGCAGAAGTCAAAGGGATGTCTTTTTTTCCAGACAGAAGTATTTTCACATTAAAAAAAAATCTCTTTAGTTGTAAGCCCAAAGTGGAAAGACTTCTATCTAGTCATGCTTTCATTCTGTCTTTTCAGAGAAATCAAACACGAAGGTGTATCGTTTTCACTTTTGTAATTCCAGGAAATCTTATGGAGAAGATGTACCACTGGGCTGGACGAAGAAGAAACAGAATACACAAAGTTTTGCGAAGAACAAAAGATATTTTTTGTCACTTCGTGTGTGGTCTCATTTTGTTAGTAACAGCAGTTTCATTAACTACAGAGACTGCTAGTTCAAATTGCAAACTCAAATTCAGCATTACCCAACAACAATGTGATTTTACCATCAATCCTGATATTTTCATTAGTAGTGTAAAATAATTTGGGGGAAGATTTGAGGACTAGCACACAAACTGTGAGAGAGAAATAGTGCGTCTCATCCTTCGTGTCTCAGCTTTACATCAGGAGTATGAGTAAGACACTGAGCTGGGGTAGATTTGGGGGTATCTAACCTCTTTTCTAGGAGTTTTCTTTTACCTGAAGTCTTTGGGACCCCGAGTTAAAGCACCATAGACATGCAAACAGCTGTTTGTCACAGTAATGGTATCAACAACATAGAGCAAGCAGCAGAGCCTCTGCTCCGAGCTGAGCGATAGTCCTTTGTCCCCATTCGAGATGACCATCGCAAGCACAGCTCCTGGTCAGGGCTGTTTGCAGTAAGCAGCCGAGATGCAGGCTGAAGGAGATCGTGTCTGCAAGCACGGGATTCAGGCGAAGAAGAACCGGTGAAGGCTCAGTCTCGCCCAGCCCCACTGCTCTCGCATGGTGCTCCCACTGAGGCCAATGTCAATTGAATTCGGGAAGCACTGGCAAGAGCAATACCTAAGCACGTAGCACTTTTAAAAGCTATACTAAAGGTAAAGGAGTGAAGGAGAAAAACTCAGAACAGGTTAGAACGAAGAAGCATTACAGAAGAGGTCGTAAAAATCCTGCAAGAAAAAGGATGTCAGATTATGAGGCGGGTGCTCATTAGCCAGAGACGAAAGATGTTTGAAGATGACTCTTTAAACGTTTTTGGTATCGTCTTTAACTAAAACCAAGGGAAGAATCAGCCTGAAAAGTACCAAACACCTCCGTACAGGTTAGAAACTGATCCTCAGGGTCAACATAAGCTTTTTAGTTTTAGAAAGAAGTCTTCCTGATAAAGAAACAACTGTACTGATGACCATTCTCCTGAGGGAAAAAAGATAAGTATTTTTAATATAAAAACTTCTGCTTCTTGTAATTAATTTAAAAATCCAACACACTGAAAAAAGTGTTACTCCTACCTTTATCATACTACTGTCTTTTTCCCTGCCTTGAACTTTTAAAGAAATACTAACATTGGTCTCCTGGGAATTCAGAATATGTTTTTCCTCTTGCTCTTATCTGTCATGTTTATCTATAATACATGATGCTTAAAAATATATATTTTATATATATATATATATAGAGAGAGAGAGAGAGAGAGAGTGTGCTGGATAGCTTGATACAACATTTATTTCTATCTCATGACTGTGTACTTTTAATATTTAATTTATTTTAAACATGAAGTAGTCCCCATCAAATTATATGTGGGAGTACTGGTTAAGAAATATCTGCCAAAAGTGGTGAACTAGAAAATTGTAATGAAGTGGAATTAGCAAGATGTATTTGTTCAGACAGTTTGATGCACTAGAAACCACAAAGTTTGGTTGCCACAAAACAGTAAAAGAAAAAGTAATAAATGCTTAAAAGGACTGAAATTTAAAGTCATATGAAAAATATCACAAGTAGCTTTTTAACTGTATTGTATTCATATTCATTTGAAGGAAAACATTATTTTGCTAGATTAGAAAAAAAATCATTAGCAACTGCATTATGGCTGACAGTTAAGAAGAACCTGTAACTATTTACAGCATTTTATATACACAGGATGAATAGGGAGGAGGCAAAGTGAATCTGTATAACAGATGGCTAAGTATGATTCCAGTTTACAGCTCAATATCAGCAATCTATTCATTAATACTTTAAACTTTAAAAGATTTTTTTCCTTTATTTTGCTTAGATTCCTGAGTGTAAGTATTCTGCATCTTAGTAAAAATGTATTTTCTTTTGCTAAAGCATTCACTGTCCACATTTTCAGCTACTACACAGAATCAGAAGACCATAGGAAGCATTAAGCCCCAGCTAAGGCTCCTTGGATAGTTACAGCCCTGTTTCTCTAGATTTTCAGCCTTATTGACCATCCCAACCACAGTACAACTGAACGAGTTACTCTTTCGGTGCCCTTATATAGTGCAATTTGTAAGGTATGTTCATTCTATTGAAAAAACAGTTACTGTGAATGACAACAGTGGAAAACTACTATCTCAGAGATCAAGATGTGAATTACATTGCACAGCAGGATTTGGTAACTCTCTTTAGGCCACTGAAGGCTCCTGCTGAAATTTGGGATACATTCTTTTTCTGCACTCTACATTCTTTGCTCCAACAAATTAATGTACTGTAATTCCTGTTCTTGCCTCATATGCTTAAGACCTCTTCCCAGACTCTTGCTTAAGTCAGCATATTTGTTTTTTTAATGGAAGAGCATAGTTGACACAGTGAGCTGGAAAACTGCCTAGATAATCAAGAAAGGAAACCAGAAAAGACAATGAACAGGTCAGTTCATTGATATCAATGATAAACTACATTAGAAAACAGAAAACAGAGGAAAAGAGATGAAGAAAGTAAGCAATACCCATTGATACAAATCATGAGACTTCATTTCCTTCCTGAATGGTCAACTGCTGGAAAGACTGCTGTTTTTCTGCTTGTCTTAGTTCACAGAGCTGGCAGGCAATGAAAGGAGCCCAGCTCGTCCAAGACTGTTCTGATGGTTTCCAAGCTACGGTCAGTAAAGCCACAGTAAGTGGCCTGAACATAGTCCCCAGACTAGGCTTTGGTTAAAGTTAGATAATTAACCTATCTGATAGTCTGGGAGAAAACTAGAGGGCAGACAGTGATTCCCAGACTTTCTGGACCAATGTATGACTGCTACACAGTCTTACACATCTGCTGTGTTCAGTGGCTATTAATATTGTCTACAGTACAGAGCAAACAAAAGCTGTGGACAATTTAGGGATTTGCAATTAAAAAACTTAATCATTTGGTGGTAATAATATAGACTCTATTCATGGTATGATGGTGTAACGATCAACTTAGACTTAGTAGGTGCTGTGAGGATACAGAAACACAAGAAAAATGCACTAACACCCTATCAAATAAATTCAGTTAGCAGCAGCCTTTCTCCTTAATATTCATGGTGGGTTAATGCAACCCACAGGGTAACCTGCAGAACAGAAAGTTTGCCTCAGAATCTGCTTTCCATATTAGATACCAGTGCAAAGGAGAGTCTATCATATAGCATAGAAACTTGGGAGAATTATCAGGAGCCTATTACCTAAACACTGAATCTTTTTAACAACTGCCTTTGATAAATGACAGGAAAAAATAGTAAGTATTAGGAATAAGGACAAAACAAAAGCTAACTGGATTAGAACAGATGTCATGAGAATGGAGATGCTGGGACATGCATAATACGCTAACTAATGTTTTGCTCAGTCTAGTTGTACAATGTACCTTTCATGGAGGAATGGTAAAGGTTCTTTGGAGACTTAAAAAAAAATCATGAAAAGCAAGGTGGTTAATAACTGCAGATATATTTACAGAAACATGCTATTTTATCTACAGACATCCATACCTACTTCACTGCACAGACTCAGGTAATAAATTTACTCATCTTCTGCCACTGACCTAAATAAAAAGTCAACCACTCTATGATGGGCAGCCGTAACACTGCTAGCATTACAAATCACTATTTAGTGTACCGAACTCTGATGAGCTATCTAAACACTCACACTTGGACCCACAGAGGATCTAAATCAGGTACTAAAGCTAGTTTGTGTGACTATCTGCTTCAGCAACCTCCTTAGGCCCACGGCCTGGTCTAAGACAGGTGGCAATCAACAGCACAGACCGTTCCCGACCTCAGTCATACTCTAAACCAGACCAGAGGCTGTGTCTTACTTCCGGGCCACCGTGTGGGGCCGTGGTGGTAATACAAACTCTCATACAAAATTGCAGTAATTGGAGCAATCGGTCAGGATGGGCCAATGCTGGGGTTAGCTGCTGCTCCTGAAAGGACTCAGACGCTTGTGTCTTAACCCACTGAGCCAAGTGTGTTGGTCATGGGGCCAGAGCGCCACGCTCAGCATTGCTCCCTTGCCAGTGCCGCGAATCCCACGTTCCCTTTGCAAAGCAGATCCAGTAGGAACGACAGAGCGCCCTGCACCACAACCAGACCAGGAGGAGACATGAGGGAGGATTCAGCCCTCTCACCGGCAGGAGGGCTCTGCACCCGGGCCTCCGGGCTCCTTGGTAACTCGGCAAAGCCCGCGACAAGAAGGGCACCATCACTGCTTCCTCGGGACGCGACAGCCCCGGGGTTTTGTGCAGCCCGCAGGCGGGCTCCGCGCCAGGCAGCTCTGCAGGATTACGCTCCCCGACGGGCTGCAGCTAAAGAAGGTCCAATCTGTGGATCCCAACCCAAGGAGGTGCTCTGCATGGAGCCGGGAAGATGCACATGTGCTTAAAAACAAACTGCAGCTGCCCTGGGAACTTTACTATTGGCAGGTTATACAGCTACGAACTTGAAAGGCCTAAAGGACAGAGAGAACGGGAACCTTTGAAGATAATGCTTTTACATTTCAATGCATAAATACTATTTAAGTCCTGACTCCTCCGAGGATTTGGGTCTCAAAGTCTAAATGTATGTAAAATGAAGAGAAAGGGGGGAAAAAAAGGTCCTGAGAGTGAGCAGCAACATATTTAGGTACAACATCAATGACATAGCCATATCGAGCCATTAAAGCTGGAACTCAGCTATTAACAGAAAATATCAATTTTTGTTCTAAAAGTATAAAACAATATCATCTGCCAACAAGACTTTCTTTATATTATAGCTCAATATAGCACACAGTTTAGATAATGACTGATATATCAAACAGGTTTTGCAAGGACACTAAAATATTTCCTATTTGCAAGAACAGAATATAAGGTATGTTCCTCTGATTCTGAAATTCAAAAAATAGCAAATATACAGGATAATGCATCAACACCCAAATTAAGATCTGACATTACCACACACAAATATGAAACATGCCAAGTCTAAATTATATTTGTTTCTCTGAAACAAATTATCTAGGAGTATATATATTCATAAAAGCTAACTATTACAGTCATTGGAAAATGATTTCTTTGAAATAACTTGCTTCAGATTGACATTTAATCAGGTTAAAAAAGCATGGATGTTTTTGATGGAGTCCAATATAAACTAAAACTGCTTTCTTTGTGCTACACTTTCAGTAAAGCACTTGAAGAATTTTGATGGATGTTCAGAGTAAAAATTCAGCCTTGGACTTTTGAACGACTATGGGAAAATGAAAACTGGCAGTTAAAAAGACCATTAAGACCGATGTGATGCATTACTGTATCTCCACAGTTCTCAAATTAAGATCTATGTGAAGAATCAAATTGGATTAGTCTAATGGAGAGCAGGAGAAGGCAGAAGAAAATCATAGCTACGTGTGTACTGATTTGAAGTGTCTCCCTGATTCTTTCAATATAGGATTTAAAAGAATTAGGCATTCTATCTCTCATTTTTTAGAAGTTTATGGTATTTCCTTAGTCCATACTTTGTTAAAATTGAGTGGCATATCTGCATCACTAAAATGGGTTAGTATTAGAGTGAAATTGCAGTATTTATTACCTGAGAAAATTCAAAATCTAAGGAACTAAATAAATATAACTATTGATTCAGTGGTAGTATTTCATTCAACATACTGCTGCTTTGTGAAAAAACGTCCATTGCTGTATAAGACCTAAAGCCAACCCGCATTTTATTTACAGATAGTGGTTGATAAAGAGTATTATTACCGTTGGTTCCTCACCACCTGTGACAGTTGAAGAACGAGCTCTCCTAGATGGACCACTCTGCTGTTAAATGATAATTAATGTTACAGATAAGTATATTTAGTGATGAAGGTCACAGATTACTCTCATATCTTTAGGAATAAAGAATCATAGACACTCTCAAGCTTATTAATGGAGAGCAATTAGACTGAAATAATGTTAATGCAAAAATAACAGCAAAAAAAATGAAGACATCAATCACTGATGACCCAGTCAGAATTTCACACACAAAATACCGAGGGAACTAATTTCAAGAGTTCTAGTATCCAATTCTATATGTTCACTATTGCTAGTGATAATATTAACAACATTTACTCAATGTGTAACATGATTAATTTTTTTTTGAGGCACGAAGAAATTTTGCATATTCCCACCGATAAAACAATTATGGATAAATTCTGGTCATCAATGAGTACAGAGAAAAAGTCAGAAAAAAAGAGGATTTCAAATTGTATTTCAAATTTTCAATGGTGATTAATAAAGTCAAGAGCAGCACTTTGTTTAGAAGGAAAGTATGAGTTCAGTTGCTAGAATATAAAGTATCATTAGTTCAGTAAAGATTAAAAACTGGTCAGATCAGGTAACATCCTAGTTTTAGAGAAATGCTTTCAATTCTGCTGTTTTGAACATCTGCTAATGAAATAAAGTTTCTACAATAATAAACTGAAAAATGCATCATAAGCAAGCCCAATCTGATTACATCAGTTAAAGAAACCCAGAGTCCATAAGCCAGTTTTAAATAAAGAACATCAGCCCTGCAACAGACTGCAATAGAAGCCAACTTCTACTAGAGAGAGAAGACAGCTTAGGAGTAATTGTGCTGGAAACCACCCAGAAAAGAGAGCAGAGAGATGAATAATACTTCAGAAGCACTACTTTGAACAACAGCTATTACCTGTATCTGTAAAGCAGCAAATCTAGATACACTAAACAACTTCTAAAATACATGAAAAACCAACACAGACGAAGAGAAAAATAGTACGGTTGTTGTAAATGCCTGCCTAATAACAACAGAAAGCAAACGAGGGAGAGACATCAGCTTTAGTAATGAACTTATTAATATGTTCTACTTACCAATATTTCCACAGCAAATTTGCACAATCTTTTTTATTTGTGATTTCATATGTAATATATTTCTAATAAAAACTGGGGGGAAAAATCCTGGAAGAAGTTCTCCAAAAAATTATCATTTGTTTTAATATCAAATTGTTTTGAAACAACCTGACTAATCTTATTCAGAAGTGGATCTTGTACAATTCTGCGGGAAGCTGCCTCTCTAGAGCTCACCACCTTTGCAATCCTCATACTTGGGTTGCAGGAAAAAATATGTAGAACTTGCTACCCATTAGAGTGAAGAGGTGCAGGGCTATGGTGTGAAAGAGACTGCCACTTTTTTGAAAAATATCTTAGCGTCTTTTCCTGTTTAATGGATCTATTTAACTTCTTACCTTAAATAAATTTGGACAAGAAAAGCTGCTTGCTTAAATCACTCAGATCATAAATCTACGACAGATGGCATTTCATGGGGTTCTATTATACAGGGACTATCACAAAAAGGATAGCTATAATTAGATAGGTAAAACACTAATCCATTTTAATGTTCTTAGCAATTTTCTTATACTGTATTTGTAATTCTGTTCACACTTGGGAGTGTCTACTCCCAAGACTATCTACAAGTGTCTAATATTACTACTTTTTATTTACAGGTTCATATATTCCAAAAAAAATCAATTTACAGAGCACAAAAATCTACCTGATAGGAAAGCCCTGTGGTCGCTACAGTTCCAAGTGTAGACGGTGTTACTGCACTCTCCTACCCAGCTGCAATATTTTAATCAAAAAGCCTGACTAGGCTCCTGCTCTGTACCGCCCCCGCCTTGGAGGATTTCTCTCTCTGCCAACTGTGTATCAAGAGTCGGGTAAACAAACTTTCTGTGTTAGATAACTAAAGTTAGACAGGGTGACTATGCTTACAGTCTAAAAATTTTTTCTGTCTTACGGATTTCACCATTTTACTTGCTGATCATGATGATATTAATTTGATATACATTACTATTTGGGATAATCAAAAGTCCATACTAGTAACTGATCTAATTCTGAATTCATAGCCAAAGGAAAAGATGTCCTTCAGAACCAGAAAATATTCAAACAAAAACAAGAAATAAAAGTTAGCTTTGGTTTACCAAGGATAACTGAGACTGTTCAGCAACTGTATCCGTTACACTGCAAGATCTCAGTCTTGAAGAAGGATCTCTTTGCTGAAAAAAAGAAAGATGTCTAAGTTACATTGTCACAAAAACATACATGGATTTTCTTCAGTAATTTTACTTTTCTCATATTTAATCCTAATCCTTAAAAAAAATCACACTTTTCTTGCAGTTTTTTTAGTCTTAATATTTCTACAGAAACTGGCAAGCAACCAAAAATGTAAATTCTCAGCATTCCATCTTGGACTGTTTCTGTGTGGCCATGTTTTAGATTAACTGAGAGAAGGAGACTACTTGCAAGCACATCTTGTACCCACCTTCAGTAGCCGACTTACAATGTTTTATTGACCTAATCCAAGGGAAGATGATAAGCCATTCTACCACCTTTCTGGGAAAACACACAGGAAAACGAACAGTCCTGGAATCAGTAGTATGGGAGTAGGCAATGGGAGGTGAAAATTCCATGGAGCTTTTGAAAATCTATTTTCTAGTATGTTTGGAAGATATCTTACCGGGATCTCAGCCTTGCTGAGATCCTTTGTTGGTGGTATTAAAAATTTCTAAATATGCTCCTAGTACATAATGCTCAGCTTACTCTTCAAAAATAACATTAAGAACAGCTTTAAAGTTGATTGTTTAACAGCCAACAGAGAAGTTGTCAAAAGTTAACTGGCTGGAGTTAATCCAGAAATTTAACACGAAACCAAATTAACTATTAGCGTTAGAACTCTATATGGTTAAAATCACTGGGGCATCTATAAATATAATACAAATAATACAGAAAGGACATTAGAATATACCTAACTACTAGACACCCTGACTAATCTTATTCAAAAGCAGATCTTGTACGAGTCCAGCAAAGGGACACAGAGGTGGTTAAGGGACTGGAGCACCTCTCGTACAAGGAGAGGCTGAGGGAGCTGGGACTGTTCAGCCTGGGCAAGAGAAGGCTCCGGGTGGGGAGGTCTTATCAATGTGTAAGAATATCAGATGGGGGGGAGTAAAAAAGACAGAGGCAGACTGTTCTCAGTGGTGCCCAGTGACAGGAGAAGAGGCAACGGGCACAGACTGAAACACAGCAAATTCCACTTGAACTTAAAAAAAAAACCACTTCTTCACTGTGAGGGTGGTTGGACACTGGAACAAGCTGCCCAGAGAGGTTGTGGTGTCTCCATCCTTGGAGATATTCAAACCCACCTGGACATGGTCCCAGGCAACCTGGTCTGGCTGACCCTGCTGGAGCAGGGGCTGGACCAAGTTATCTCCACAGATCCCTTCTAATAGCAACAATTCTGTGACTCTGTGATTGTGTAATTTTGAAATATCCCCATAGATTGTACCCGTTTCACAAGATATCTGGAAGGCATTAGGCATGGTCTGAACAATCATTTTTTGTTACTCTCATGAGAAATCCCATAAAATGGGGGGGAAAAAAAATATATCAGCATTTAAAAATCCTTTTCCTTGCAACAGCCTTCTCTCTTGCTTGCATCAACAACCCAGCCTCTCAAGAGCAGCCTTCTAACTTGCTGCATTTGCCATATTCCACATACCAAACCCTTGTTTCAGATAAGCATGCACCTTCAGAAGGCCCTATACTTAAATAAGATCTCAGATAACCTCAGAACTACCAGGCAGTCGATACAGAGGATCAGAGACCACAGGAGCTTCTGTGGGAAAGTGACCTAGGGTAAACTTTAAACTTCTTCTGATGCTAATTGCACTGCTGCTAAATCAGTTTTTGGTGAAGAAACTGAGATGGGGGTTGAACTTTTTTTTTTCTTCTTGGATAGGAATTGTGAGGATGATGGGAGGTTTATTTGGGGTTATGGTGTTGTATTAGAGATAACATGTGAATTACATGCACTGAAGTATGATAAATTTAGCTGACATATGCTTGATTTCTGGATACCCTGCTCCATTGCTTTTCTGTGTGGTTTGACTCAGGTTGCAAGTTCCATGTATAGAAACAGGTGTTGGGTAATTCTTAAACATATCATTTTGCATAATTGATACGTCATTTTTAATCAAAGAGTAACTGGTATTACTCTTTCCTGGACACTAATGGTATGAATACGAATTCCCTAATAAATAAGCAAATGACCCAGCCTATTTATAACAACTCACGTGGGTGCTCATATGCACCACTGAAAGACAGGGAAGCAACACCATGAAGCAAGCTATTTAAGAGGCATACAAGAACCGTCAGCTCTTATTCAAAAGTATCATCAGTCTTAAAAGCATATTCTACTAAAAGATCAGAAGGTTAAAAAAATTACATTTTGCTCATGTTATGCTAAAGACTAATATGACAGGATTTGTCTGACAAATGCAGTGAGCAGCAGTCTGAAGTGTCATAGACATATGAGAGCAATAAAATAATTTTTTCATGCACATACAATCACCTCTCAACTATCTGTTGGCAATTTAGCTGTGTCATAAATTAACTATGCATGGATGACACTGAAGCTGTCTCTGTGCAAAACCATCAAAGGTCAGTCTGGATATATTAACACGGGCACACTGTTGGGAAAACGCAACTGTTAAGTGTTTCTAGTTTCAGCTCAGAACATTTGAGTCAGCTTCATGCAAAGCCAGTCTAGCATTGGTTGGGTTTGGGAAAAACTCTGGATCCAAGCTTCATCTATGCAAATGCATGGAGCTAATCTTGAAGCCTTCTGGAGTCTGGATCAAGGAGAAATGTCAAGTGCACATACCTGAGCATATGGAATCAGCTTGTGTTTGGCTGGTACTACCAAACTTTTCCTGCCTACCTGTCTCAATCCAAACGAAGTTCTTGCACCGTGCTTGCCAACCTCTGAATTAGGAAGATTTATTAGCCCAAGGCAAGCACTGTTTATTCATGTGGAACTAGCTCAGATTTAAGTGCTGGATCAAGCTAATGAGCCCTCACAGCAGGCAGGTTCGGGGAAGGACACTTCAGAGACATGAGTCATCTGACAGACGAGCTGGGTCTAAACACTGCTGACTCGCTCAGTCTTCGTATGCAGTCTTTTGGGTGTCTTGGCATGGCACCTTACAGTAATTTCATTATGTGTTTTTTTTTTCCTCATTATTTGCAGTATCCCAAACCTCTACTCTGGATAATGTATAGTAATAGCAATTTTAAATGCTTTGGCATTGACTTTTGCCATTTCTTACTTTGCAAGTTTGGTCTGATTGTAATTTTTATGGCACTGATATGTTATCACTTAATGGTTCATAAAACAGCTAGTTTGTACAGGAATACAATTACTATTTTAATTAAGATAATTTTGCTGATATACCATTTATCTTTATTCTTAATGTAAAAAAATGTAGGTCCTGATCTTGCCACTGATCCTATCTAATTAGCCTCTTGCCCTCCAAGTGAAGGCCTACAGAAATCTGTAGTTATCTACAAAAGCACAAATGTCTCTTATGCAGACGATTAGCCATCAGAGCTATAATTTGCTGAACTAGCCTCTAGACGACATTCAAATCATTGTAAGACATCTATTCTTTTTTTTATCTGTTCTTTGCGGAAAAGGATCAGCATTAGCACTTTTTCCTCTTTCCTATGGAAAAGTCCTAGCTTGATACTCTCTAGTATTGCATGATATATTTTGTTTCACTACAGGTATAACTGGAGCAGACTTCGAAGTTAAACTCATACAGAAGAAAATATTAAACCTGAACTGAGGAAGTCGAATTGTTCTTTAAGGCACTTTCTTCTATGGTAAAATTCAGATGCATTTTTGAAGACACGTTTAGCTTGCGTGCTTAGGTTTTCCTAAGACCACTGTCCATGTAAATGATTCAGACTATATCAAACCAACAGAGGATTATAGTAACAGAGGATTGTACAGAAAGCAGAGCACGTCACGTACAATCAAAGAACTGAGTTGTTCCCCATTGGAATCAGGAGTGACCTGAAGTCTTCTGCTCAGCTCCTCCGACAGCTCTTGAGGACTGGTTCGGGACACTGGGGACGCAGGAGGTGGCGGCAGGGACAAGCTTAAGGAATCTCCACTTGCGCTTGCCTCCTCTGAAATGGTTTCCCAAGGCTGGCAAAAGAGAAAAAAGACTGTTTAGCATTTAAGAAGGCAGACTGAGTCTCTCTCTTTGGTATGCCTCCAGATGACTACCTCACTGCATCAAATACTGGTGTTTTACTTATTTTTGCAGTATAAAGAGCTATAAAAGGCCTCAGATGGGCTTGCTATCAAGTGAAATAATGAAACAGGCATGCATCTTCAATGCTGCTTTCAGGTCTACTAATGTGATTAGCATTAAATGAAATAAACCAATCCCTGAAACACCCAAACAAGCATTCTACTCAGTAGGAAGCAGTCATGGGGGAAAAAAAGGGGGTTTCATGCTGTCTTCAAAATGGTCTTCATGGTGGAGATTAAACAGTGCTTTACAATTCAACACACAAAATGATGCAGATGAAATGTTAAGTAAAAACCAGCTGTCATTAGAGATATTCTATGCAAAATTGTGTTCAAAATGTGACTAATTCTGCACTACATTACTAAAAATTGTAAGAAAACAGTTAATTTTAATTCAGAATAAAATGCATAATAGAAAGTATTCATAAGTATTTACAAATCAATTATTAATAGCCAATGAACGCAATAAAAGTCTCAACAATCCATTTTTTGCTCTGAATAACATTTAGTGAACCAAAGATAACTTTCACAAAGAATTTTTGTGATTAGTAAAATAAAATAGTCCTTAAAATTGAATGCGATTAGAGTTCTGAACATGAAGCTCACTTAAGCCAACAAATATCCACTAAACTTCCTTTATTTAGTCTAACTGTAAATTGTATAAACACATTGAGAAGTAATATCTCAGAATTCTAAAAAAAAAAAAAGGGGGGGGGGAGGGGGGACCTCTTCTTTTTCCACTAATTCAAGGCACTAAAGAAAATTGAAATAAATGGCAGTTCCAGTCACCAGGTTATATTAGCTTATATTATTACAAACCCCCCCTGCTTCCAGTTCCTCATTTTTCCCACTCCTGGAACTTTTTCCACTGTTATTCAAAGCAGAATATTGAAAGAATTTCCATCAACCTGCGTATACCAAGCAATGCTTGGAATTATTTGTCCTAGCATTTGCATTGTTTTTAGCATTGTGCATACAATATCAGTCACCCATAAATGCATGTGAACTTGAAAGCATGGCTCTGTCTGGGATTTTTATTCTGTCATGGGATTTTACTCAGGCAATTTCCACAAAAACTGTGTAAAAACATTACAGTGCACTTATAGTAATTAGCTCACAAATGAGAAACACCTCAGCTTGGCATTTAGTTTGACTCTTAAAACCAAGACCTTGACATACTTCAGGAATGTCTCCACTCTCCATAGGTTCTGGTTCCAAATCCTCACTGATGTGCCTCCGAGAGCGAAACCGTCTATGGGCTGCTTCTTGGTTGATCTGTCTGATGTTGTTATCTGAATCAGAGCCCACATCACTGCATAGTGGGGAAGTGAAAGATGTGAAGGAGGGAAGAACAAGAAAATAATGAATGTTAAATTAAAACATTTACTTTGTCCATTGTTTTCAAAATCTCACTTTATCCTTTCGATTATAATACAAAATGAATTATTCTTGCATATGTCAGGCTTCATAAACAGGAGACAGTTTAGCCCTTTAATCCAAAGTAAATAAAACCTGGAGCACTTCACAAAACTCAAGGAAGCCATGCTGATACTGGAAATTAATACTCTCTACACAGCAAAGCTGGCAGAGCAGACGTGGAAGTCCACACTCAGATACACTAATCCACCACTGTTGATCATTTCCTGCGATGACCTCCTGTGATGATTTTGCTTCTACCTTTATGTCAACCATTGCTTTCCCTTTTGCAATGGCCAAAGCAGGTGCAAGCTGTTGTGGTATGGATAACTTCTACAAAAAAACCCACCTGGCTGGAACCACTAGCTTAGCTCATACCAGCGATGGCTGGAATGGAAACTACCCCAATTCCCTTAACGGTGACTTCTTGGCTTGTGGGACTTCCCAATGTGCACAGCTAGATCTATGTCCTTCTCTACTATAGTCCTCCACGTGGAGGAGACAACACCAGAAGGCAGTATTGTATTTGAATCCCTCAGGAGTAGGGACTGTAGCCTTGAGAGATGATTATGTTCAGGGAAAATTTCTTAGCACAGCCATTCTGCAGGGCATACGAGTCTGCTACAGACATGGACCGTAAAGCAGTCAGCGTTATTTTCTTGATGACCAACTTAGCATCTGAGTTACCAGCCTAAAGTGAGAGGTTATCTGTCCTATTACCAACCTCATGAGACATTGCCTTTCCTGTTCGTTTCACAAATTCATAGAAAGCAAAAGCCAGACAGCATCATCCTACAGTTTTCTGGAGAGGCTTCCTGTCTTGATTTCAAGACAGCAAAAGACAAAGAAGCCATTTAATTTGCTTGAGAACGCTATCTTCTCACTATTTACCAAGCTTGGGGTCACACACAAACTTTATCAGTAGCAGTTATGTATTCGTTTCCAAATCACCCAGGATAATATTAACCTCTTGGGAATCCTAGCTTAGCAGCCCCTGAGGCCTTCGCTTTACACACCCATCTGATGATACTTTCCAGTGATGATTATTTTTTTGAGATCTGTCAATCAGACATTTCTCAATCCATGTATTACGCATTCTTCAGAATCATCAGATTACAAGGGAATGCTAAATCAAATAATTTATAAAAACTCAGTATTTTATAGACAGTTATTTACATTTACCAATCATAATGATAATAAGTTGATGAAGTTTATTTGACAAGATATGCATCGCTTGGTAAATAGTTCATTGTATCAGGCTTTTTTTAATAGCTCAAAACCTACAGAACAAAATTTAATTATTAAGTTCTAAGACAGGCAAATCAGAGAAAAAGAACAAACAGTGCCTTAAAAACAGACAGGTTTGCATAATGTAACTGACTATGAATAGTCAAGAAAATAATATTATTTCAGCAAAACTCTTAATTTTCTCAATTCTACATACTATACATATATCTACTTATGAGTAGATATAGATCTACTCATAAAAAAGGTATAATGAAAATTTGGATAGGAATTCAACAGCCAGCCAGAGTACATAAGTAAAGCAGTCTACACCATACTCTCTACTCCATACCGCATACTCTATACCTAATAGTAACCATGATCTCCCCAAAGTTAAACTGATTAACTTAATTAAAACTAATAGGCCTGACATGTTTTTTCTTACCTTTTCAACAATCCTTACAGAGGAAAGCAGTGTGTATGTAACGTAACGTAACACCTCTTAAATTACTTACTGAAAAATTCCACATCTGTCTCCCAATATTCTAAGGGATGTTGTTAATGTAATATTGTCCAATGTCTAACTACCGCATCTATAAACAGAGTTCACTCTACACTGTTCAAACTTCTCTCAATAGACACAGTGAGGCACAACATTTGTCAGATTAACATCCCATGATTCTGGGTACAATTTTATACTAAACAGGGTACATCAAGCTGCCAGAGTCAAAAAGCCCTCCACCATACTTTTATATTTTCAGCAACCAAGTAACTTTTCAAACCATTTATGATTTCACTATTACCCCAGTGTTTAACACAGCTACCGAATGGTTTATTGTAACTGCTGACATATACGGTTCAGAAAAAAGCTATGTCAGAACACCAAAAAGACTGAAGTCTTTTCTTGCTTTCATATGCTCCAACTGAAGTGAGAAAAATGTCTGAAGTGTTAAGAACTAGTTGATAACTACTAGTTAAATATTATTAATAGAGAGAAAAACAATTTAATCAGTCTTTCTTCCTCTAAGCTTTTCCTTAGGTCATGAAGTAAATACTGCGTCAAAACAAAACATTATTTAAAAGTTTCTTATTAATGGAGATCTACAAGGGCACTCCTCCATTCTGGTATTCTTTCAGTGGTGTGTACCGAGACATCACCTTGCTTCTGAGGTGAAACATCTTTCAATACAGCTACTACAAATTATCTAACGTGACAACAAGAAAAGATCCCCAGTGCAAATGAGAATTGCTCGTTTCAGGAGTTCCTCTGAAAACTGCCCCCCCGAGTCCTCTGCCCTGCAGGTGTGCCAACAGGATCTCCAGGTGCACACACAAATCATACTGCAAACAAGAACTGCATGAGCATTGTCAAACACATATCGAAAGGGGATACAGGAGCAAGGCTCTTGTTTGTGGTGATTACGATGCATGTTTACTGTTTCCATAAATACGACCTTTGTAAGGAAGGTTAAGGAAGAATTAAACCCAATCTTTGTTTTCATAAGGCTGAATTGTGAGGGAAGAGTTTAAACAAATAAAAAAACCTAAACATTTCCACTTCCTGTTATTTTTCCAAACAACCAACAATGTTCAGTTGAAGGGGCCACAAATCTTGTTTCACGTAATATATGCATAACTCTCTTCAACTGGAGCATTCCATGAAGTTAACAGTCTTACTCCAAAGCCGGGAGAAGCCTGTCAAGTTGCAGTGTCTAAAGCAGGATTTTCAAGTCACCTATACATTTAATAAGGATTTTCTTACTGTTCCCATTCTACCAAACATTTAATAACATGAGAAAAAGCTGAGATCAGCTGGCAACATTCAAAAGACACTCAGCAACAAGATGAGGTCATCTCCACGGGTCTGATCCCAGCATCATGAAAGATGCCTAGCGACTTCCATGGAATTTGGACAGACTGTGTGTGTTTTTACAGTTTTGTTTTGTTTTTTTAAGTGGAATTAACAAATAAATTTTATTTCGAGTTTATAATACTTAACTATATTGCTTCCAGCCTCCCCTCCAATTAGTGAACCTCATGATTCATGAGTCAATAAACCTTGAATTTGTAAATTCAAACCAGTAATGCTTATCTGAAAAAAATCACTACCCTTATTGATAATTTTGCACACCCCCACTAATGATTGCATTACACTGCCACTTACATTAAACTTGGTCGATGCCACTGAGTAGTCCTGTTGTTATGGTTGACGTAATAAGTCCGTCCCAGGTTGTCCACCTTTTCCTCCCATCCAGGAGGCAGTGGAGGAGGTGGTAACTCCTCCTGACGCTGAGACGCAGAGTCATTGGAATCAACCACATCCCATCCATGCTTAGAAATGGGAAGAAGGAAAAAATATTTTAAAGTTCGAGAAATTACATCATCGTTGCTTATATTGGTGTATAGGTACAGATTCTGAAAATTTTCCAAAGTGAAGCGTTCATACAGAAATAGCATAAGGCCCACTGTCACGCAATGTGCCTCATTTCAACAACAAAAAACCTAAAATCCCATCAGTTCCTTACAACAGTGATGCCTAAACTTATTTGGGTGAGGGCTAGTGGTGGCCCGGCACAGATTCCCAATCACGAAGCCAGACGGAAACAAGTGGTAAACGTGGAACTCCCAACGCAGCCTTTTCCTCATGGAGGATAATCATTTACTTTTCATTTCTCTTTCCCAGCCGCTATTTTCCTAAAACATATAGGAACTTATCCTCTTTGCCACCTCCATACAACCCTTCTGTCAAATTTAACTGAAGTTGGCCAACAGGTCTGAAAGTTATTGACAGCAGTTAAAGACGCGCAAAAAACAAAACAAAAGCAGGCCAACAAACAGGCGCACAGGTCACTCAAACATACCTTTTCCTAGAAAGCTAAGAAAAAACTCTCACCTAAAATTAACACTATTTTTAAAAGTATTATATAGCCTTAAATACAAAAAAGTATATTGCATGTCTGTTTCCTAAGGTCTTCCCAGAAGAATTTAGTATGTAAACCTACTTGAATGCAAACTGAAATCTTAACTGTCATTTTGGATTCTTTCTAGGTCAAGCTTCATACCCTATATAAGACTGTACAGGTAAAAATTTCTAGCCTACTGTAACTCAGTCATAAGTGAGAATATTCCTTTCCCTCTGCTCCTCAAAATTAAATAATGGCTATAAGTGTTTTGATTAACTGAAGCCTAAAAGCATTTCACCACTATCTTATGAGAGTCAAAAAAATGTACTTCTGACACCAAAACAGACAATAAACATTATACAGAAAGAGGGTAACTCTTGGGTAATGAGAGTGTCATTGTACACATGCTGCTGAAAATGTGTTTCTGCATGAGAAACTCTAACTTCGTAACATTTATCAACTACAAGATATATTTTATACATAAAAGAATCTGTTTACTAAATCCCCATAATTCAATAACTTTAAAAGTAGTGGAACCTTTTAAATTCCTGATATTTAAAGTATCAAAGAAATTTCAGGTTGCATTTAGAAATTTCTTAATTTATATGAATGTCAGATTTAGATATTTTTGCTGTTTGCGTGTGAGTGTGTGAGTGTAATTATACATAATTTTGACATATATCTCTATATTTATATATATCACAACAGTATTTTATATACACACACATACTTTTTCATACGTGATGAGAGAGCAAAAGTCACTGTTTTGGCTCTGTAAGCTCTGTCTCAGGCCCCTGCCTGCGATGGGCGATGACCCGAGGTGCTGCTTTAGCCAGCGCAGCTCGAGAGCGGACGCAGAAAGGGGCTGGGCAGGCTGCGGGAAGGCAACCCGGGCAGACATGCGGGACCAGGGCTGCCTCCTCCCGCTGCGGGCGACAGCTGCACGCTGCTCCCACGTGCAGCGAACCGCGGCGGGCACCCGCTCCGTCTCTCCTAATTGCCGCCGATTCCTAAAACGGACGACAGCGGAGGGAGCGCTGAGGAGCCTTTAAACCTCTGCTTTGCCACACAAGGCAACGTCCGTGCCTGCAGGAGCTTCACTCTCCGTAAAGCCGGCCCTGACGAGGAACTACGGGAAAACGCGTTGCAGCAGCCAGCGCGGAACGGCCTTTCAGGAAGAGGCACTCCTCTGCCTAGCACCGAGCATCACGCTCACATCAGGCACAAATTACTCGGGTAGAGAGTCTGCTTTCCTCTGCCCACCTTGCATGACTTACCATTCCTTGAAAATTCTCAAGGCCTGGAAAAAACCTGTAACTGGGTCAGGTAGACTTTGGAATTCACTGCGGCAGTTAAAATATTTTGAAAACACGAGCTTACAGTTAAAAAAAGGCAAGGGGAAGAATGAGCTTATACCAAAGCTTCCACCAGTGTTTTACCTTTCAAAGTACAACTTTTTCTACAATTATATTTGAATCTTTAACACCTCCATGAGTATATCAATGATACAAAGAAGTCAAGACGACCAGTGCACTCCTGATTAAGTGCCTTACCTCAGATTCCTCCCTTTGATCGCTATTTTCTTCCTCCTGGCCACCATTTTTGGGCATATAAGCCATCTTCAGCCTCAAGAAACCCTTTACACGAGACTTGTGGCTAGAAGGCAAGGAGGTGAATTTCATTCAACAGCCTTTTAATAGCTGCAAACAATAAACCTTGAAGTAAGAAATGCTTTTACATAAAAAGCCTCTTCCCCCTCACCTTCTTGGTCTGAGAAGGAAATCCTTAAATGTGTAGGGCCTTTCCATGGTTGGGTCTTCAGTCTGTAAGCATTTAAGAAAATGGCAAATTAAACAGCTTGCCCACAAGTTCAGAGACATATAAAGAACATTCACAGCAGAGACGCAGCAGAAATGCTAGAGAAAACGTTTAAATAACAAAGTTAAGGCAGGCAGACCTCTACCAGTAAGAGTTATCATCAGCAAACGTTAAATATATAGTTGCAAAACAGGTCCGCTAGATGTCACTGTGAATATCAGTAACAGGCTGAACCAACTGTCACTTGTAACGGTGCACGCAAATATTTACAATTCAGAAAAAGGTGGAAAAGCCCCACTGAGCAAACCCTTTCCAACCTGCTCCAGCCACCCAACAGCAGTGTTAGAAAGGGCTGCATCACTATCGAAGCAGTAATTTTTCAGCACATTAGGAAGAGATTAAATAAAATACACTTCAGTTGCCTCTCATTTTTTTTATTTCAAAGCAGTTGAGACTTTCAAAAATAGTGAAGACTCAAATCCTAATGTTACTAGGCTGACAGATTACAATTTCTGATTTCCATTTAATTACGAGCTTCATAAAGCCTTAATTCTTGAAAACTGTCTATTGTGTGAGAATTTCAGCTTTCATTTAATCAAAGTAAGTTATAGCCTCCATGGCTGCGATAAGGACATTCTAGGTACAAAACTACAGATTTATAAAAGAGGAAGCAAACAAGAGAATCAGCAATTCATATTCACATTTAATCTTGGGGGGGTTATGCTATGGATTGCACGACGGGCTGACAAAACGGAAGCAGGCGCTGCGCTGCTCCGTGCCGGAGGGCAATCCGCACATCAATCACCCTGCGGCTCCAGCACCGCAAGGGACCCTCGACCGCAGACCAGCACCAAACCGATCTCAGAATGAGCACAAAGCCGGCAGGTGCTTCTCACAGTGTTGTTCGTAAAAAAAAAAAAATTATAGTGTAGCTGTAAACCCCTTCCCAGCCCTGCCTTTAGGAACGGGAACACTTGCTGAGACCAATTCCCTAACTAAACCTTTCTGAACACAGAATAATCTGTCTCCCAGGTTATTATTCACTAAAATCATCACTGCCTTTCCCAATTCAAACCAAGACACTAAACAAGAATTTAAAAAAGAATCCTAATTGCATCAGCTTTTATATCAGATACCATACAGACTTCCATCCCACCGAATGAACTCTTCCTGCAGTGCGTTTCCTGCACTAAATTTCCACTCCATCTGTGCGAGACAGACATCCCGTTTTTCCAGAGAAATAGTTGATTTTAAGCATATCAACAGGACTTTAAAGTATGCGTGGTTATGAAGTGCTTTTTAGTACTACAATCTGTAAGTAATATAGATAAAGTAAAATATTTTATCCAAATTTTGTAGGTAGCAAAGCTGCGTTAGACACAAGTAGGATTTTGCCAAACATATCAGCAGCACAGCTGGAATGAGAAAGCAAACATTTATTTAAAAATACACCATGATCTCTTTTATCAATGTACTGAAAGGATGAATGAGTGAAATATGCGCTAGACCATAAATAAAGACATTATATAACGCATATAACGTGCACACATCTGAATTAACTCGCGGTTTCAGAGGGTGGGAGCACACCCGCGGGCAGGTACGCGCTGCTGGCCACGGGCCCTGCTCTGCCAGAGGAATACAAACACCGCTTCTGAGACACATCACAAGCTTTCCCAGGGGAGATTCTGGAGGAAAAAGTGGCTTCTGGAGCTGAAGAAATTAGCAGCGAATATGGAGGGTGAGAAAGGGTTTTGCAGGGGAACCACTTTCCCTCTCTCGCGAGTCTCAGTGGACGGAGATGGACAGCTCTGGGCTGCAAAATCTGATCGTTTCAGCACAAAGGAATTTATTTTTCGATGGGAAGCTTTAAAATGATTCGAAAAAATATTTTTTATCATTCCACTGTTTCAATATGAGCTAGGAAGAGCCATGTGCACGACCAGGTTCTGGGCAAGCCCCAGGCCGAGGGAGCAGAGCAGTCGCTTCCTGCACAACCTGGAGAAAGACAGAGCTGCCAGTTCCTCAGAACAACCTGCACCGCGTGTGTGACATGCCCAGAGCTCTATCTCAACTCCCGCTGCTGCTTTTTAACTTAAAACGTCATGTTTACTATAAGGGAACTTAAAAATCCTACCAGGGTCTGCAAACTACATGTGCACTAAGATGTCTCTCTTGACTTTACATTTTATAGCACAATGTTTGCAGTACACATAGAGCTTAAAACTGGAGTTTTTTAAAAATATTACGTACATGTTATTTTGAAAGACAATGTATATGTACGTATACATTGCATATGCATGGATACATACATATAAATAGAAATACACACACATGTTGATAAAATAATCCTATGCCATACAGCACATATGATGATAGTGGAATGACATTTTTCATCAGAACACATTTTTGATCCTTCCATCATATTCTTCAACCACTGCAATTTATGAGCCAGCAGTAACAACAGTGCTATGACTCGAGAGCAGACGTAACACCCACATCCAAGTCGGCATCAGTGGGAAAGTCATTATAAAGCCATTCCACCCCCGACCCCCCCAATAATGTCCATCAATAGCAGGAGGACAAATTCAGGAAAAAATAAAAGTATTCCCGCTAAAATCGACACTTCTATTCTGATGTAAACATTTTTTAGTACCTTCCACAATTACCATGTTCACACATTCAAATACAAAATAAACTCTCCAACCTCACACATGCCCTAAGTAAGATTAACTTGTACAACATTTACTAAACATTAACTAAAACCAAAACTCTGTTCTAATAGTAATATATTGTAAATATAATAATATATATTATATAAATATTATATAATAAAACACCAGAAGATACTTATGCCAAGTATAAAACAACTGATATAACTATATATATATATATATAAAAAATAGAAAACTTTGTGAACAGAAAGTGTATTTTTTGGTTTTTGTAAAGAAAATGAAAAACAACTGCTGTGTTTCACACTTTCTGTGCCCCATGACTTTCACATTTAACTGCTTTCTTCAGTGATTCAATCCAGCTTTGAAGCAGAGGGCAGCAATAGGATATGAGTACAAAACAATGAAAGGAACTTTTTTTTTTGGCAAAAATTTTTTCTGCAAAGCTCGTTTCGGGTTTTTTGGCTAATAAGTGAAAAAAACGGAAAGCTCATAGAGTAACACTGAAATGCTGAAACTGAAGTAAATTTATCGGTGAAGTAAGTTACCCGTTTTTGCTTCTTTTGGGGAGCTGTTCTGAGGGGCACTCGGTAACGACCGTTTCCGGGCAGAGCGCGGAGCTTCACCAGGCACAGGCGCGTGCTGAGGTCGCCGCGCGCGGCCCCCTCCGGCCGCCACCCGATAACCCCTCGCAAAACGCCCGCCCTCATCACGCCTTCGTAAAAACCAAGGCCACGCTGCCGCGCTGCTGCAGCACCCTGGTTCTCCCTGGATCTGCTAACCCGCAGCTCGCTCAGGCTCGTCCACAGCCCGGCTTCTCCCACAGCTGCTTTGCGCTGACCCCCATCACCTAGGGAACCTCTTGCAGGTTAATACCTCCTACAGAAACGAGCTAATTACAAACGTGTCGATGTTAAAAGCTATAGGCACGCATATTAAAAAGCTATAACGTATGCTCTGACAATACAATAGATTTGACAATTATGATTATCAATAATGCCTGACATCAGTGTCTAAGGCTGCTGCACGTGCAGTGCCACTCATGAATATCACACTGTATTTGCAGTATTATGTCAGAGTTCCTTGGATAATATTTCCAATCGGTAATCAATACAATAACTTTAAGCAAATTTGCTACCGTCAAAAATCAGTAACTTTTAAAACATTTCTGGAAGGACTGAGCTCTCAGTACCTCCTTAGGATGCTCTCTGATGGTTCAGCACTTTCTCAGGTATCAGTCTGTGCCTACTGGCTGCAGGTTTGAAGTAATATCAAAACATACTAAGCACTTCCCCAGACAGAAGAAGAATTATCCCATAGCCTTAACAGTAACGTAAGTTAGACAGACGTAACTAGGAAGATGAATAGGACAAAAAAGGAAAAAAAAAAAATGCCTTTTAACAAAAGTTCTGGAAGAAACGGAGTTTGCTTTGCTAAGGGAGAACACAACCATTCCAACTGCAAGGGAAAGGCGAGGCAAGAAAGAAGCCAGGAGGTGAGCAGGACAAGTCACAGATGGCGAGGTGAGAAATGACTAGTCCACGGGCCACGTGTCACCCATCGAGTGCCTCAGACCACACGAGGGTCTTGAGAAAGTATCAGGATGACAAGTGGACAAAATCGTGGATGCTGAGAAAGTTAACAGACGTCAGAGCGTTACTGCCTCTGAAAGGGGAATGATTTCTCCAGACCTCAGTGCCTGGTGGGGCTTTGGGTTCCCAACACTCTTTTTTAAGCCTCCTAGGCAAAGCCGTGAAGGCTTGCTTTAAGAAAATTTAACTGCACTCTTAATGGAAATAAGTTCTGCAAAACATCAAAGTTTTTCATATCTGGTGACATCAAAAGAGCACACGCGACAAAAGCACTGCTTACCGGAAGGTGACTAAGCGGCACATCCACTTGGCCCAGGAAGTCGTCTCTAGTCTGTTCAACAGAAAAAAGCAGAGAGGAGTAATTTTATTTCTAAGTTCATCTTTAAACCAGTAAGAGCAAACAAAAGGATAATCAGCAATCCAGCCACAACAAAGCAAGAATAAAGATGGCTCAGGATCATTATTTTAGCAATAACTGGTTTCTGCCCCTTTATAACTACAAACAATGCTCAACAAATAAATTCTGTTTCATTCAGCAGAGCACTTTGTGTCACTCTAAAACAGTTTCTTAGTCCACAGGGTGTTTGTTAAACATTGAAGTATTTCTCCTAATGTTTCCTCTGACGACCTATGCATAATTCAGTGCACCAAGGAAAGTAAAAATCCATTCTTCCATGAATTATAGTCTCTACAGGCATTTAAAAAGTGAAGTGAAATTACCATTCACCATATAGTTGAAACGTCCATGTCAAAGCCTTTTTTTTTTTTCCCCCTTTAAATAAGAGAACCTCATATACAAATCTGATCCTCTTGGGAGCGAGAAGAAGTCCAGCAGCCAACCAGGCAATACAGAACTGCATAAATTGTAAACATATCCCCCCCAAATAAAGAAACTGTTTTATCACTTTACCATGCAGAAACAAGTATTAGAATTTAAAAAAAAGGTGAAAAGAATGCCGTTGCAGTGATTCGGGACGCTTACTGTGGGAGCTACAGCTAGACATCCCCGTCCCCAGTCTGCCAAGTGACCCCTTGCTGGCTCCACATGCACGCCGCTTCGGTCAAGGCACGTGGATGTGGTTATACCAACACTTAAGCCACACAGTCACCACAAATTCACCTCTGCAAGCTTTATCTATGTAAAGATGATACTACTTTGCTGTATTTATTTGAATAAAAGGGAAAAAAACACGAGAATGTTCTTCATTGTCTGTTTGATCACAGTTGGGTCACGCAATACACCTGCTCCGTTGCCTGCAACCCCGGGGGACACGCACAGGAAGTCATCTGAGCAGGCATCGGCCGTCAGCCTGCCCTCCAGACCGATAGGTTACATGCAAGGATGCAACAGCAAACCCTTTCGGGCAGGTAATACGGTTTCGTGTTTGCGTGATAAAATGACCGGTATTAAACACCTCAAAAGACTCAGCCTCTCAATGCTGCTTTTAGCTGTTTACATCAGGGATTCAACAGCCACCAATTGCATCTAAGAAGTCAAAATCTGCAATGAACTGCCAGTGACGATGACCACCGAATTAAGAAATTCGGTGGAAGAAATTCCTTTGTTGCGGAGCTTCTGTTGCTGAAACCAACAGCTTCAGCTGCCTGGAAACACGTGCGTGATTTCTGCAGAGCGTGCAAGGGACACCTTCCAGCAACAGCAGCTCCAGGAAGCGCAGTCACAATTTTTACTGTCACTGTGAATGCCACCTTACAGGAATATAGTTGATTTTAATGTTACTTACAGGTTAAAAATTATGTTAAATATATCAATGAAAGACAAACGATCTTGAGAACAATGTTTACAATAAGAGTAACAATAAATGCCAATTTCCTGTAGATAAGTTTTTTTTAAATCTAGCGGACCATCTAATCCTACCCGTCTTAACAACGTTCTGCAAGAGAAAAGATTGCATTATTAGAGACTGACTTTGTGTTCAGAACGAAAGACTTATTCCCATTGAAAATACAGTGCTACAAGCAAAAATGAGGTGCCTTATGGAGGTCTCGGCAACATGGACTCAACTGGTGAGCTGAATGTAAGAAATGCAACAGCTCATTACTAGTTTCCATAGTCAGGTCACTCTCAAAAATACATGCCTTTAGCTTTATGATTGAACTGCTTACAAAGCACCATTAGATATTTAAAAATCATTTCTTGGCAAAGTATTTTCTCAAGTCAATTCTGTTTTACTTTAAAAAGCGACTAAAAAATGAGTCACACTTTTGGCACCCAAAACGTGACAATAAAATGCAACTCCACGCTTCTTGAACAGAGTTTGCATATTACTGTTCCACTATGAACAGTTTCCAACAAAAGCGATGACAGAACAATTCCAATTCCAAAATTCAAACCAGAAATCTACTGTTTTTGTTTACCTGGCATACGTCAAAGGCAACACGCGCTATCTACAACACTGATCTGGAAAAATCAAGTCAGCTCAAATGCCAGCAGGGTTTTGTGTAGGACAAGATGACCGACACAAGTGCCTCGGATGTGAAGTTTCAGCAAAGCACTGTTTCAAAACACGCTGGTGTGGGCAAAATCAGAGAAGCTACAAAAACATCCTACCTGCATAAAGGCAGCATTAACAGGCTGTAAGAAAGCTAAGGTGCGTACCAAAGGAAGGGCACTGCAGAAAACAGGAAACTCTTCCAGCAGGCAGGCCAGTTAAACCAGAGGGTCTGGACACCAGTCCCAGGTCTGCTTCTGACTTTTAGCACGCTAGCGCTAAACAAACCTAGGAAGTTATTGAATCTGGGGGTCTCGCTGTTTCCCTCTTCCTTTGTCAGCTGCTTTGAGCTCCACAGACGGGAAGCACTACCGTGGATTTGTTTTCAAACTGCCCGCCTGAATGCAGAAACTCCACTGCTGCGCCGATTACAGAAGAACCTGAACCTCCTGCCCCTCAGCGATGCAGCTAGCCCTGCTCAGGTTTGCACCAGTTCGGTAATATACAGCAAGCGCAAAGAGCTTCCCAACAGATTGATTTGCTTTAATATAAGGTATTAATTACATCGACCTAAATAAAATCTTTAGAAAAGGTGACATAGAACTGAGGCTCATAACACTTCTATGTGGAAAGTTAAAGATTTTTAGTAGTGGCAAATTGAAATATCTTAAATCTCCACAGAAGGTCTATCAAGGAAAGCTTCCAGCAGTCAAAAGGAGAAGAAAAAAATGGCTCTTCTTGACGGCTTAAAATGTTGCCACTTCACCTTTTTACTTGCTGCCAATTAAATCATCTACCCTTTCCAGGCCCCTATACAGAGCATAAGACTGTAGACTTAACTCAAAAAGCCACAGTTTTAACTTTAATCAAGTAAACTCTGATAACATTAGGTTATCCCATTTCTCCATCAGAGCTATACCTTTATTATTGGGTATTTAAAGTGTTATTCATAACCCCACCAACTTTATTCCATACACATTTTTAAGCCACGAAGGTGACAGGTCAAAGAAAGCCCTTCGAGGTTTTGCTGAGAAGTTCATGCGTTTATCTGATCCTTGCAATGCTCAACGATGCTCCAAAGATGGAAAAAAAACAAGCAGTGAGCAAGCACACGCGAGGCTCAGACAGCACTGAGTGCATGCAGAGGCCGCTCGTTCGTACCCACCACCCGAACAGCACAGTAAAGCTCGAGAGAGAGGATCCCCCAGGGCTCTTCCGGCCGTCCGCTTACAGACACCGAGTGCCACGGACAGACGGGAAAGGGAATATGAAAAATCAGCAGAGGTGGGGAAATTAGAAATGAGCTCTGAGAGAGCAAACAAAACCTGCACTGATATCGCCCAGCTGACACCTCAAGAACACCTGCAAAGAAATAGCTCTCACCAATCTTTTCCCCAAGCAGCTACGTCTGTTCAATCAGTATCTTCAGTCGCACCAGGTATCACAATATTTCCAGCAGAAGGTATCTGCATATTGAATGGACTGTGATTGCTTTAGATAATTTGTAATTTTTAAAACACTGCTCAGAAGTTATCTTTATCATTTAGAGACACCTCAAACCCAGTTCAGCAATCAATAGTTTTTGTGAACAACACTTTCACCAATCCAACAGACAGAATTACTCTGGGACCTTTTATTGTGAATTAATCTAAACCTCAGTGGCGATTTTTCTTTGAAACTTATCAGTTATTATCAAACTTTAACCCATCCCTGGCGCACACCAAGAATAAAAGCCATCTCCCTGTTTGAATTCCCATCTGTGTGGGGCAGCTCACCTTCCCGCTGGTCAGTGATAGGGGGCATCCCCGAAATAAAACCAGAAAAAAGCGCAGGTGGCAGAGTTGGGCACTGCATCCAGTTGTTCCCTTCCGCCTAACACTGCATTACCTCCAAACTGAGTCTACGGCTCTGAGCACACGGTGCCCCGCTGGATGCTCCCAGGGAACGCGTCTCCGAGCTGCCCGGGGTCTCCCACCGGCAGTGGTGACGGCATGCCCAACACCAGCTCCGCAGCTAATCCAGCCCATCAGCTACGACTGTCATTTGCTCGCTCCCAACAGCAGCGCGCTGGTTTAGGAACTCGGAATGAGATCCGCTCCTCCCCGTGATGAAAGCATGGAGGAGCCGTGCGCCGCTCCGTGCGGCAGGGGAGGTGCGGGGGGACAGCCACAAAGCTGATGTGCGTTGGCCCGGGCTCCTGCGCCGGGCCCGGAGGAGCCCTCGTCCCGCGCACGGGAACCGGAGACGGGCCCGGGGCTGCCGACCGTGGGCGGCCTAGCAGGAACACCGAGCGTCGTCTCTCCGGGCGCGCGTTCTCATTTTGAAACATGTATTTAACAGAATACAAACACATAATAACGTTTCTAATGCTATAGCTATACTCGTATGCATAAATAATCAATTTACCTTTAAAATTAATATTTGTTTTAAGGCCAGGCTTGCTTACAATCCTATGCTTATCACTCATTTTAGTGTCTTCCCTAAACATGACGAATTCCAGCATTTGGATTTAGGCTGTTTTGATCTGACTGTTGAAAATGACATTCCCAAAGGAACGAAATTTTGGCAATAGATAAGGTATACAGTAACTAAATAGCATACATGTATTCATTCTATGAGCCAATCACTGCGCTAGATTTATACTTGGTATTCATTAATCTTCTGAGATATTAATTTTCAAAATAAAATATATCGCATTCATCAAAAATCAACTGTCTGTCAGGGAAAAAATTTCTCCCCCATGCTGTTTATGATACAGGATATCAGCCCTAGCGATTCCCAAATAACCTGCTGCTTATTTATAACCACACTATGCACAGGATTCCAGGAAGTGCATTCTGCTGCTCTAAGGCCAAGTTTACATATTTGTCATAGCAGGGCATTAAGTTTAATATTAAAATTCATATTTTGTATGATAACACCATAAGAATGCTATTTCTACTACAAAGATAGCACGAAGATCCCCAAAGCACGGACGCAGGCTACTGTGTTATAAGCCCGTGCAGCAACATGAAAACAATACCTGCACCAAAGAGCCACTTACAGTCTTTGTATATTTAAATAAAAATAGCCAACAGATTTTTGATTATGGAATTTTGATTCCAATCTTCTTCCTAGCAACTATTGGAAAAACCTGGCAACATGCATTGCTTTTAGAGGATTTAAAACATTTCTCCCTTAATATTGGCAAATACCAAGCACCTTCCACCTCCCACTTCAACAGAATTGCTCAAGTATCAGCTACTCATTAAAACACGTATCTATTTCCAGATCTGTTTACGCAGCTTTTGGCTCTAGAAAAGCACAACTCAGGGAACTGGAAAAGCCCCAGGCTGGCCAGAAGCGGCAGCGTGACCAGCGGCGGCGGGTGTCACCGGCACGTGGGGAGGGGGCTCAGTGGCGGCGTGCAGCTGTGCAAACTCCAGAAGACGCTGAAAGTCTTTGCTTCCACCCAGACCAAGCCTGCAGAAGTAAACGCAGCCTTACCAACAAAACCGGCGTGTCTGTGGTGCAGGGCGCAACCGGTCACCAGCAAGTCCCTAGCTCTGTCCCAGCTCTGCCCTGAGCCGCACTGGCAGGTTAAGCAAATTCTTTCCCGATCTTAGCGAGAATACGGTCGTCTTTACCAGTCCTGAGGGCCTTGGGAAGGCAATCCTTATGCTACACTTCTGACTATAAACATACATTTACAAGAAGAATTATTTTGGTTTTTGCATATTCATGTTTAGCATTTTGGAACATTTTTGTTTTGTGAAAGGAATTTTGCGTTGCAGACCTCCAACATTTCTAATATTTAGGCATTAAGTTTATGATTACTAAACAAATAATATTCCTAATTACTGTTATTTTTAGACAAGGCAGTTTATCTAGAGACATTACTGTTCTCAAATATTGCTTTAACCTCCAAATTTAGCAATTCAGTAAACTATGGATGCTATTAATTACATTTGATATAAAGTGCAAATACTACAAACTCTAGTTTGCAAGAAAAATAAATTCCATACACAAGTTAAGAATATCATGAAAAAAGGTCAAGCCAACGGAGGAAGGAATTGTGGTGCATTTTCATCCACTATTGTGCCAAGCAAAAGTGGGACTAGAACTTTTGGGGACCTCGTAAAAATGGAATAAGGCACAGAGCTGAAATGCCACTGTCACCAGCCCACGCACAGCAACCTTCCGCGGTGCAAAAGCGTCCTTGATTCTGAACACAGCTAAATAGTTAAAATAGCAAAAATTACTAAAAACAAGAGCTAATATGCACGAACATGTTATGCATTTCCCACTGTAGACTATGAGTGTCTAACAAACAGCATTTAAATTTGGTGAATTTTTAAGTAAAAACAGGAGAAAGTACTGGGAAACTGTATGATGGTAAGACGTTCAGAGCTATTATCTACCCATGGTATTTGTCTTCAGTCTCTCCTAATGTATCCATTTATCAAATTCCTAATCATCACTATCTTAGTTTACGAATTACCTTCAAAGTCATCACATTTTCTCGGCATAAGCTCAAAAACTGACAAAGTAATGAAGTTCAATTAAAAAATATCCATGCAAAGAACCACTATTTTCTTGTCTTGGAGTTTGATCTTCCAGATAAGGGACCTCACAAGACACATTAACCTTCTCCCTGCTCTATCATGTATTAAATTTCCAAAGCCTTATTTTTCACATTTCTTTTACGATAGTGTCTATTCCAAGAATCTCCCTCTCACTAAATTTAAAAAGTGCTGATAGACAAGCTTGCCTGCTTAGCTGCATATTACACCGTTAACTCTTGTTCATTTCTTAATCTTTTTTTGAAGCTATTCAGTAATCCACTTTTAACCGTAAAGATACAGCATGCAGGTGATTATCAACCTACAACTTAAAACAGATTTTTACTTTTCATTATGATCCTCCAGGCAATTTTTATCTAACAATATTCATGGAAGTCAAGAATAAAGCCATGAGGAAAACATAACCGCTTCACAGGTTTTGAAAGATTATATTTACTAACATTCAACATTGGATAAAAAAAGACATATCAGATGGTGAAGTATGGTTTGTAGATCATATTCCTATGCTGTTCATAGCTTTTGGCTTTACCCTCCTGGTGTTTACAAAATCCTTGAAATATTTGTTTCGTTATGTAGAATCTGGACCTGCAGTTAGAGTCAGGAGACAGCAACTCTCACGATGTCTTTCACTGCTCTGAAGAAGAATTTATAGCAGACAAGGGAGAACTGTTTTGGCAGAAAGTGACAATTCTCTGTTAACTACTCAGCATATCCTCTGTGCATACACACACACGCACACAACCAGTGAGGAATTAAATATGTCCACTATTTCCTACAGTACCATTAGAATTAGTGGAGTTTGAAAAGCAGAAAGTAAAAAAAAAAAAAAAAAAAAAAAAAAAAAAAAAAAAAAAAAAAAAAAAAAGGGCAGTATATTTTAAGAGTTGCTCCAAACACCCCTTTCAGTGCATCTCTACACTCAGTAGCTTCCTTCCTCAAGCAGCGGCTGGTGAAATTATTTTCAGTAGTAACAGTTTTTGGCAGAAGTGCCAAGCTGGAGGGACGTTATCGTTCCCTATGCAATGTGAATGAACCGTGTTTACACAATCTTGATTTGTGCCCAGACTGCACATATCAATGAGGAGCAGCTTCGCATCTCTGGTTTATTGTTTTTAAGATAACAGTTTGATAAATGAATGCTATTATTTATTTTTTATCAGTAATAGAGGCCGGACTCGCTGCATCAGAAGCTCCTTTGCAGACCGATTTCTTCATCTGTCACACATCTTTCTTGGCCCTTTTCAGCACGATTGGCACCACAACAGCACCCCCGCGCGCCCCTGCCTGCACCCGGCTGGGAAGTACTCCAGACCCAGAGACATGGTCACGGACTGGCAGAATAAGGGACAACACAGGAGGACAGAAGGTATGTGGGGAGTTAGACGTTCCTCGGAAAGCAAGATACCTTCAAGGTGCTCCTCAGCATTAACATGAAGTTTCTCTTACTTGTTTACCTTCAAATAGTATTTAGCAAATTTCTGGTAATTTCAGTATGGCAGTTACCAATCAGAATTAACAAATTATTTTTTTAGACCTATTGACTAGGCAATGATGCCTATACTTACCATTTTACAGGTCTTTTACAGCTCAGTGCATAAACTTGTATTAGGTTAAACAGGCCTTTTTTTAAAAAAAAAAGAAAAAGAAAAAGAAAAAACCACCAAACAGAAGGAAAAGCTAGTCCACCGGAGAGAGACTGCAGCAGCCAGCAAAACCTCTGTGTGCTTAAGAGCAAGCCTGAACGCCCAGCAGAGCGGCAGTAAAGCTGCACTGGGACTTCTTATTTCACCTTTCGCACTCCCGAGCAATTTTAAATAGCTCTGCCATCCTCCGTTCCAGTGATCACCTGCCAGAAGTGGAGATTTTATTCTAATGCATTTCCTACTGAAGAGAACAAAGTCAGTGAAAAGATGCTGCTTTGTCAGGAGGAGACTCCCTTTCGTACCGAAGCAGAAAGTTTTATTTTTATTGTGCACGCCACATCATAAACCAAAGCATATTTATCACCTTTCCTTTTCATTTGGAATTAAAGCACAAAAACCCACTTTGGAATAAAGATATTTGAAGGTAACACAAAAGTTTGTGACTACTTGAATTAGTAAGTGAATGCTATTTTTAAAAATCACTGGCATTTACAAACTGTATTTGGTTTTATTGAGGATGCAAAATCTCATTACTTCTGATACTGCCCTATTTTCCTGCTAGCTCTCTCAAATTGAAAGGCAATCACCTCTCTTCTGTTCGCGTGGTTGAGACGCAAACACTGCCTGTCTAGTTAGAAAACAGAAATCTGTCCAACCGCCTAGCTTATTTACACATCTATCTTGTGAAAACCAACACTAATGCAAGAATCGCTTCATTTCTCTTCTGTGTGCTCAGAATAATCAGACAAGTTTGATATTCTCCACGCTGAACTTTCTTGAGGGTATGAGAGTTGCCCCATTACATCAACACAGGCTTTACAAGGACACCTGGTCACTGCTACCAAATCCCAGGTATAGAGAACCTCAGATATCCAGCAAATTACAGCAGGAAAAAAGGATGCTTAATATTGTACCTGGCTGACGTTCAACCAGCATCCATAGCATCCAATCCAGCATCATAAATCTGTCTTAAGCTGTGTCCGACATAAGGAAATAAGGAGAAATAACCCTGCTTCAATTCTCAAATTCCTCAATTCTAAATTAAAATATAATCTAATATTAAATGCTTCGCTTCAATCTACAAGTCAGACTGGTCACCGAATACTATCCACCCCATAAGCAATACCAAAAATTCAGCAACTCAAGGGGCTACTGCAGCGGTCGGGAGCAAATTCAATAAAATCCAGTACACGAGCAAATCGACACGAGCCCTCCAAGCTCCCAGAAGTCAGGGAAGGTGGGGAAAAACCGGCCACTCATTCTAGCCTGAAACCCACAGAGCCGCACCAGCGCAAGAGCAAGCGGATCCGTGCATGGACCTGCCGCCCGCTCCGAGGAGGGCTGCGGATGGGGAAGCGGGCACGGAGCTCGGATGGCGACGCAGACCCTGGCAGAGGCTTGGAAAAGCCGACAGCTTCCTCCGTGCTGCCTTCAGGGTGGCCCCCAGGGAGCCGCAGCCCCGGGAACGGCTTCCCCGCGGCACACGGCACGGAGGAGCCCGCCTGCCCCGACGCCCGCTCGCTTCCCCGCGGGAGGAAGCTGCCCAAGCCGGTGCGGCGGCAGCGGTACCAGCAGCAAGGCTCGTGCTCCTGGGATTGCTGGGCATTTGGAAAGCTAATGTTTAAAATGTGATGACCATGCAAACACCACCTAAAATAAATGCCCTTACTAATATATATTATTGCACTCTACCTAGTAAAATACATGCTTTTAAATTCACAAGCATCCAATGAAACATTTGAAAATGGAATATTTAAAAGTTTAAATGTATGCCTTTTCAAAATCTTCCATTTCATTGCAAAACCTTTTTCTGTCTAAAATTGGTGGAGTAAACAAGAAAATTATTTACTGCTTATCATAAAGGTGCAATGTTGTAACATAAGCTGTTTTCTGCATGTTGGTAAGTGCTCTAATGCAGACCCATACAGTGTAAATTAACTGAAGTCTTATTTGAACTTTTATCAATGTTTCTTTAGTATTTCTTACACAGGATGCCTTTCATTTTCAACAAGAACAACACAGTCAGAAGTATGTTCCACATAGGGTAACAGAGGAGCAACCGAAAGGATCTTTCCAATCTTTCATTTCTAAAATAGTGTTTGCAGAAGGAAGCTGAAAAGAAAGGAAGTTTACATCTTTGTTCCTAGGTTGAACAAATGAATTAAATATTCTTTTCTTTAGAAACAACTAGCATAAGTCTAGACTAGCTAGAAAGATACAGAACAAAATAAATATATGCATAATTTTGCTATGTAGTAGAGTTTGGCCATATTTTACCTACAGTACCATTAATGACTGATTTTAGAAGACAGCTGTCATTAAAGGCAATGGCACAAGAAAACATACCATTATTTCTAAGCATTATTAGTAGTCAGTGACTTAAAAAGATTTAACAACCACAGAACTACATTAAAATTCTAATTTGTATCAAACAATTTACAATGTGGAAAAAACATTCAGGATAAGATTCAGATGACAAGGTGACACCCTCTAGTCAAACCCATGTAAAAGTCTGCAACTTGATGTATATCCAAGCTGCAAAGCCAGTAGGAAAAGCCAGGGATAAAGTTACACCATCCTACAAGCCCTTAATCTAGTAAAAAGTATAGAAAGGAAAGCATCAATTAATATCTTGGCACAAAACACTAAAAATTAACTGAAATTCAGGAAGGCATATGTGCACCTCAATTTTACTGGACAGAGGAGCATCTCATGCTGAACAACCAGTGGGTTCTTGCCGAATTTATTATCTTTCTGGTGACTTGTTTACAAGAAAATTTATTTAGAAAAATGAACAGCTTTACTCTAAAGCTACAGCATTTTCACTCCATGCATTTGTAGAAAAGAGCACTCTGACACTAGAAAAGGACACATTTACATAAAGATGAGACTCCTGCCTTTTGATGGGTATCATTCTTGCCTTCCAAACTTTATACACACTGGTAACCAGATTGAATTTGCTTATTATTTGAAGAATATTTTCTTGAAATGGTGAGATAACAAATGATAACAGAGAGTCACAAACATTTTGTAAATAAAATAATTGTTCTTCCATCTCAACATATCAATCATAATTAAGTTATAAAAGCAAATATACTTTACTGACACAAAATGGGAACCAGTGTTTAAATAGAAAAAGCAGGAATTAAGTACTGAATTGATCCTAATTTCAAAAAAGTTCAGATTGTGTTTTTCAGAAGGGAAAAATGTCTACTTTACCAGTCGTAGGCCCTTATTAATTGAAAACCAAATTGATAACACATTTATGGAACAGTCTCTAATTCAGAAAGGCAACCCTTCAAGGAGAGTTCTACTAACTTGCCACGAATATGAGAAATGTTCTGATTTGTCTGAAAAACAGCAACACCACAAATATGAGACTAGGTGCAGCCTTTAGGAAGGGGAAATCTCAGCTAAAACGGGAAATGACTGGGGATGTATATGATCCTAGGTAAGCAAGTGTCAGTGAAAGTCTTGCTCCCTTATATTTGCCTACAAGAACTATTCTTGCAGGTGTACCTGCAATCCATTTTGGAATAAAAGATAAATGTTACCTCAGAGGCAGACCTATTATTTGATCTTAATTCTTTAAGTATGCCTAAACATCATAACCAGTATAAAATAATACAGGACATACACAGTAACCATTAGAAACAGAACAAGATAAGATATGAGTTATATATATTAATATAATTTTATACAAATGCACACACAATCCCATCAGACAAATAGATAAATGCTGTCTGGGATCACAGACTATTCAGATTGATTGAAATAGCACATTTCATGTATATAAATATATGTTTTGGTTTCAATATTCAAAAGTCAGTGAAAGAATGTAGGCTTTTTTCCTTTAAATGAGAAGTTTCTCCAAAAAGATGTGGATATTGTAAGAAAAAGAAATCAACTTTCAGTCAAAATATTTAGTGATTATATAATTCTAATGCCACTGAAAACTCTGGATGCATTTTTAGCGTCCAAATATGAGACAGATAATAAGTATTCAACATTAATATAAATGACTGCACAGCAAAGCTCTTTCAATGCCACTAGAGCAACTCCAAAGATATTTTAAACTACAGTTGTAGAAGGTCTCAAGTGGAAGATAAACTATATATTTCAATTATGTTGATATAGTATCAGATTTCCTCTGCATTAACACGAAAGGTCATTTTAAAAGGTTAAAATGTGTTACTTTCAAAATATAGTCTTAGCACTTGTTTCAAAATCAAAATCCTGGGTTAAGTGGAATCATGTCACGTCTCGTTCAACCTAATCTGCGCTGTTACACTTTGAAACCTCCTGGAAAGCGTCATCATCTTAGTCACAACGCTGTTTTATTGCTTATTCGTAACAAAATATTTAATTAATATATTTCCGAAAGAATATAGTTTGAACAGTCATTTCCAAACATACACGAAATATTGCAGGTGCCAGATCAACAGCTGCACCCAGTCGTTTGCTAAGCAAACGTAAGAAAACAGCACAGATAAGAGACCGATCGATGCAGGAGCTGCAAGGCAGGTAACGAAGCCAGCGCTTGCAAACCCGCGCAGTCAGGGACACGGCAAAGCGGACAGGGTGGCGCCGGCCCTGAGCGCCGTCGGCTCCGCCGGCCCCGTGGCGCCTCGCGCCCCCCCGGGCGCTGGATCAGGAGGCGATGAGCTACACCGAGGAAGCAACCTGCCTTTAAGGAAGCAGCACAGCCTGCCCGACACCGCCGGCAGCGTGACCCTACCGACGATCCCAACGATCCCGGGGCGTAGCAGGTGATCCAGGAGAGAGCGTGGGGCTGCAGGTACCGCCCCTCGGGCAGGCGGAGGCGAGCGCCGGCCGATCCCGCCGGAGCGCTGGGAGACATTGCAGCGCCCTGGCCAGCCTCCAGGCCGGGCGACGACGCTCCGCTCATCGACCATTCCCTTGGCGTTTTCGGCTGGCCAGGATGTTCCCGGCTTCCTGACCCGGGAGCTGTCGCGTGCTATTTCTGGGCGCTGTTTAAACAGATGCCGCATCCCAGCCCAGACACCAGCTGATTTCAGAACCGGGTGACGTGACCCCAACGGCAACTTTTACCGGTTTTTAATCCCTGCAGCTTCTGCTGAAGGCAAAAATCTCAAAGTCCGCATTCTTTGCAGACCGCAAACGCCCCGCACCACGGTTCTGTGCGCAAGTACGCGCTTAAATTACCAGGGCCTGGACTACGCCGGGACGACGGCAGGAACTGCCCGATGGGTTTTGGAGCCCAGCGCATCTTCGCAGCCTGTCCTAGGCAAACTAAAGCCTTGCTGTTCCCAAGCCTCCCGACCCGCTGGAGCACTGGTGGGCGATGCCTCGTGTCACCAGCAGGGCCGGGCGCGGGAGGCTTCTGCGGACACCGTTTGCTGGGTACGCACCACGACGCAGGCTCCTTGTCTTTCCTCCATGCCTAACACCAGCAGCTCCTCGCTCTGGAGGTCACACAACGCGGTGCCCTGCGGCGATGTGTCCTGTCACGTAACCAAACGAGGCTCACGGGCTATTATCTTTACGGGACGATTTTAAAACTGGCAGCCTTAGCTGCGAACAACAATCAGCATGTCGGCGTGAATCATCCCCTCAAGGTGCGGGAGCGCACGAGGCTTTGGGGAGATCGCACCAAGCTTTAAGCCCGTATTTTTCAAAAGCCAAAAGTGCAGTCTGACAGGGGCTTTGAGCTGGGAGAAACTGGCAAAAGAAACTAACCTGGCAAAGAGAAAACGGCGGCTGCGAGGCGGTGATTGCCACAGCTGAGCAAATTTGGCTGCCAAATCGTTATAAAACAAAGTGCAAAATTAAGCCAGAATTAGGCAGTTTTTCCTTTTGCGTTACTTACCCTCTGTGCTTGAGATGTGACGTGCCATCACTGCCAGCCAGCAGGGAAACGTCCCAGAGCTCTCAGGCTGTCTCACTTTACACCCAAATCCTCACAACGTGCGTGCGTACAACAAAGTCACAAAGTGGAAAAAGCAGCCCAACAGCAGGAGGAACATGCCGGCTTTCGGTGGCGCTACATGAAATCACGCATTTCACCTTGCGGCAAGATAGAGCTCTTTCATTCATCTAACGCAGAAATGCGTTAGGTAGCGATAGGTAACAAAAAACAGCGTAACAAAGTCCTGTTTCTGTTACTTTTTGAACAAAACCAACATTCCTTTTTGCAAATCAATTATTCAAATAGGAAGCCAGTTACCGCATTAAAAGTATTTTCACATATAACATGATAAAAACCAACCAATTTTGTCCTCCTCAACAGGGAAATGTGTTTAAAAAACCCCCAACAACAACAGTAATAATAAACCGAGGCGCACACATTCCCTCCTCCCTACAAACACGATTAGATTTCCAATTTGCTCGACTTGCCTCTTAATGCTTAGAGCCCTTAGATTTATAACAAGGTAATTGAATGGGGAAAACACTGAACTTCACATTCACTGAAAGCCTCCAAAATGAAAGGAACTCCAAGAAACAAAAGGGAATCTGTGTTCATGTATATTTTAATGATTTCTGGAAAACTAGCAGCAAAACATGATTTCATTAACTGAAACAAAACACAATTATCTTTGATTTTACTGGTTTTGACTATAATCTTACAATATACGATAGCCATCACAGATGACTTTCTACAACTAAGGCATATCAACTCCCTGACCTCATTTACAGGAATGAAACCACAGTGATAATTTTATTATAGTCATTTATCATTTAATGAAAAGAATACTGAAATTTAATTTTTATTGGGCAAATTTCAGAGGTTTTTTTTTAAATCTTCTTACTAACTAAATTGTAACAACACTCTCTTCATTCATATAAACCTAAAGGAGTTCATTCATTTGCCAGCTTAATGTCTCTTCTTTTAAGTAAAACATTTTCAGCAGTACTTCCTAGTTCCCAAGCATGACTGAAATCACATTTTTTCCATTTGATAACAATTTGATAACAATTATTACACTTTTGCAGCTAATCTATACCTCCAGGCCACAAAGATTTTTACTAATATATTCCTTATCAAAAAGCATTCTAATCACTTCCAGGCTTGACTGGTCATTATCTAAGTAGAATAAACACGGTTATCACTTTAGAGTAATATATATACGGAAACAAAATGTCACGTTCTCTCCCCAGAATAAAATAGTTCACAAGAGTTTAACTGTAAAATCTCGTTTAACAAGAGCAGGACTAAAGACTACTTCTGCGGCAACACCTGAAATCACTGCTATTCCAGTGCACATCAAAAACAGCCACCAAGATTTACATGACAGAACCGTAAACTCTGGCTTCAGTTCCGGAGGAAACTAATATACCGGTCTAATTAGCTAATTTGTCTAACTGTATCCCCAGGCTATCTCCTTCCTCCCACAATCATGATAAAAAGAGCTAAAATTAAGCAGGAAAACCAGCCACTGCTTCTGCATTTTGGACCAAAGTAAAGACTTTCTCAACTCTAAGACTGCTCCTGTACCAAGCTGTTATGAAAAAGGCATTATTACATTATTACAAAAGCAAGTCTAAGCATTTCGCATCTACAATAACCCGCGCTTTACTTCTGGCATTTAAGACATGACTAAGGGAGAAGAAAGAGAAGGAACAGCTAACACCAAAATGATCAGATTGGGAGTTATTAGCTTATAACTAGTTATTATTATTAGAACTTCTCTCAGATTTAGAAGTTGGTATTTTTTATTGTATTCCGAGTACTGACAAGATGGGTAAATATCCTGAAACCTGAACTTACTCTTCTTAAAAGCACACCCAACACAGCAGCAGTTAGGTCAGATCTTACCACCTGCTTCCGTGCTGGGAACGGCACTGCACCGTAAAACGTGCTTCTCGCTACTAACGCTGCCTCCCGGGGAAGTACATCACCAGCGAGACTCCCTGCCCATCTCCGCTCCCTCCAAACACCGGCAGATCTCACCGCTATCCTGCTCGGGTTTCACAGACCAGACCGCCTCGCGCGTGTTGGACACCAGCTCACAAAAACGGCACCGTTAGCACCACGTGCTCTTCTCTTTTTCGTAAGCACGAAACCTGCCATTACTTCACTTCTTGCGCATCAAGAGAACGCGGAAGCAAGAGCACAGCAACAATTCAAGGGTTTAACTGACTAAAACCTGTTTTAGGTAGTACCTTCAGCAGGTACAACATGACCTCGTCATCCTTCTTAAAACACGCAAAGAAGGTTTTCATTCCCCCTTGCTGCATGTAGCAGTACTTTGCACTGCAGCAAAAAAATACGAAAGCCACTTTTAACCACCTTGCTCGGTTCACTATATTGAGAGGCATCGCTGCTGCTCGACGCATTGCTCTCCCTCCTCCTGGAGCAGGCGCGGGGCAGAGTGTGAGAACGGCTGAAGAAACGCCAAACACCCTTGTACAGGAGGTGACGCCTGAGGTGAGCAAACCATTCAGCTTTTATTCCTAGCTATTTCAGGTGCAGAGATCGCAACCGGAGGCTGTGATTACTCCCGCGCAGGTCGCAAACGGGCCGCGTCCCACAGAAAGAGCAAGTCATTAACTTCCCTGATACGGGAAACTAGAAAACAGCGACGCAACGACAACAGAAACGTTCTGACTCCAAAATAAATACTGCGAACTTGGTGTTTCTGTAGAAAGAGTTTATAACCGCAAAGGCCCTGCGCTCCATGCACGCTGTCCCCTCTTCCAGGTCACGCGTTGCTGTGTATTAACGCATTTTACACTTATTTGCGGTGCAATTAAGAACTTCCGATGGAATTTGGGCAATAACTGCCGGCAGGCGGAGCGCACGTGAACGGCACGGCAGGATCTCAGGGAGAAGAGCGCATCCCTCGCAGGTGAGCCGTTCCCTTTAATTCACACTAATAAGCACTTCAGATTCCATCAGAGCCCAAAATAATGCTCACAGACCTACGGGCTTTGAAGGAGATCACGGGGCACAAAAGAAGTGATGATCCTCACGGCCATAACCTGTCCCCAAACCAACAGACTGCGACTGGGGAAGCCCTTCTCCCAACAACAAATTAACACCAGAACCTTCGTGCTTGCAGACTTGCCGCGATACGGATCAGACCTCGGATTCTGCTGCCGGTCTCAGCGCTGCCCATCTCCAGCCTTCGCCTGGATTACAGCGCTTACAAACACGCCAAGTTTTCTACCTTCCTTTAAAGCCGGATCTCAGATCTTCAGAACTCATAATGAAGCCTAAGGTTATACAATTAAGAAAATGAAATGCTTCCAGGAACATCCAGCGCTCATTTGCAGCTGGGCCCAGATTTAGAGAAAAGCTGTATTATTTTGGTGGTTAAAGTTATTTTAAAAGCGCTCATTTTCATGTCTCTCTTTTGGAGAGCTAAAACGTTAGTCTCCTGCTAACACAAAAACATCTATTACTGCAGGAGGGATGAAAAGCTGGCTATTAAGTGAGCCACCTTCCATGTCCATCCTGAACGAGGCAGCACTCCCATAGAAAAACAGCCTGCAATCAGGCAATTAAAAACTGTCCTGGTAACACAGTCACAGCGTCACACGCCTTATCACCCAGGCGTTTCACTTTGCAGCCTTAAGAACGACTTTGATATAATTTTGTGCTTGTGTATGACAAGTCTTAAATATGCACATTCTTCCCTATGCTTTGACACTAAGTATAAAATACTAGAATAATCATTAATAAAGAAATAATGACTAACAGCTAACCGGAAGTTTCACAGTTAAGAGTCGCTTTTTATCATGTTGGCAGATATACACCAGAATACCAATGGTTTACCCATAAAAACTAAAGGGTTAAACCGAACGTTGTGTATTTACGCTCTTCCATTATCTAGACTAATTAGATTTTTTGCCAAAAAATAGCCCAGCATTGTAAGACATCTCATATTCCACCCAAAAAAAATCATGAGGGCAAAGGTAATAAAACCACTGGTGCTCTGTAAAACCAGGGGTCAGAGAGCAGCAGCAGCACTTTATTCTCGTAAATACACCAGAAGGGCAGTCAGAAGGCTGCAATCACAGCTAGGATAAATGCTAACACATCGGTCCTTCATACACTTTTGCTGTTTGATCAGGAACTGATCTGTGACCTCCTGGTGCGGGAAGAGCAAAGCGCCGCGCCACGGTGGCCCGCCGGGCCCCTCCGTGGCACCGGCTGGCGGCAGAATGACCCCGCGAGCCACTGAGCCCATGGGCCTGCCGGCTTCGGAAAAACGCGGCATGAAACATGTGAACCCAGCTGCTTTGCAGGCAAACAGATTAGTGAAGGAACTAAAAGAGTAAAACGTCTGTCCGTAAGGTTACGTGCCCTTTCAGCATCAGTCAAAACTCTTCAGCCAAATCTTCTGGGACTAACTTTGCTCATTCTGTCTCTCCTAAATAAGACTTTTCTCTGTATTTTTTTTTGTTAAACAAATCCCCAGTAAAATCTAATTTCTAATAAAAAATTCAGGTTTGAAATAAAGCCATTTTTTGGGAAAAAATAAAAATTGCAGAGAATTACGCTTTACGGAAAGGTTCTTGAATGAATTAGAGAAAAATGTAACTGACACACAACACAGCTTTCTGCACTGATCTGAACAGGGGCTAGACTGCTTTAAGCAACCTCCAATGCTCCAGAGCAAAGGGAAATACATCTCACCGTTTTATTACGTTCTGTCAGCAGTTATTTAGGGGTCAGACCACGTAGGAGGCCGACAGTGCGACACCCTGCGCGTGGAGCCGCTTCTTCACGGTGCTTGTTGCAACCAGCTCACGACTTGAACTTACAAAACTTTTTTCTCCTCTCGTCATGTAGATCTATCTATTACTACTGTAAGACTTGCTTAGCCTGTTTAAGGGGGTCGCAGCAAACAACTAATTGTTTTCAAGCAGAGATACATATGCAAACTACAGCTCTAAAAATTAAAGCTTTCCAAATTTAGAAATCCACATACATGCACCCGCTGCTGCCGCCCGCAGCTCTTCCAAACGCAGCAGAAGCTCTCGGCCTGCCGGCTCCGTCTCGGCCCGGCGCGAACCAGAGCGCTGCTCCTCGGTGCCTGGAGCGCCGAGGCGGTCGCCCCTTCCAGGCGCCGGAAACGCGGCTCCTCTCAGCAGCCTCCTGCAATGCAACCGGCCCGATGCTTCCACGGTCACATCGCACTCATGAAAAGCAAAACAGACATGAGCCTGTGACTTGTATCACTGGAAAACAACCTATATTTAATCAAATTAGTTGCTAGTAACATCCACTAGAGATTAAAAATTGAAAACATTATCTTGCAAAATAAAATATGTTATACTGTATTGATTTTTCTGCCCTTAAAATCTGACTTTAAAGTCTGTTTTTACTACTCAGAAGCTCAGATTTACATTTGGTTGTACTGTGAACTATAGTCTTCCTACATTAAAAAATTTACCTTCTAAAATTCATCTGTGCTGCACTGCGGCCCAGATCTGTCACGACTCTGTTCACACAAATGTCGACAGAGTTAGTCATGTCCATACAGCTCATGATACGCCTGGAAATCCCCCAGTGACTTCTCCTCTGCTTAAACACATTGCCTTATTTGTGAATAAAATGGTCTAATCCACCACTTCTTGATCTCACCACACCTCCTAAACTAAGCTGTTGGTTAACTGTGCTTTCATATTTTACCATTAATTAAAGAAAAAAAGGAAAGGGAAGATCTCACTTGTAAAAGCCTCTCCTCTCAACCATGTTGGCTCCCGCTCTTGTGTACACCTTCTACAGGAATTTAGACACAAACGGGAAGGTCCATCACTTCGAAATGCAAACGGAGTATAAAAACCCAGCGCGGAGCCAGACGGCGGCGTAGGGGGACCAGTAATGCATGCAACACGACGGCAAACCTCTGCTCAGCAGCGGTCCGGGGTCGGACCCCAATGCACGTCTCCTCTCTCCCACAGCGACGCTGGAGCAATCCCACAGCCGGCTGAGGGGAACACCTCCTTCCCCTGACCATAAAACATCCTTGATCACGAGCTTACACAAGACCCCTAACCTCTGGGTAGCTGCAGTCTGAAAAAATTAATTTTATCCTATATTTCTGATTTTTGCTTTAATGCCTGATCCAATGTTTCATTCGTAACATCCAGACGTAACAGTACTCCTTAAGACTATCACCTAATGAATAACCAACCAGTGGCTTCACTGAACAGGTTATTTATTTGGTTGCTTCAGTCGGATTTGTTAAGAACATAATATTATTTTCCTTTTTTCACCTAATATATATGAACACTGGATTTTTAACTTTTAAACTAATCCTTTTTGGACCACTTCTTTTTGTGAAACAAAATGTTCAAGGTTTTTTATAAAGCCTTAGAAGATATTTCGGTAATTCTTTCTACTAAGCAAATATTTTAGATCGTAGACGTTTAAGTTTTGTTGTTGAATACCATATACTTTTACAGTATTACACATATAATACTTTTCAGACTCAGTATTTTCTCTTTTTTAATTCCTTTTTGCAGATAGCTCTGTTGACAGGAGCTGTAGATCAAATTTTCATTTGGGACCAGAATTTACTACACAACAGTAATATAAAGTTAGTTCAGCGTTTGTGTTTAACTGAACAGGCTACGGTTTAACCACGGAATAAACACAATAAATTCCAGTGGCATTGTTTTTTCCCATTCCACATCTGTCTCAGCGTGAAGGCAAGCAATCAGAAGACTTCAGTGTATTTCCTAAACAGTTGTCTTCTGCTATTAACTGGTATGCTAATAAAAGGACACTTACTGCTCCTCTCCTAGCGTTCGCAGAAGCTTAGCACAGGAGCACCCATTCCAGTTTGGACACCCTCCCTTCAGATACTTGTACACATTGATAAGATCTCCTCTCAGCCTTCTCTTCTCTAGGCTGAACGGTCCCAGCTCTCTCAGCCTTTCCTTTCCTTATGAGAGGTGCTCCAGTCCCTTCATCATCTTCACAACCCTTCATTAGACTCGCTCCAGTAGTGCCACATCCCTCTTGGACTGGGGAGCCCAGAACTGGACACAGGACTCCAGATGTGGCCTCACCAGGGCTGAGGAGAGGGGGAGGATCACCGCCCTCGACCTGCTGGCAACACTCTTCCTGATGCACCCCAGGATACCATTGGCCTTCTTGGCCACAAGGGCACATTGCTGCCTCATGCTTAACTTGGTGTCCACCAGGACCCTCAGGTCCTTCTCAGCAGAGCTGCTTTCCAGCAGGTCAACCCCCAACCTGTACTGGTGACTGGGGTTATTCCTCCCCAGGGGCAGGACCCTGCACTTGCCTTTGTTGAACTTCAGGAGGTTCCTCTCTGCCCACCTCTCCAGCCTGTCCAGGTCTCTCTGAATGGCAGCACAGCCCTCTGGCGTATCCGCCACTCCTCCCAGTTTTGTATCCTCAGCAAACTTGCTGAGGGTGCACTCTGTCCCTTCATCCAGGTCATTGATGAAGAAGTTGAACAAGACTGGACCCAGTCCTGACCCCTGGGGGACACCGCTAGCTACAGGCCTCCAACTAGACTCTGTGCCGCTGATCACAACCCTCTGAGCTCTGCCATTCAGCCAGGTCTCAATCCACCTCACTGTCCACTCATCTAACCCACACTTCCTGAGCTTCCCTATGAGGATGTTATGGGAGACAGTGTCGAAAGCCTTGCTGAAGTCAAGGGAGACAACATCCACTGCTCTCCCATCATCTACCCAGCCAGTCATTCCATCAGAGAAGGCTATCAGATTGGTTAGGCATGATTTCCCCTTGGTGAAGCCATGCTGACTACTCCTGATCACCTTCTTCTCCTCCATATGCTTGGAGATGGCCTCCAGGATGAGCTGCTCCATCACCTTTCCAGGGATGCAGGTGAGGCTGACTGGCCTGTAGTTCCCTGGGTCCTCCTTCTTGCCCTTTTTAAAGACTGGGGTGACACTGGCTTTCTTGCAGTCTTCAGGCACCTCTCCTGTTCTCCATGACCTTTCAAAGATGATGGAGAGTGGCTTAGCAATGACATCCGCCAGCTCCCTCAGCACTCGTGGGTGCATCCCATCAGGGCCCATGGATTTGTGGGTGTCAAGTTTGCTTAAATGATCTCTAACCCGATCCTCCTACACTTTAGTTTTTAAATAAAACGCAGAGCTTGTCAATTCACAACCCTTCTTATGAGCCCTAAGGTTAGGAGGAGTTACTTAGGAAAGAGAAAAGGAGAGAAAAAAGGGCGGAAGCTCTTTGGGCTTCATTTTAACATTTTTCAGGTGTATTAAGAGGCTCCGACAGATCTGCGTGTACAGCTCTGCCTGCATTCGTGATGCTCCCTGCAACACCGCCGCACATTGGGATGAGTTTGCTCTCCTTCATGCGTTAGGAGTTCGTGACAGCGACCCGGCATCGCTGCCCTCCACCAGGGAGGGATGGCGATGAGATGCTGCCGCGCTGGCTCCCTGCGCCCGACGCACGCTCGCGCCTGCCTGCTGAAGGCTGATGACCTTTGACAAGGTAAAAACATCTAACGTCCAGACAGGGGCCCTTCGTGCATTAAGCTAGAAATAAAAGACATGATGTTGAAGCTGCAGTCTCAGAGCTGAGGGAACAGCCCAGTGCAAAAAGCCTGCTTCCCAGCCGGCGCGGACATCCTCGACCACCGGACCCTTACTAAAACGACGGAGCGAGCTGCACTGCATAACCGTACATTACTCAAAATCTAAAATAGTTCTCTTGTGCTGTCACGGCTTATTTAAACATACTCAAAAACACTGGGCACCTATGCCAAAATCTGATGCATTCCTGAAACATGAGTAACATCCGAAAACTCCAGGCAATGCCAGGCCGTTAACGATTTACTTATTCCATTCTTTATAATAAAATGGCTTCCTCTCTCCGTCCCTGTTACAATGAACCGTGCGACACGGGAGCGCTGGGATGGACCACTCTCCCCTCGGCCCCAGCACGGGTCGGGGTGACCCAAGGCAGTGCTGGGAGCGAGCACTGGGGGCTGCGGGAGCGCTGGGGGCGCCTGCCCGCGGGTACGAGTGGCCAAGGGGGGCGAGGAGGACACCCCGCAGCTCCGAGGCACCTTCGGAAGCAAGAGCTGCACCAGGGCGCACGAATGAGGGCACGTCAAATGCGTTAGGACGGTCCTGTCCTTTGCTCCATTAAAAAAAGAAAAGCAAAGGACCTGGTGATAAGGAACATCCCAGAACAAATTGGAAATCACCTTACAGCGAAGTTTCGCTGCAGTTCTGCCAGGACGAGCAGCTGGGCACAGCGCGAGGCAGCAAGTGCAAGGGACTGCAGCCCTCGCAACGCAGAAATTGAGGAAGCAGTACCGGGCACCGGGCGCTTCGAAACATCATGCAGGAGCTGATTTCAGAAACGCATTTCTGCGCTGTTTGCTTAACCTCTCATATGTTGCTCTGAAGAGTGAACCACATTTAACTTTCCATTTTTAGAACTAAACCGATCACTTCAGAAAGTAAAGAAGCTGACATAAAACTGTATGATTTTTTCAATTAATAATAAGAAACATTGCATTAGCAATTCCCTTGAAACACGCCTTAGCAGAACTGACTGATACTGAATTTGCGCAATGAACTCTTTTTCATTTGAGGGCATTTAAAAGGTCTCTATTTCTCTTTAATTAATTTTAGGCATGTATTAGTGTTAATAGAAGTGGGTTCTCCCACCTTCCTCAAGTTTCTTCAGTGTATAGCAAAAGATGACCACTTACTCTTTTTAACTTTTTTTGTTTTACCAAAGAAATAAGCAATTTTCAGTCTGAAAGAAGACTCAAAATGGTAAAGATCAGCGCTACTGGATTCTATTGCTTCTTCTACATCTGTTGGAAAACAAGCGTTCCTGAAATAAAAGGCTATATAGGAGTTTTTGCTAAATGTTACACACACACATATAGTATGCTGTATACTACTATAATAACATATTATATATAAAAACTATACACATATATATAGAGCATTATAGAGTGTGTGTGTGTGTGTGTGTATATATAAAACAGTATAAATAGTATTTATAAATGTATATGGTATATATATATGATGTGTATAAGAATATATACACACACACACACACACACACACAGAGGCAAGGAACAGGTTGAATTTGTTTTAATAAGAATTCAGAAAAGATGATGCCATTATAAAACTACTTCAAAAGCATTTTGAAAAGTTTACAGATAAAAGATAAAAGAAAGAATAACAGAAAAGGTATAAAGTGTTGCGTATATTAATACCAAGCTTTCAGTTCCTGTTACACACTGTATTTGTTGAATTTAACAAACCTACCATTTACAAGAAAAACCCAGGCAAGCTGCACAAAACACATTCCTGAAAAAATTATTTTAAATCACCGTTACTGTGAGACTTGGCAAACTAAAAACCATATAAAATGCAAACCATATCTAGCAGCAGCTAAATAATCCCAAGAGTAGAATCTATGCTAGTGAAAAATTAAAATGAACAAGACGAACTTTAAGTTTATGGCATCTCATTAAAACTGGGATGGGGAAGCACCACGCAAAATGAGCCACTATTGGACCATTACTAGGGAGAGAGTTGTATGTTCTCATTACAGAAATTCATCAGTAATTGCAAAATGGAAAAGAAAAATATGGCAAAGAATGGAATCCTTATCATTAAATTCCTAGAGCCTTATTTATGTATTGATCTGAAGTCACTGCGGGCAGCTGTTTGCTTTGCTTATAGCATTCTCTATTCCTGAAGCAAAATGCCAAGCACTTCCTCGCAAGAGCTCAGCAGGACTACCATAGCTGTACTGCGGAATTTGCTCGATAAAATTAAATTTAGCGGGAACGCTTCTTCCAACACAGGATGAAAGTCTACCCATCGTTCAGCACTTGAACAAACTAGTAACAGCCAAGAGACAACGAGAACTGCAAATCAGTGGTGCAACTTAGTACAGCAATGACGGAACGGACCTCTCCCATCCAGACCAGCTCCAGCTGGGGCTACTGGAAGAGGATCCTGCATTAGCCACACCACAGGGACCGGCGAGACCGAAGGAAAGCTCTAACTTGCCCAGGACGCTTCTTCAGTTCCTAATCAACTGACTGCTCGTAAAGGTAGAGAATTTTAGCAGTTAACTTGCAAAATGGCTCAACACGATGTAAGCCAGCCAAAGCTGTTCACCGCACGTTGGGTTTGTCACATACTTACACCATATTATAAAGGGAAGGGGGAAAAACCAAACAGAATTTCAAAGGAATATTGTTCTGGGGCATCGTGTTTTTCCTCTTATAGATATTCTTTTTTGTGAGCTTCATTTCAGCCCAAATACTCGCCAACATAACACAGTCACAGGCTAATGCAAGGCTAACTGGCAGAGGCACAGCAACAGGCGCCGCTGAACGACGGAATAAGGAAACGGAAGCAAGACCCACCCCAAATGTTTAACCTAACCAGGGCCCCAAACAGGCAGAAACGGCAGAGGTATCCGGGATAAAGTCCTTGAGCTTTCCTTACCTGAACTACAGAGTCAGAAGACAACGGAAGAAGGTAACATTTTCCCCTGATACCACGTCCGGAAAACGTTGCTCTTCAAAGGCAAAGAGCAGCGGTGGTTTTCGTGAAGCAGAAGGTGAGACCACGCAGGGCTCCAGGCTCACGCTCAAACCCAGCGCCCGGCACCTGACGCCAACGCGCAGAGCTCCGTTCACGGATGTGGAATTACTGAATTACTAAAAGCACGTTACTCAGAGGTTTCTCTGGGAGCAGTACACTAAACCATGCTTCAAATTCTCAGAGTTTCAGGACATGAAAAATCAAATACTGTGAGGACGCTGTCTGAGCAATCTACCGTTATCCTGCCATTAATCTGCCCATCAATTCTCTAACGGCTCTAAAAGTTTTTACTGAGTGCCCCAATACTTTCTGCCCTGAAAGTTTGATATCTGCTGTCCTTTTAAAATTCATTATACAGCGTCACCGGTTCGGGGGGTGGAGGGAGAGCATTTCCCACACAGCGACAATGTCCGAGACCGCATGGAGGGATTCACTAGGGAATCACTATCCCTTGCACCCGGCACCGGAAACTGGGCTCACATGCTCTGTTCTCAGCTCTTCATGTATAAAAAGGTAGAGAATTCAGAAAGCAATGATGAACAAAACTGAAAAATTGTAGATGGGAGGCTGTAGTTATATCTTATAACCGTTAACACAGCTGGGGCACGACCTTGGCATTTCAAGTTAATATTGTAGAAAAACGATGACAAATCAACGCAGCATGGGATAAATACACAGAGAAAACACCAATAACCTCTTCTGTCACTGCGTAAAGAAAAAAAGAACCAAACAGTTACGACGCTTAACAAAATAAAACTTTTACGCAGCTGAACGGGAAGTATCAGATGCCACAATTAAAATCGGAGAAAGACGTTTTTCCTCTCAGAGCCGCGGCCAGGCATCGACCTAGCAGAGGGAGCAGCCCGGCCAGGTCTCGCCCCAGCTGCCTGGTGCCTCTAACACGGAGCCTCCAGCTCCTCCCGCCAGCAAGGAGACGCAGCTCAGCTGGACGAACGAACTGGTAGATCTGTTCAGACTTTTAACCATCACAGGCAAAAGCCTTAAGTAACTGCATTTTTAAATCAGCCAAGTGCCTAAAGTCACAGGCCTCCACACTTGCAATACAAGAAAATACCGAAAGGAGTTTGGTGGTCTTCCCCACAGAGGTGTATATTTTATTTAAATTCAGTATTAGTAAACAAAATGCTTTATTTCGTTTCAGGATTATTCACTGTGAAGTACTGCTGCTCACATAGCTCACATTTAAAGACCAGTAATTCACAAAACTAGAGCCAACAGATTTCTAAAGCCTAACTGCAGCTGGGAACTATTTCTGCCGACAGCGATAAGCACGAGAGGCAGGTTTGGGAAACCCTGCTGCAGGGTACAATATTAAGCAGGTCGAGAAGAATATAATTAACTGGCAAATTGTTCACTAATATTGTCTTTTATTACAGACACTACGAACCACTCAAACCACACGGACCTTAAATTACATCTATAACTATTTCTTCTTTCTTCCCCCCCTCTTCATTTTCCTCTCCTACCTACTCTTCTCTTCTGTTCAAGAAGTCCTACTTTTTCCTTCTGTCTTCTCCTCACCAGCGGCAGTTTTGCCTTCTGTTCAGACTTTTGGATTCCACTATACACCTGTCTTTCCACAACACGTTTTTCCATACATGTGCAATTAAGAGATACAACCTTCCTGTACCGTAAGGACATAAACACGCTGGAGCGCTGCAATGGATTTACATTTTCTCTGCAAGCTACCCCACTGCTTATAATACATCCCAGAAAACTGCAGCCATTTGAGATACAAAACCTGTAAGAGCTCAAGATGCAAAATGTATGCAAGTCTTGCAACCATGCTGCAGAATTACCAACAATATAGCAAAAGAGCTAGAAATGGTCATGCACTGCTCCCAAAATGTTAGCTTCAGCCTCCCCACCTCTGCCTCCGGAACAGGAGGAAATCACGGACAGCTTTAGGACATGCTAGAAAGCAACTGCTTTTGAAAAATGTTAACTGTTTGACTTCTATAGGAATTGAACATGGATAATACCACAAAAAATACAGCAGCTGTAATTAATCCTCTCAAACATCATTTTTTCTAGTGTATGTTTAAAGTATGTTTCTCTCTTAAAATTGGTAAAGACTGTAACCGTTATTTTAAAGAATGCCTTGGCTTGTTAAAGACTGAAAGCAGCCAAACCTCGTTTTTCAGCCTCGAAGACATACTAGCTTAACTTCGCGAGCTGCCCCAGGCCACGTTCTGGTCTCACCACACCTAACCACCATCACACCCAGGTCACAGCCATTTACGGAGCCACATGCACATGTTTTACTGATCAGTAAACCGCCCTCTTAAACAGCACTTTTCCAGCCCATTTCTACGGGAAGGACAGGCTCACGCAGAGACCGAGCCACACTCCGCAGCGGCTCCTCATCGACAGCGAGGAGGACGCGGGAGCGAGCAAGCACAGCGCTGGCGAATGAAGGCAACACCCCACCGGGCCCGCGCGCGGAGAGCGGGGAGAGCCGAGACACCGCGGTTAACGGGCACCGAGCGCAGAAGCAACGAAAAGCAGCCTGCTGACTACAAGTCACAGGTGTGCTGATTACCCCCCAAATTTGAAGCAGCTGTAGATTGAAGGAAGAAAGCTATTTTTATTATTGGCTAGCTTTGCCTTAATAGAGGGAATTGCAAGAGATTTCTTCCTTCATATCTCATGATAAATTACTCAGATGTTTTACTGATCGATAAATCAAGAAAAGGTTTTTATTATTTATCGTCATAATTTCCAATACAAACCCTGTTGACACGTTTCTGTTTTGGCTCTAAAAACTAACTGCTGGCTGATCCTGACACAGGTTCTCGTGACAGATAAGGAGGCAGAGAGTTAGTTTAATGGTTTTGCTGCCTCCAGAAATCTTTCCTGAAAATAACTCCAGTTTGGCCATTCCTACCAACTCTCCAACATTCATTTTGCTACAGTTTAAAGACATATCAGAATTTAGCACAGCAGCCTCTTAATAAACAGTTCCAGGATTGGACCACAGTATCCAAATACCCAAGCACAAAGCGTATTTGGTGTGGAATGGGACAGCCTGGTACACGATTTTACAGAATGTTATGTAAATATAAAGCTAATATTTTCTAAGAGTTAAGGGAAAAAATTGCTAGTGTACAACAAGATAGCTTTCCCCATATTTTTGTATACCCAAGTTTTCTTACTTTCTTAATGTGAACAATATACATTTTCTATTTCTTTTCCTGGTTCTTTCAGACAAAGTTATCATAAAGATTGTTTATTCATATTTACAGATGTTGAATTTGAGAAGTTTGACAGTATAATACTTGCATATAACGCCAGTTAGTCTGAGTACGGTATTAGCACCTACTGTCCCACCATAGAACTGACACCAAAGATAATATACATTTCTAAATGGGTTTTGTGCCATCAATATCAGAGGCCACTCCAAAGAACACAGCGAAAAGGTATATTCCATAGCAAAGTGAAATCCGATCACTGAGCATACTGAGCACTATTTAAGAACATGTTAAAAAAAAAAACCTAAAACACTTATTGGTTTCTGATTTGTAGGCATTACACTGATGTAATATCCCTTCGTTACGATTCCCAAATTAGTATTGCTGGTTATGTATATTGCCGTACTCCTGCCAAAGGAGCAGTAAAATACGACAGTGTATGACTCAAGGGGGCATAAAAGTCCCCAATTTTCCATTCAATCGAGAGAGGCTGATTCCTGCTACGCCACGCTCCCCCTCAGCACGCCGTGCGCTTGGGCGCCTGCCACCATCAACAGCGCGAGGCGGCCCGAAGCACCAGCAATCCCCGCGGTGCCCTGAAACTCCCTGTAACTCGACCACATAACACAGCGTGCTCAAATGACCAGAGACGGTTTCTGAAAGCCACTAAATGTTTACCTGACCCCTTGTGAACTCTTAATAAAATACTTGGCCGTATGGGCAGGCAAACAACAGCTAACATTTATACAAGCTACGGTTCCCACTGAGAGCACATCGGCTGTGTCCGGCTACCAGAATTACAGCTCCTCTCTCACCAAGCCTCCTTATTCTGCAGAAGCTGACGGTGCACTGCAGAAAACCAAAATTTAAACCAGTCTCAGCAAAAATGTAGAATCAGTCCTTTGTTTAAAAACTGCATAAAAGAGCTGTAACAGTACTTTTAAAAGTCCCTTCCTCCTGAACTGTGTGTTTGTGTCCTATAAACTGCCAGGAATGAGAGAGGAGTCGCGCTAAGCACCTTCCCCGAGCACTCAGTTGTATTACATCAGGACCCGTCAACACGTTTATCCCGGACCATGATGCAGCACTTGGGGTATGCGGCCGATGAAGACTCATAGACCGAGATTAAACAAAAGAGAACAATGACACACAAAAAACCCCCCGACGCTCGCGGGAGGCCGAGAAACAGGCCGTGACACGCTCAGAGGGAGCGTGCTGACATTCAGTCGGACGCAGGTTTCCAAAGGTCCCCGAGTAAGTCCCACCAACCACCCGTCTGATCTCACCAACGCTTATGTTCATGATTACCCTTGGCAGTATTTGAGACAGTATTTTTGCTCTAATGATTTTCCTAACGTAAAAAAAAAAAAAAAAAAAAAAAATCCCCCAAACAACTGATACCTTGTAAGAATTCTAAATGCTGTGTACATCCTAAGCAAAACCGCACTACATATGTTATTTATTACAGCACCGAGGAAAACCAGTCATGCACCGATCATAGAGAAATTAGAAAACTAGCTTATGCTCAGGCCACTGAAATGCTGATTAATGGACAGTTAACTAAGTAAGACTTTTTAATTTCTTAAAATAAATTATCCTTTTACTAAGACACATGATCAAACACTTTTTCCTTTTTTTTCGCCAAGACAAAGAACCTTGAGAAACTTCTACCCGACAGCTTGTAAAGGTTAGAAATAACCCATTTGTTAGGAACAAGAAGGAGAGCCAAGATCATACTGACTTGCTGCTCTTCCATGCTTCCGGTCGGGAAGTGCACAGGAGCATCTGTCCCCAAAGCCCCTTGTTCAGAAGCCCCTTTGCAACTGAAACTGTATTTTTTAGGGAGGAAGAATGAACTGTCCTAGTTTATACCTTGAACCATTTGATGAACCATGCTATTATTAGACTTCGCTGTTCCTCAAAAAAGTGACCTTTTGGAGAGTTCACAAGCTGATTCAAAAATCCACATTCTTATCCTGGCTCAAATGTTATGAAAGAAAATGAAAAATATACTGAAAATGGAAATGAAAAACATATTTTAACTATTTCATTTCACCAGTCATGTTCAATGATTTTATTCTGTAATATAACTTCTTTTTGTTGGAATTTATAAAGTTGTGAAAACTCAACTCAGAATACTGACAATTTTGGTTTAATCAGTTCTTAGAGAAAAGGTTGATTATAAATTCAGGTAGATCAGCCAGAATTATTTCCTGCAAGGTCGTTATGATGGGTAGTTATTTATGTACATTCACAAGCAGTAGTGTAACTGGTAATGTAATTTTTCAGGGTGAAAAATAAAGAACAGAAAAGAAAACTTTTAAAAGTTTGTTTCATATCGCGCATATTTTTTTAAAGATCAGCTAACAACTGTTTTTCCAGGAAAAGAGATAACACGTGCTTGTTTGTCTCCTGAAATTCTGCACAGTGAGTTGATGCACACCTTTACACTTCATTATAACAAGTAAGGAAGGCCAGAAACCCCAGGAATACTTGCTACAAATGTCTGGTCAGAAATGCTAATTCCTGTAAAAATCCAGAACACAGCAAAGGGCAAGGAAGAGCCGCAGCCGGTTCCAGCCCCCCGAAGCTCGTTGCGGGGGGATTACGTGCCGCAGGAAGGGCGGCAGCACGAGCCCTGCCGCCGCCAGCCGCAGAGAGCCGGGTCGGCGCTGCAAGCCGGGCGCTCGGATGCTTTTCCCCTCCTCCTCCGGCGCGGCTCGCGGCTCGGACGCTTTTCTGCGAGCGCCTTCTCCAGCGCCGTCACTGCTCTGTTCTCCGGCCAGAGTCAGGGCACCAGTAACAGCGCTGCCCAGACGTAAAAAGGAATTAAACAAGTATTTCTGGAGCACGCGCAGGGAACAGATCACCTGCGAGTTCTCAAAATGTGTTCTGCAAATTCTGCTTATAGACTTGGGATTTCCTATACAAAAGGAGGCTGCTGTTTTCCTGCACAAGATTTTTTAAGACAGAAAAATGCCTTGCTGCACACCCTACAGTTAAAAAGTTTAATTTCCTTCTCCTCAGTTTCCATATGCTTTTAGAATTATGACACAGGAACTATTTAAGCTAGGATTATTCAGTTTTTCCTGCCATAATTCCAAATAAATAAATAAATAAATTGTATTGAAATTTCACCTAGTTTTTCTTATCGGGAAGAATTAAGCAGGACCGATAAATTTGAAAGATAACAGGTTCTACTGTGGGATGAAGATGCATCTGTTTAACGGAAAATTAAACTACTGCTTACATTTTGAAGCACAGAGACACCCTGCAAACTTGTGCAGTTTAATTCACTGCACGCAACTCACAGTATTTACATTCTAAATAAAGAGAACAAACAAATTCTCTACAAAGACCCTTCTGCCTCTCCATTTTTTTTCTTGTTTCTCCTAAGTTAACAGAAAATTACAAGCAAAAAGAACTAGCATTAACACCAGGCCAGCACAAGCCTCACCGTGGGGATGCCAACAGCAAGACACTGCGCGCACACGGTTTTTGTTGTCAGTTCTGTCATTAAACACACAGCAGGTGAGATTTGCCTTCACCTGAAGATGTTCGCATTAGGGCAGATGTTGCAAAGCCAAAAAGATTTTTAAAAATGGCTATGTTGGACAAAAGCAATTCTTCAAAATCAGCTTTCCCCATCTCAGGTTATGGCTACTGCGAGATTTTTCCAGACTCGTCTAGCACATCATCACCTACAAAGCCCACATCTGCAAAGAACAATACATTAGATTTCGCTTGCTTAGTTAAGATCAGACACACTTTAATACTGGAAATTAAAAATGTGCAATAGATCTTAAACAACCTCACCACAAAAGCATTAACTTCTGAAAAGGCCTTCTGTTTTGGCTGTGTACCTACGCACACTAAGTAGTAGCTGCTTTTTTGCATTCATGCTGCATGGATTACTAAAAACTAAAAGGCTAGTATATAGCCTTACATCAAAGAAGTAGAATTTGTTTCAAATTGCTGCAATTTATTTCATTATTAAGCTTTTGTGCTTAGTGTTTAGCACACAAAAGCATATTTAGGCTCCAAATTACACACAAAATGTAACTAATTATGTTTTATACGCTATTTCCATTTTAACTCTTAATTTTTTTTATTTTTTTTTTGCTTTTTATTACTGCTGTATATGTTATTGGTGTCAGATTAATTTTCCAAAATTCAAAAATCATAGGATTAGTCTTAAAATAAAGTTTTGTCCCTCTCTGAGGTGCTTACTGAACCACACTGCATAGGTTCATCACGGGATCAGAAAAAAAAGCTTCAAGAGCAACTTTTTTTGAATGTGAATCAATGCAACAAGCAAATCTCAGAATTGTCACCGAAGTGCCATCGCCTCGCACTTTCGACCTACTGATCCTCAGCCTCCGGGATCCACGTTCCAGCCCCATCCAGGATCGCTCGTGAGGATTTCTCACAGTGAACCAAAGAACGAAGCCCACCTTTTCGGAGCTGTGTCGGCGTGAGCAACGCCAGGAAAATGTACACAGATTTGCATGGCCCCTCCAAAACCGCTTTTCCTCCCCGACCCCCAAGCGGCTGCTACGTAACCAGGAACAAGCTTTTTGCTCAGAGCATGGACGAACACCCGTTCCCACCCCGCTCGCCCCATTCACCGCGTCCTTCCCGCAGAGCTCGAAGCCGACGCGTGTCCGGGGAAGGCTCAGTTTACAGTGCCGGCTTTCGGCAGCACTGGCACGAGCGAGCGGGAGGCAAAGCAGCCGAGCTGCGGCGCGGCAAACAAGAGCACCGTCCCTTCCTTTCGGTCCCGTCCTTTCCACCACGGAGCACTCCAAAGCCTTGCCCTGCCTGGGAAACACCTGCAGCCGCACAGGCTGGCAGGCATAACCCGAGGCTGGAGGACTCGCCACCACTCCTGAGGACGTCAGAAAGCGTCTGGGCGTCCATTTGCCAGCAGCGAACAGTCGGAAACCGTCAGCGAGCGGAGACCTGCCCCCAGACTCGTCCCCGAGCAGATAAGTTCTCCAACGTAGCTACTCGGATGGGCAAACCTCCTTGGTGGCACCCAGGCCATAGCGGGCTTTGAAGGTGCGTGGTGTCAGCGAGGCTTGCATCTGTCCCCAACTGCCTGTCCTCCTCCTCCTCCTCCTCTTCCACCCCTTCCCAAGGGAGCTACTGGTTTGCTGCTGTGGCTCCAACAGGACTTTGGCCAACGTTAGCGCATCGCAGTCAGCACGGACACACGGGGCGTCCCATCTACGCACAGACCATGCCCGAGATGAAAACGGCCCCGGGCAGCCAGAGCTTCCACTATCCCAGATGAGTTATCCCAGAAGCTGAAGCCTTTGAAGTTAGGAAGGCTACAGGTAAGGAGGAGATGTTAAAAGCAACGTGCCCTTAAGCATTAGTCATGCTCAGGTGAATGGCAAAATTCCTGCTTCAGCGCAGTAAGATTTAGCCACACATCTTCGAGTCACAAAGACCTGCCAAAATCTTACATTGCTGTCTGAATCTTCCACAAACTTGTGTGACAAAAATAAATTAGCGGGACCTGTTGGAGGACCATACGCAGATGCCTTTGCTGTCTTCACTGAGCGGTTTGCAGCGGTTGTGGTTAGTTCTTGGCAGGAAGCAATTCGTGTCCCTCTTGGTCGCTCAGCTGGTTTCTCATTTGTATTTGGTAAGTTTTATCTCTGCAGGCAGGGAACAGACGCTGCAAGAGGCAGGCAAGGGAATCGGGAAAGCTGCTCATACCACACTTGTTGTAAGCCGTATAAATAAAATATATAGATTTTGGAGTCAGTCTGTAGCAAGATTAGTGCGCCTTGAAAAACCTCTCTTGCAATCCTATCATTTATAATCTACAAATTTATAATTTAAGTACTTATTTTGTGCCAAATCAATGAGTATTTGAAAATTAATTAACCTCTATGTAATTTTATTTCTCTTTACCTAACAGCCAATGTTAGCAGTTTAACAGAAAATAAGATACAACCTCCATATATATATATATATATATATATATATATATACATATGCACATATTTGCTGTAGAGTACTTCAAAACTGGAAGCTCCAATGACAAATTGCTTTCTAGAAGCCAGGAGAGATGTTCTGAGTGCACTGCAAAGGCTATGCTTTCAGTATCATCATCATCATATCAGCTCAGTTCTTCAGGAGTCAGGTACGGATATGCTTCAGACAAAAAAAGGAGATTCTTGGGAATTGCATTAAACCAGCCCATCCAGGTTGTCCTATAAACTCGTTGTTTCAGAAGGTATTTACTCGCCAAGAGCGGGCAATTTTTTCACACAGACACCGTTTGTAGGACAACCTGAATGGGCTCGTTTAATGCAATTCCAAGTACCTGAAGCGGGACGTGGTTCCTCATGCCAGCACAGAGCCCGGATCGCTCTGCGCAGGAACAACACACGCACCAGGGCAGGAGAGATGCCACGAAGCCTTCAGGTGCTGAAGTCCAACACAAAAGCACAGAACTTTTGGCTCGTCACCTGCCGTCTGCACAGGAAGAGGAACCCTGAGATCCATCAAACGTGCTGCTTCCCACCGGTGATTCCTGCCCAGTTGTCTCCAGCAGGCTCCAAGGCACCAACGCTCTCCAACACCCAGCTACGCGAATGCTCTTGGTTCAACACGACGGGCCCAAAACTCACTGCGCCCCAGGCAAATCTTTTATCTACCCAGAAAGAGATGATTTATTCCATTTCCGGAAAGCTGTGGATTCAAACATTTTTTAGCTTTTCAAATATGTGTTGGAAATGATTCATAAAGCAATAAATGGCCTGTAATGCAATTCTGGTAAACGTGACCCAAGCACCACGCTAGTGTATTGCTAGGTAAGAAACCCTGCCACAATTGCTGAAATCAGAGCTAACTCTTAAAAATGATGATTGACTGTGTCACAGGTGTGATAAATCTAAAAAGCCAAGGCTGATACTGCTATCCAAGCAGATCGCATTCTGGCTAATAGTTTCTAAATCCACACTTTTATATATTAGAATATTCAGAGAGAAATCCATTAATCTTATCCATTTATCATACTAAATTTTTGCAAGAGCACACACTTTGCCTACCTTCAGACAAAAGACACGGATTCTGTAAGACACAATAACGGAGATCCATATGGTGAGAGATTCAAAATACACAGCATATTTGCCAGTTAAAAGAGAATATGTTGCTCCAGAAGGAAACGCTTCAGAATAAGATTTCCATTGTTATAAGAGAAAAGAATACTGACAGCTGGTGTTTCGCCAAATATCTCATTTGCACTCAATATTAATGCAGCTAATATTATGCAAATAACTCAAGTTTGAAGACATTTTGAAGTTGCATTTATCTTATTCATTTGAAAGAACTAACTAATCTGAATGGTCACAACACGCCATCTGCAGCCTGCTGAATTGCAAAAGAAATGCTAGATATCTAGGCTAAGAAGGGAATCAACAGCCCCTAGCAATGCCTTTGGGCTAGCAGCAAATTCATGCGCATTCTTATTTTTCATTAACGATTTTTTAAAAAACACAGAGAAACCATTAAAGCCAAAGCGGACCTTGCAATTCAACCATGCACAACTACTTCACTAATCCGTCCAGGGCTGGGAACCTCTGCAATGGATTGCTGAATTCTGAAAAGCTCTGTGTGAGCAACCACGCTGCCGCATACCCGCAAGCTGCATCACCGAGCGAACGGCAACCGTTTCCCAACGAGCAGAGTTCACTTGTGTTTATAATAATTCAGCGCGCTGGCAGGCACCCTGCCACAGAGTTTCTAAAAATAATGAAGCGTTAGCAATACAGCGACTACAACCGCCTCCTCTCCCCAACCTTTAGAGGAAGCGTGCAAGATTGTATGGGTGTAAATTGAAGAAGATTCTGTTTCATTTTTCAGCAATAAAATCTAGCTCCACTTTGATGGAATTTGGAGCAAATAAACGTCTTCTGGAAATGAAAACCCATGCTTGAAGCAGATTTCAATTAACTAAGTAGCACATTAGTAACTTAAAATCTTTTACAACACAGGTACCTACAAGACAAATGTATCACTGCTAAAATGCACAAAAACTAAATTTGGTGAGTTTTTCACCACCCAAGATGATACATACAAAACTTAATGGATATAACTCTTAGCTTTAATAATGCTTTATATTTCATTCAGCAACATGAAAATATTTAACTGTGACTTTAAAAAAAAGTTTAAATAATATTGCTATGCTATCCCCATAACTTGATATGATCAGCTCTTTACTTTTACTGGTTAATTTTACTTTTTTTTTTTTTTTTAAACTTTACTGTTTTACTACCTCTTTTACTTCACTTTTGACCTTTGCTTACTGGATATGTAGCAAAAATAATTTCAAAAACAGACCAAAGAAGAAAATCTGGTTTGGGGGGTGGAGAGGAGGAGATAGATGAATTCTTTTAAACACTAACTTAAGGTACAACTTAGGCAGTAATGTTCTCCAGGAGGATTATTAGCAGTCTCTAAATTTTTGTTTGGAAGGATTTTCACTGGTTGATGAATACCTTTCTTTTTCATTTTATAGCAGTTAACTTTTTGTAATAAAAGCATCCAAAATATCACACTCCAGAGCTTCACGTTTCTTTGTGACCAGCAGTATGATGAATGCCAAAATTAATGCGGAATAAGTAGGCTCCTGTTGCCTTGCTTAGATTCATTATAAATACTAATACCATATATCTGTTCTTTGATATTAAACACTCCTTAAATAGGAGGGTTAAGAATATAAGCTTAAATAAATAACTGAAGAAAAAGCTAATCAGCACGTACAAACTTACAGCTGAATCTCCCTTCTACTGGAGATAAAAATCCCACTTGTAATAAAGTTTATATCCTCTCATTCTTTTCTAGAACACACAAAATACATCCTGGAAACGCTGGTCCCGGGGAGGTTAATTCTCTGCAACGGAGCTGGAAACGGAGGAGGAAGCTTTTACCAAAGCAACTGAAAAACTGGCCAATTTTACACCAAACTGCACAGTGCGGTACACAACTAATTTGCACGACTGACCTAATAGGAAACAGATTTTCCCGCTGGCCTTCGTTTCCAGGATGCTGCCGATTCATTTCTCAAGGCCTGAGGAATCGGCCTCACTCTCCCACTCATATAAGGCATGTTGCTGGCTTTATAGTGTCACAAGATTTAAAGAGAGTGAAGGTGAGATTTCCATTTTTCTTTCTTTTTTTTTTTTTTGGGTGGCTGGGAAACCTGCATGGTCCTACTGTTGATTTTATTGACTTTTTTTCTACACAACTGCTGTCATTGGGGGGCTACCATACCACCCTGTTAAATGAAAAAAACAGAAAAAAGCACCAGACTTTGGACGAATGTATGCAGTAACAGCTTTTACAAAGTGATTTAGTTCTGAAACTAAGTAAACAGGATAAAATCTGGATTTAGAATAGCTTTTTTGAACTAGAACAGTCATAAAAAGTGTCCATTCTTCATTACTTGACAGCTTTCCTCAAACAGAAAAAACAGCTGAACACTGCAAAAAGCAATTAACACTATGTCTGTTTTATTGTCGGTAATTTTCTGTGGCTACATCCATGCTGAAACCGCTCCGCTTGGCACCTCCAGCGTTAAGACTGTGTCAGCAATTCCATTATAAATTCAGGGCCTTATAAACTCAGCTTTAAAGAGATCACCGTGTACTGAAACTCAGCATACAATTTTTCCATGCAGGAGCAAATGGTTTATTACTGCTATAAAAAAAAAAAAAAAAAAGAGTGATGTTATTTCCAGCCCTTCTATTCAGTGTTTTATTCTGGTTTCTTTACAGAGAAATAGCAAAAGATATGGCTTTCATGGAGAAAAAGTACAACCCTCCAGCAGCGAAGCCTAATAAAACGCAAAACGGCTTCCCAGGGAGCTCTGGAAGCGGGTAGGGACAGAGGGCACTGCTGGTTCCTGACTGTCTGGAAACCTGACTAGGAGAAGCATTTCTTGACTCTGCACGCCGATTTACACGGCGTCGGAGGTGCTTTTGTGCTCCCTCCTCGCAGGGCGAGTGCGCATCCTGCGGCAGGACAGGGGAGCCTGGGCGTGCAAGGAGGCATGTGCAAGCTCCACAGGGGGCAAATTAAGGAGGGGGTCGGATGATTTCTGAAAAAAGGCAGAAACTGCCTATAAAAGGAAGACCCACAGCAGGCTGTAAACCATGGCAGAGCCCAGAGCAGAAAAGCACGAGGGAGCAGAAGGAGGGAACGCCTGGAGAGGCGCTCACCCAGGCGCGGGTGCGCCGGGAGCAGAGGTCTTTGGATCTTTTCTTTGGAAAGAATTATCTGCCTCTGAAATAACTCTCCCCTTTCTGCTTTAGGAAATCTTTAAAGCCTCATGACTACGCTCCTGGCAGAATGAAGAGCAGCAAATAAACCGTTAACACTTGGGCCTCTCTTGCTTTGCACCGTTTGAACCTCTGCGCTGCACTCAGCAATTGCTTCTGAAGTGGAAGCACAAACCGTCCCGCACAGCTCAGCCGTAAGCGTCATATTCTGAACATCGGGAGAGTGAACGCAGCCAAATCCAGCTTTCTACACAGCTAACTGCCACTGTATCCGGATGGCTGGAGGGATGAGTGGACAGACAGAAGGAACCTCTCCGATGCCAAGTGCGTTGTCGCTCTCCGTGTTGGCGCTTAACGGAGCGAATGCTGGTTCTCACGGAGCTCATCAGCCACAGGAAAACCAGAGAGGCAGATGAACAGCTACGAATGTTCATGAGGAACAGGTTTGTCCCCGTTTTGTCTATTCTTTGGAGCTCCTGGGCACGTGGACTTGGATCAGAAATTATAAGAGAAGCAACTAAACCTCTCTTCCAAATGAAAACCACCACCATCTCCTGTACTTACTGCAAAAATAGCAGAGTGGGGGCCAGCCAAAGATGATGAAAGATGTAAAAAGGAAGTACTGAGTATCGTGTCAAGGACAGGCTGGGGAATGACCAGAGGGGTCAGCAAGAGCAGCAGCACTAAAACTAAAGTTATAATCTCTATCTCGAAGCATTGCATTAAGTAGGCTGAAATAAATCATCTCTTGAAATGTTTACTTGAGTGCAGAAAAAGAATCCCTTTTCGTTACATTCAATCTTTAAAGATGTCCAGCAGTTTTTTGTGCGATGATCGGCAATACATAATCCATTTAATTTCTCAATCCCATCTCAGGAAAGACACTTTCTGAATTTGCCTTAGTTTACATCAAAACATTAAAGGCAAAGCTTTCAATGGATTTTATTAGCCTAAATGGATCGGCTTATGTACAAAAGAAAAAACAAAAAATTCAGTCTAAATGAATTTCATATTAACCCAAAACATCTATTGTTTTGCAAATCGCACTGGTGATAATACAGAGCATTTTTAATTCCTCCACTGCCCTTTTTCAGTACCACAAAAGAGCGTGCAGCTAACGAAGCGAGGCACGCAGCACGCACAGACATTGCTGCTTGTCCACGGCGAAGCGCTCAAGGTAGGGCAGGTTACAAGATGCAACTGCCAGCTAAGAGAGTCTTTGCAACCCAACTGGATCAAAAGCATAGCCCCGAGACCCGAAGCACAGGAACAGGGAGAGAAGCGCTATGGTGGGAGCACGGTCTGCAGATGTAGCCAAGGAAGGTTTCTCTGCGAAATCATCAGCTGCACAGAACTGCAAACGAGATTTATTTCATTTTTTATTGCATCTTGCAGCGAAGGTTTAGCTAGCTGAGATAACAGTGGTTCAGATGTTTCCTCCTTGAATATCACTGCAGAGAACGATCTGCAGTTACAAGAGCAGGGACCGCGCGCCGGGGCAGCGGCGAGCCAGGGCAGACGCACAGCGACGCAAAGCGGGCAGCACAGCAGCACTAACGCCGACACCTGCTTCCAGTAACTGTGCAATTAGCAGAAATAGCAGGCGAAACTCTGGCTACAGAATAAACATTCATCTACAAAAGCACGGTATGTGTCTTCCTTTAACCTGGCTTCATTTTTTATTTAAATGTACGATATTTTTTCTTCCAAAGTGTAAAATCGAACAACCACCACTTCCCTCATTTGAGATCCTTTTTTTGCCCTTTTTTTCCATCTCTTAGACGGTCTTGGAGTACGGTGCTTCAAGAGCTTTGGACAAAAACTGGGATAATATTAAAGCCCAACCTCTGTGGCAAGTGAAGCGGCACTGTTGGCTTCCTGCTGGATAACACGCGATGCAGTACGTCACGCTCACATCCCTTCTCTGACAAACCGCTGTCCTTATTTTGATGGTCAGCTGTATGGACTTTCCTGCATGGGAAATTTGTACACATTTCTGAACATAAGTTCCCATATATCTGATATTAATTCAAAGTCCAACTGAGGTAGAAATATTGTAGTAGAGCTTCATTTGTGAGAAAGGCCACTGAAACTGTTGACCTCTTTAAACTTACATTTCTAATTGTAAATAAAGCAGAAATGTGTGACCTTTTCTACAGACAATTAAGCATTAGATATTATTTTAGTAACCCTGTTGAACACCAGGACCAGTAGTCCTCTCTCAGTCGATCAGAAATGTCACTGACAGGGCTTTCTCTTCCATCAAATCCTCAAATAAATGATATCCAATATAATCAGTAAAACAGAGACAACTCACCTCTCCAAGTGGGAGACAGAAGATAACGCAGGGTTTTAAGCTGGCCTAACGGTAACACTTTTTCAAGTGGACTGCTATCTCTTCTTTGCCAAGTTTTTCACTTTTAGAATTATACTCTAAATCATAGGAAGACATGAACATAAGAAGGTGCACGTAGGAAGTATTTATGCTCAAGAGGCATCAACGAAACTACAAAACACAGTGAGGAGAGGCACAGAACTGAGGGGAGCACTCATCCCCTCTGGAAAAAGCAACCGCGCACTGAAATAAATTGCTGGGATTCTGTATAAGAATTAAGATTTTCCCAATGCGCAACAACTCTGGAGTCAAGCCCTTGGCGGCTGCTCACTACTGATTTTGCAGGACTCCAGTGAACAAGTCCGCTTCCATCTGCCGCAGCCTGGTTTACAGGAGCTGGCTCTGCTCTAGACGGCCAGCATTATTCCCGACCAAACCCAAAGCCTGCAGGGACACCCGGCCCACGGCAGGCAGCAGCCTCGGGGGACGCCCTCCCACTGAACGACGCGCTCGCATCCCACTCCCCGCCAGGATCCGGAGCGGCAACGGGACGTCTGGAACGGCCCCAACCACGGGGGGACCTGGGATGCTGCGGCTGGTGGAGCCACAGCCCTTCCCAGCACCGTAATCCCCTCCGGAGCTGCGAGTGCCGGCCGGACGAGGCCCCTCTGTGGTGCCCGCGCGGAGCATCCGGGCGCTCTGCAACCCGGGATCGCACCCCACTGCGACTGCTGGACCAGGCTCATCCGAAATGGCCCCAATTCCAACTGCTATCTCATAAGCATGATTACACTCTCTATACTTTCGTAACAAAATTTATTCCAAAATTGTGTCTAAGGCAGGCAGGCAAATAAAAGCTGAGTTGTAAGAAACGTAGAACGACAGAGGTCTAGCGCTGTCATTTCTGTTTAGCAGCTAAATACAATCCAACACTACTACAATATTTTGTCAGGGCACTTTGTGGTTTTTGTCACAACAAAGACGCCATTGTCAGCTCTCTAAACAGTTGTCCAATACATGGGATTTTTGAAGTGTGGTTCCCACACATACAGATTTGCACTCCCAGATCTCGAATTATAAACAATGTAAGTAGTTGTTATATGCCACAGTAGATATACACACTTAGCAGCAGCCGATTGCATTACGTAGAAAATATCAGAGCAGTCAAAAGAATTTGTAACGAGGCTTCCAAATAAAAATGTTCGCAGATTGGGCGCAAGCTCTTATTTTACTTAATATTTTATAATAACTTGTAATGAAATACATCCTGCTTGCCCCAAAACACTTCTGCCTAAAACAGAAGATATTCGAAAGGTCATAAACACTTGGTAGCAGCAGGACTGCAGACGCCCGCATGAATGTTTTCACTCCAGATAAATAAGGCTGTAGCAGCTGCTGCGTACGGCCCCAGGCCCATGCCCTATATCAATCAAATACATGCAAACGAGCTGAACTGGAAGAGTCTAGAATTTTTTTTTTTTTTAAACCCTAACAACTTTAAAACACGGTAACTTTTCCCTCCAGCTTAATAGATCAAATATTTCGGCACACCCTTCCTCAGCATCATAGGTCCTCCAGCAAAAACGTCTACAGGGTAGATTAAAAATGACACCTCAGTGAAGAGGTGTTTTATAAGCAGATTAAAGAAAGCATGATTTTCATCAGACTCTTTTTATTGCCTACACTTCCTATGGCAACTGGCCTGGCCAATCACCTCTATCCAGGACATTTCTGGGGTCAATAAAAATACAAGAAAACCGTATTAGAACAGTAGAAAGAAGTTTCATGTTTCAATTAAACTTCCATTTTGGAAACTTTCTGCACTAAAGAGTCTAAGCCCCATCTGGACCGAGTGCCGCTGTGACCGCCATGCTTCACGGCTGGCTAAATTGATTTCCCATGACAAGTAAAACTAAGGGTATGTAGGAACAAATTTCATAATTCTCGGCTGGAAATACTGAAGTATGCCCTTGGTATGCGACTCACGGCTACAGCGAGGATCAAAGCAGCGATCCTGGGGGGGTTATATTCTGTGGAAGAGAGAACTGCTGCAGAGACCCAGGGCGAAGATGCCCGTCTCCGCGGGCTGCACAAATCCGTAAACCTCTAGCACCGGCCTCGAGGTCTGACCTACTGCAGCTACCTATATAATTGCTTACGGTGGCTCTCCAGGCAGCTGTTATTGGAAAGGAACAAGGGATAATAAATAGAAAATAGAAATTCAGACACGGAATGCGGTAATGCGGGTAAATACGAGCTGTGAAGACTGCACAGAAGTTTGAATGGTGTCTAAGGAATCCCATCAACCGAGTGTGCAGACTGAACGAGACCGGCACAAACGAAACTCCAGACCTAACGCTGTGCTTTGGGAAAACTACATTTGGAGTCAGACCTCACAGTTGGCTTTTCTCTCATCGAATTCTAGATTCAAATACCCTTAATATCGTGAAGTAACTCTATATTCCGGATTAAGACGAGCTCAGCCAAAAATTACATGCAGAAGAAAATAAAAATAACGGAAAAGAGAAAGGAAAGCAGAACTCTTCTTCATGAGGATGAGATAAAATAGTAGAACACTTAACATATTGTGCTATATACACGAAACTTAAATGAAGAGAAAAGATCAGTAAGGTTTCTGCATTCCAGATTTTCCAGCTGAAGTGTTCCCAGGCTGACGGTAAAGACACTACACACCACCAGCTAAGCAAAACCGCTAGCTAGTAGAGATGAAAGGAAGCTTGTATTTCTCTGGCAGGAACACATGCTGTACAGACTTTGTTTTGATTTTTTTTTTTTTTTTCCTTTTTTAACTAAAAGCTTAAGGACATTTTGTGAGTTCCTACTCGCACCATCTTCAGAAGGGCTAAAAAGACGGCGAGGCAATAAGCTTTTTGCTGGGAAAGCTGCAGAGTCATCCCCTGGCCTTGCCACGGCGAGCAGCCGCCCAGCCGGGCTACATCGCGCTGCAGGAAGGCGCGAGAGAAGGCGAACGAACGCCCGAGCGGCGGAGGCCCAGACCTGCCCTCGGGAGCTGCTCGCACAGCTGGAGGCAGCACCCGCTAGTCTATATACAGCAGCGCGGAGCCTGGAAACCCAAGCGGGCAGTGTTAAATTGCACAGTAAAGCAGCTCAGGCAAACGGCTGCTCTAAACCCTTAAGTTTTATCCCTCGTTTAGTCTTTTCAAAAGTGGTTTAAAAACATAAAACTCCAATCCTCTCCCATTACAAGCAAGAAGAACTAGAAGACGAATTTTGTCATCTTAATGCAAAAGCAGAGCAAATACAAATGACAGGACAGTTTACTAACTTGTGCCAAGCTACTTGTACAGTTGTTTGATCGGGACTTGGGGCACACAGAAAACATGTGACAAGTTTGTAATTTACAGAGGTCAAAAGCAAAAACTTTTTTTTTTTTTTTGGTAAGAAAGAAATTTTTCTAACTTTGTGGTACCTTAAAAACAAAGTCAGTATCCCCACCGGAACCACCATACAATTTCTATAGTCTTAGCTGCTAGTGCATTACAATACACACTTTAAATTGTGCAGAGGCACACACATGTGTACATGATACTTAGAAGGTATCGAAGTATTTGCTTTTAAAAGCAAAATGCAATTCCTCACGCAACAAGTTCTTGCCAAGCTGAAAAATTAACAAGCCTATTTAGCTTGACATTTGGTTGCTCCGATTTTTAAAAATCTTTTCAGCTGATGTAACGCTGAATTAAGTAACACATGAGACATTAGGATCTCAAAATATTACGCTGGATGTAATCATAACTGCGAGCACAGTTATTTTAGATCCGAAACAGAGATGATTTGTGGCCTGTTCCAGAGAAATGCAGAACATTCGAGCACTAAGGACGGCAGCTTCGGCTGCTGAGGTTTAGAAGCCTTTGTATGGAAGTTCTGCATGTTAGCAGCACAGAGGAACGAGCGCGCTCGGCATCGTACTCACCGCGGTGCCGGCTGCGGCGGGAGCAGCGGTGCCCCGACCCTCCGCCCCGGCAGCCTGGTTCTGCTCTTCTGGACCGCGGGTCACGAGGATTCGGAAGTGCTGCTGCCTCGTGTTCTGGTCTGGTCTGATTTTAAACAAGCATCCCTGCCCTTGAGGAATCCTCTCTACCGAATTGCTTCTGGACATTTCTGGCCCGTTCCTGCCACTTCCACGCAGTTCTGAATCCACCCCGTCATCCGTGGGGCTAACCCGTTCCGGTCGTGGCTGGACGGGGTAGGAAGTGCTCCTTTCGAGCCGTATCCGCGGATACCTGACCAATCGGTCCCCTTTTGTGCCGGTAAAGCCAAAGTTATATTCGCCCCCGGTCCCCGTTCCGCTCGCCTGCGGTTGCTGCAGCTGAAGAACAAAGAACTTCTTTCCTGAATTCGCCGACATATCCGGCACGTGCTGCAGAGACCAGCGCCGGGGCTCGGGGCTGGGAGCGTTGTTTTGAGCCTCAGAGCCGAAGGGTAACAGAGTCACCTGGGGCATCTCCGCACTCGAAGCACGGTGCTGAATCCTCACACCGCTTATGTTTAGACCTGAAGATGCTTCGTTCGCCTCATCTTCTTGGGCGGCAGATGAAGCATCGTCACTCTGGTTGCTGGAAGGAATAGTACAAAATATCCTGTGATTACAGCAAACGGTCCCGTTGATCTGCTGCCCTAGCTCTTCCGCCAGCCTGGGTGGAGAGTTTCCAGGAGTCACCTCTGGGCTGCTGGGAGAAGAGGAACGGTTTTCAACAGGGGACGCGTAATGCTCCCGAAACTCTGAGAATTTACATGGAAGCGTCTCCTCAGGAGATCCCGGGGTTCCACACTCATCGGCACAGCCGTTCACGGCTTTGCGCTGGAGAGAGATCTGCATAGACGAGCTTCTCGTTGGACGCACATCAATGCTGTTCAGCAGCTGGGGAATAAACATGGATGTACTCCTTTTCAAGGAGCTCACTTCTTGCAAGTCGCCACCGCCACCACCACCATAATCCGCTCCGTGTCGGGAAAAAGCGTGAGGACTGCTTCTTCTTGGCAAAGTGTGGAATGCCATGAAAAAGTCATCTTCTCTCTCCCGGTCGAGGATCTCCGATTCAGGGGCCGTGTTGCTTCGCCCAGAGCCAAAATGAAACCGCAGCCGATGGGCCATGGTTTTGCAGGGAGAAGAAAAGGAGAGGGAGAACAGCAACAACTCAGGCACTGCCAGAAGTTAAAAACCAAAGGCATAAACTCCAAGAAAAAGTGTCCCATCTGCCAAACTGTTAGCAGTGCAGCACTGATAGCGACAGATAGCAGAAATAGCCCAAGTGGCAAGCAGCATTCCAGGCATGATTGGATAAGAGCAATCAGCGCTCCTACACACTGTGACAGAGGGTAGGATGGCGGGCGTCACGTGGCCTGGTTCCCCCTCTCCCAAGTGAGCTGGTGGGGGTTGTGTGTGTGTGGTTTTTTTTTTTAATGCCAGCAAGAGCCTGAAACAGCACCTTCCCAGCTGCTCCTTTTCCATCAGGGAGGAGCGGCCCCAGCGGGAGAGCTCTCGCAGCTGACTAAGGCGGCGAGCACACTCGGCACCGCTATAAATCTAAACCGCATCAGAGCCACCAGGCACGCTCGCGTAAAGCACTCGCGCACAAAGTTAACCACGGCAAAAACGCTCCGGGTTAGTGTGAAAAGTTCAAGTCAAATCCACATGCAAATGAGAAGAATTATTCCAAGCTTAACGTTTTGGTGTGTGTTACAGCACAAGGCTACCATGGCAGAACATGAATAAATATAGCACGGCTACGCTTTTAATTTTTAACCGTGCTCATAACACGCTTCAACAACAAACTTCTTGCCTTTTAAAAAGCCCCAACTTTCACATTGTCCCTGCGAATGCAGTATAACCTACGCCACGCAGTCCTTTCCAAAAATGAAAAATTACAAGCAGCAAAGCAACCTTACATATGGCAAAGATTTCTCACAGAATAAAAACGGCAGAAATGTGCAAGATGGCAGAAGACAAAGTTTCTTTTTCAGTTTTACCAGGCAGTAAAGACGAGTGAAAACCGGAGACGGGTGTTGCATGTCGTTTTGCACTGATTTGTCTTAAACACCGTACAGAAACTCTGCCCAAAGCTGGCCGGCTTCCAGTGAGAAAGTTAGCAATATTACCACGGCGCCTGCCAGCACGGAGCGCAGCTACGCTCTCTGCGAGCCAGGAGACCTCAGAGGAACAGACGGACAGACAGGATACACCAAAATGCAAAACAAACACCCTAAATCAGGTCCGCTACAACGCAGAAAGCACACGATCTACGGATACTCACATTTGAAGTGTGTGCTCACCATAAAATGCTTGCTAGCACAGACCAGAAAAGAACATCTGTTTAGCAAAACACGTATCTACGAAAAGAGACGGGGTGGCTTCAATCCACCACATGGACATTCGCTCTTTTGGGAGCTCAGAGCCGCAAGTTTTGCCAGCAGCTCTGAAACCCTGTGGGGTCGATGCTCTATCTCGACATTCAGACCTCCGTGTGCGAGCAGCTTGTTTTCAAAAGGCACAAAACGACCAATCACGAGAGAAATGGAAGCTGCCTGAAGCGATGCAACTGCCAAGAGAGAGCACAATCCCCTATTGTTTGGTGCGGGGTACGAGCCAACGAGGAGAAGACACGAACTGCTTCTGCACAGCAACACTGCTCTGCATTGCCTTGGGCGAGCACAGGTGTTAACATTATTTTATCTAATCTTCTAAATAAAACATGTTATCCAAGGAAACTGTCTCTTTGCACTGACGATTGAGCTTGCATCCAATACTCTCCATTTTGACCGGGGGAGAGAAAGGAGGGGAAAGGACGTACTGCAAACTTGGGAAGTGCTCTGATAATTTAGGGACATAAGGAAGAAACAAAAACAGAGTTGTTCTTGGTGTAAAAACCATGCAAGTATTGACAATAAGTATTTCACTGTAAAGTCAAAGCTATCGATTAAATGCCTCCTCATTCTATAAACACAGCATGTTGGCCCCGGTATACATCAAATCATAAATTATTCTCAGTTCACTGATGGAAATTTGCTACTTGAGAAACCTGAATGTACTTCTTTGTCAACAGCTCAAAGACCCTCCAAAGACAGGGTGGTAGATCCTAAGTGGGGTCACAGCTGTCAGAGCGGGGTGACAAGCCCAAGGGAAGGTGATCTGCAGAGCTGGGATCACAAGAACCACCAGAAAAGGGTTCAGCCATGAAGGAGGACTGACACCGCCAGCGTAAGGCCAGTACCACGTATGGAAACGTAAAGGTCTTCAGCAGTATAACTGAAATGAGCACAAAAGCTGTCATTTCTCAGCTGCCACTGCATAGCAACACTGGCATGTTTTTCTGGACTGTCACCGCTTCAGTGCCACGTTCGGATCTCCCTGTGCATGCCACTGCCCTCTGCAGGCTGGAACAAACCTCCTCCACCAGCTCCTGACCTGCCTCCTGATGACCACCGTCCTGCAGAGAGGACCAGGTATTTTTCACAGGCAGGCGCGCGGGAGCTGAACACCCTCCAAGCCAACACAAGCCTGCGCCACCCATCTTCCAGGACGCGTGCAAGCCACACCGCAACCCCAGCACAGCCCCAAGCCCAGGCTTGGGCGTTCTGCCTCTCGGCCACGGCACGGGATTTCTGCCCAGCATTTGCTTGCCCCAGCCGGCAACGCGGCGTACCTTACAGCAAGGAGGAACCCATCTCCTGGGGTTCAGGAGGTACAGGACTGCGCTGACAGTGCGAAGGGTCAGTGCCTGGCGGTAATATGCTGACAGGCCACTCTGCTTGCACGCTGTCACAGATTTACCAGTTTACTGCCCCCTAAACCAAGGCTCCTAAGACACCATCTGTTGGCTATGAGTCCTTTTTTAGTAGGACACTACAGCTTGCAAGCTTTCCTCTGCTCTACATTTAACAGAAAGACAGAGGAAAACAATATATGTTTAAAAGATAGATATTTCCATACTACTGTTTTTGTTTTTTAATAAAAGGATCTTCAATACACTGATGCTCATTTTCACAAGGCAAGTAAGTCTGGTAGAGGATGTACTGCACCCAACTGAAAACTGAATCCCTTATCTCATAAACACAGGAGCGGAACTAGAATTTTCAGAAGAGAAAATGGAAAAAAGTCATTCACCCAGCGTACCATTGCCGTAATATATTTAACCTACTCTCTTCGGAATGATGGCATCACTTACTTCATGTACGTCTGCGTGAAAACCTATCTGTGTAATCGTACTAAAAGCAACAAGCAGTAAGATTTGGAAAGACTTCTCTAGAGTCCCTACAGCACCAGAAAAATTTCACTTATCATGCCTGCATCTGCAGTACTACGTGCAGCTCTGGTTACCACATCCCAAAAAAAGGATGCAGAAGTATTACAAGTACAGGAGAGAAAACAGAAGTGATCAGGGGATGAAGCAGGTGCTTTATAAGTAACCAAAAGTCTGAGACTCTTTATCAGTTGATCAATTTTGGTGACAAGCATGTGGCACTTGTGTTAATTCTTTAATGTTCTGACTATTAGTCTGTAAATAAATGTTTTTTATGCTTCATTCTACATTCCTTAGCATACTTATTCATAAAACAGACACAAAAACATACCTTTAACATATGCTATGTTTTCATCAGCTCTGTTACACTGAGCCTCACGATTTGTAAAACACACTCAAGGCAAGCACTCACCAATCTGTTTTCATCGAACACTTCAAACAGGAGACGATGATTGGTTGGGTTTACCTACGAGAAAATTCAAGCAGATAATGTCACTCTGGGTTCATGAGCTTCCTGATGACAGTATACAAGCACCAGGCCACACAGCGACTAAGCCAGGGCAAACAGAACAGGACTGACAGGTTCTGTGCAAACCTTTAGTTTTACTTTAACCGGAGCACTGTAACACCTTATTTCTAAAACACCCTGCAGCTAGAAATACACTAGCAGTCAACATTAAAAGCTGGTATTTCCCGAGTCAGCACACCACGGTGACTGCCCTTCTCCCAAGCAGCACAGATACCGTGGTTGCTGCACACCACGAGCCGAAATCGGCACAAGGCTGGCACGGATCTGGAGAGAAGGGCCCTGGGCAACGCCAGGGCCGCTGCGGCATGACCCTGCTACCTGCTGCATCAGGCAGCACTTGCAAGGGGCTCTGCCGCCCGAGCACCCAACAAACCCACCTCCGCACCCGGAAAGGCGGCCACGAGAAGCAGCCAGCTTCGTAGTGGTGGACACAAGGGTCCCAGACCGGACGCACTACGGGAGCTCCTGGATTTTTTGGCTTTACAGCTGCAAAGCTCAACCAAAACGCAGTGCGAATTTCACAGCCATCTGTATTTCGGGCTGTCCGTTTGCCGCTGCTTCTGGCCCGTTTATCACACATGGCTTTGCAAACCCCAGTGGAAGTGAGCAAACCTGCTCTACTCGCTTTCAGCAAACTTCTCAAGCACCGGCAAAGAACAAATACACCGCCGGGAAACAATTAAATCTGAAGTATACTCAGGCAGAAAGACTGCTGCCATTTAAAGGGGGAAAACGTGACTACCAGTAGGAAGACAAAGCAGTCACTTTTAAACAAGGAAAAAAGGCGGGTGGCGCCTCTGCGGCGAGAGCGGCTGCAGCGCGACGCCGCGCCGGTGCCGCAGCCGCCTCCGCGCCAAGCTCTGCGAGCACCAGCGCCCGGGGCGACGGGAACGGAAACCCCAGCGAAGGGCAAGGCGGGTTCAGCGCCACGACACCCCCTGGGGACTCTGCCTGGCTTCCAGAAACAGGCTACCTCCGTACTTTCTCCTCAGAGTCTATTATAAAAATCAAAATATTTAATTGGATAAAGATGATTTTAGAGATTTAAGTTCATATTAACTAGCTGCGAGACCTTTAAAAGCTACTCTGTACATGCTTAAAAATAAAAACTCTATTTAAAACTCCCAAAACTGTGTATTAACAAATATATTTTTGTGGGAACTATTTAAATTATCGTACTATCCAGATAGGCAACTGCTAAAACTCTATAAACAAAGTTCGACAGGATACTGCCTGTAACACTCTACAATGACAAAGTCTGTTCTCGAGCAGCTGTTTAAGATTAGGTAAAATTTCAGCAGTTTTAAAATTTAACCTCTCTAGTGAAAGCTACAGCTGGACAGTTATTAAGTCATTCTTCCTCGGAAAAATATTTCCGCCAACTAAAGAACAAAGTCGTTTTTGCCCTATTCATTTACAGGCCACAAATCTATTAGGCTGGTTTTGATCATTACTATTTTAATCCATCCTTTTCCATTTTCAGCTACTTAAAGCTACTTTTTCTGATGAAACGTCACCTACTATTTAAAACTGTGTATCATTTGGTTTTAGGTGAATTTTTTCCATTTTTATTTTAAACAAAATTTAGAAAAATAAAAATTAACTACAAGAAAAAGACATACTTTGATTTTATTTGGCAAGTAAGATAAAGGCCATGCAAAATTACCTCTTCAATCTTCCTTCCCTACATTTGTATTACTTTTTTTTCATGATAAGTTAAATTTCACAATGTTTGCAAATATTTCTTATTATTTGCCATTACATTAGCAGTTCAAAACCACAGCAAACATGCTCTGCTAAAAATACACGTTCCAGTAAAAAGAATTTTTTATTCTTCAACTGAATTAAGTCAAAACATACACTAAAATCTCACCAAATTGTGCAACAACCCATTTCCATATTAACCCTACTGCAATTTCTACTTAGTGTTCGATCACCACAGACGGAGTTGAGGGGCAATTACAGAGACAAGTGCATTTGTTATAAAAACATACCAACACAAAATAAGAAAATAAACTTCTTCCCAATCATATGAAATACAGTACGATTAATTGTACATATCATAATAATGATTCATTGAATATAAAGGGAAACTTACTCTAAAATAAAATTCTTCATTCCATTTTGGATTCAGTGTCTGTAAAAAGAAAGTAGCATTTTTACATATTAAAATCTCTTCAGGCTTGCCTATCTGCAATCACCAAAACGCGCGTGCACATTGTTAAAAAAATTCCTAAAGGAGAAAAAAGCATTTCATAACAACAAATAGAAATACTGTCATCGAATGATTTAGAACTTCTCTATTGAGCAAACCAAGTGTGGGAGGGTATTTGAGTCAGATGATGCTAAAATAGATGCTAAGTATAAATAGGGTTCTATGAGTAAAAGGCAAATCACTGAGAACCTATAGAAATAACAAAACCCGAAAATATTTCATTCTCTATGTTCATTTACACCAAGACTATATACATATATACACTCACACATATTTTAAACACAAAGTCAACTTTAGGACTACAAAGATAAAAACAGATTTGTAATGTAAATTAAAAAAATAAAAAAGGTTCCTTTTAGGTACTATATTTTTTCCAACCTCCCAGAAGTCTATGGAGCATCACAGTTTTGTTTTACTAGTCAGAATAAAATATGCATTGAATAAAATAGCATTTATTTAGCAAACTGAAGGGCACTCAAGCATAAAACCAAAAATAAGAAAGAAAGATTAGATAAGAAAGAGTAGCGCTACAAGCATTAATAATCTGTGCAAATCCAATTTCGATAAATAGTTTGAAAAAAGCTTATGATCCGCCCAATAGTTTTGTTTTCCAGTGCAGTCATTCCTCCTTCCTCCCACCTGGGCAGGGATTTCCCGGAAGGGCTGCGGGAGAGACTGGCTCTGCCCCAGCACAGCTCCCTTCCCGCGGCCGAGCGGAGTGCTGCCCGGCTCCGGCTCCAGGACAGGGCCAGTGGCCGAGCCCCGGGCGGCCGGACACGCGCTCCCACCTCCGCTCTCCTGCCGCCCTTCCCCTTTGGCTGGCGGCATTTCAACCGCGCGCATCTCTAGCGAGTTATCGACCACAGGAAACGCTGAGATTTGAAGACTCTGCTCTACATACTCAGAGAGGAAGAGGAGGAGAAAAGGAAATAATTCTGCAAAAAGAGATTAAAAAAAATCCCAAACCCTTAACCTATATAAACAGCGATGCAGGTGGTTAAGACTTGTAATCTCAGAAAAATGTACCTGTTGATTAGGGGGGCTGACACCACTTTCAGTTTTTTTTGATATAAGAAGCAAACATGCATTTACTGACACAATGAAGCAATAAAGAAAAAAATGTTACTGTTTAAGTACTTCTGTTCATTAAACACGGCTCTTCTCAGCAAGAGACACCTTCCATGTAATTTATCAAACACGGTCTTGCACTAAATTTGATGGCACTCCTGCCCATCAATAATGCATTAATTTTGAATGCTGCTTAAACAAAATCACTAATTTCAGGAAATACTTGATCTATTAGGCAGCACAGTTTTGGTAAAGGCACCAAGAATCTGGCAACTGGCAGCAGTTTCTTCCACCTTTACAGATCCAACAACTGGTGGATCAAGTCAGAAAGTACAAACACCAGAATCCCAGCAAAGGAGAAACACTTGTGAAGAAAGACTCCAGAAATAAATGGATGAATAACCACTTCATAAAGGATGTCAGCAGAGAAACAACAACAAAAAAGACCCATCAGCAAAAGAGCTACATCCTAAAAAGGGCAAGTAGCGTAGAGATAAAGAACTGCCAAGAGTCAAGCTGAGTTAGATCTTCACAGGATATCAAAACAAACACAAAGAAGGTTTTCAACCATATAAATAAAAAGAGACCAAGGAAAGAAGCGGCGCTACTAAGCAATGAGGCTCACACAGGAGAAAAAACATCTTTAGGTATGGAAACTTATGTTTGACATTACAATAAAGGCAGAATAGCTAATTGGAATCAGTATGCAGATAGACGTTATTCCAACTAAAGGAGAAGGGAAATATTAAGAGCTTAGAGCAGTCAATTTGAGGAAACTAGATAACTTTTGAAAGAATTGACACATCAAATCGCAGGCTTAGTAGCAGGAATTAAAAAAAAAAAAAAAAAAAAAGCCTGCTGAGGTCCCTCTGAACAGCAGCACAACCACGCGGTGCATCGATCGCTCCTCCCAGCTCTGCACCATCTGGGAACCTGCTGGGAGCGCGTTCATTCCCCTCATCCAGGTCATTAATGAAGATAAGCAGTGTTGGCCCCGGTATTCCTGCGATGGATTTTCCGAACCCCCTTTCCCCATTGCAAGGGATCATTTTCTCCCAATGTTAAAGTCACCTACTTCTCACCTTGTACTAACAACTTTACATCCTTCATTACTCCTTGAGTATAAAAGGATCTTTCAATTTTTTAATTTCTTTCACAGTCTCTATCAGGGAAAAGGGAATGAAACAGTAAGTTCCCAAAGCAGGGAGACAGACAGGAGCATAATCAGGGATCTCATGGAAGAGCTGGAATGAAAGAGGAATGGAAGAAAGTAGATGTCCCTGCCCAAAACTTACAGAGACAGAAAAGCATGTGTCCTAGACATGCTCTAGATAATATTTCCAAGTATGAAATGAAAATTCAAATAAAACCAGAGAAAACACAGGTCTCACCAGTGATCTGTCAGGTACAAATGACTGGATTAAATTTTAAAAGTTATTTCAAGATTAGGTCTAGTACACAGAAATTAACATTAACGAATTAGGAATTAGACTAGGAATCAGGAACTAATTAGGAATCAGACTAGGTCTAGATGCATTAAAAGCTCACGCCCCAAGCCTTCAAGGAACAGGCAGAGAAAGGCAAGCAGAAAGACTTGAACTATCTCACACTGAAATTCTGGTTACAAATGAAAGGCGGAAGACGAGAATCTCCCATCTCGGGCATCTGCCAGGTAACAGAAGCTACCACACTATTTTAAGATAATAAATAAGCATTCCCAATGTCAGCAGGGTCTCCCTGCTCAAATGCCTCAGGCTCCACTGAGCTCTCTGCAGACAAAATGAGTTGCTCATTTGGCCATGGGGCAGGTAATCCAAATTACTTTTTTATAAAAGAAGAAACCTTCACCTCCCCTCATTTCATTCTTTTCGTCCACCCTGTACTATGTGAGGAAGATTTATCAGCACACAGGCACAGGGGCACTCGTATAACTTTTACCTTCTCATGAACACTGCTGTTCCGCAATAAAACCACCACCAAGTCGATCTCCCACTTCGGCAAGGACGCGTTAATTCAACCACACCAGCATCACAACAGCCAGGGACCACAGAACAGCCAGGAAATGACCACGCAGCCGAAGCCCTTTCCATGAATATGATTGCAAGAAGAACAGGAGTTCATTCCATGCAACTCTATCCCAGAAAATGGGACGACAAGCAGCACACTCCCCACAGAAAGGAAGTATGCATATCGTCAGAGAACCTCCCACGTACTTGCATGGAATTGGTGATAAATCTTGCAACTATTCAGGGAAACAAAAATGCCACAGTCCATGTTGTAACTATAGCAACAAAGTAGGTACTGCTTTTCAGAGGAGACAACATTTTTCTCAAATTTCAGTGTCTAAAACTTTACATAAAACTAAGTTAAATGGCCTATACGGAATGTATTTTAAAGGAGACAATAAATGTAGAAATGCTACTACGAATCACAAAAGGGCCCATATGCTTTAACACCTGAGATGTTTAAACACGAAAACTTCAAAAAAATTACTTCTGCTTTCCAGTACTGAAACCCTTATGGCCTGGGTCCTGCATGAAGTTCCACTGGAAGCTTTCGTGATGGTCCCGGATTTGACATCAATTTTCTCATAAATGACAGTTAGTGCTCTGATTTTAAAATAGCATCTTTCTATTTTGTGTTCCAAATAAAAAAAATTCCCCCTATTCTGTTTTGCAAAATTGCTTTTTAAAGAAAGTTTAGCTTTGGTTCTAATTACAAATTAAAAGATTTTCAGTGCATTTTCAGGCTTTTCTTACAGTATATCTTTTGTTATTCTGCTCCCTATTTTAAATGCCCATATTAGGGAAATGCTTTGAAAACAGAAAATTTTGAAAAGGATCATTTTAAAGAACAACCACTTTGCTAAAAGGCAAATAAATGCTAATTAAAACAAAGTTTCTTAGTTCCTCATTTCAGATATGTCTTTCATTAAAATATAGCTCTGATAAGAAACAGTGAATGATGTACACAATATTCAACATGCCAAACTTTTGGGAATAATATGTAGCATGTGAGGGGAGGGGGGTTAGTTTGCTCATTTTACTGTCAACAGACCATGCACCCTACAGATACATGCACTTATCTTAGCACGGTTTGAAAAAAGAATGCATTATTCAGTTTCTATACCTTTACACAACAATTTATTTAAGTGTTATACTACTTTATAGAAGCACATTCCAATAGTCTCAGTGTTTCCAAAACAAGGAAATAAAAATATACACGTACCTTTTTAATAGTTTTTGTCTGCACCAGAGCAAGTTCTCTATTCTCATCTGCTACATACAAAGAAAGTTTCACATAGGGATCACTGCAAAAGAAGATGTCACATTTAATGGGAATATAATTTCACAGCCACATATAATTTCGATATAAATTTGTCATTTAATGTGGATAAAATAGTAATAGCTCTAAACACTTTTGGTAAAAATATTTTTACTGAAACAAAGTGACTGTAATAAACTATTAAAACATTTAAAATATATGTCTGAATATGCTCAATTAGATACTGACCATAGCATTACGGATAATTTAACTTGCTGCTTTCTCCCATCGCTGGGAAGAAGCTGCCCACGACTCCCATTCGCTTGCATGCACGAAGCAGAGTCCAACTGAGCCATGGGTCAAGGGAGAGCCTGAGCTGTGAGTTTTGGAAGAGGGTCGCTGTAAACACCCAGGGACGACAGGAAGGGAACGGGAGGTGTCTTTATTGAGGAAGTGGTTCTAACCTCACTGAACCAGAAAACCAAGCTGCGCTGGTCCGAGGGGCAAACGTGGAAGGGGGTTGGGGGATTCGGTGGGGGTGCGCCCAGCAGGCTCCCGTTTGCAGCTCTGCCCCCCAGCACACTAACCCTGCTCCAGCTTTTTAGCCTTTCCTATGGCCATGCTGATCACAGAGGGATCATCAAGGTTGGCACAAATACCTCCGCCTCCAGTCAAATCCAATTTCCAAGGTCGATGAAGCGAGTGAATATCAAATCTGCAGCCAAAGGGTATTACCACCTCTACCTCAATCTCTATGGAGCAGTAAGCAGAACCACTAGAGCTAATCTCCATTAGATTTTATCCACACGCAGGGAAAATCTCATCCAAAGTGCCAGAACCAGCTAACATAGATGAATTAGGCCTCAGATCTTTTTTTCGTCTCTCCAGGAAAAAGAAAAAAGTAGATATATTCCAGAAACCACACAGCTCTGTATGTCAGACTCTGGGCTCATACCTTTCAGGTACAAGTTGGGCCACGACAGGAGGTTACCTTTCAGCCTGCCTCCAGATGCTCATCGTTGTTGCCTTGCTGTGAGTTTCTGCCCCCCAAATCCATACTTCCTAATTTCTTTTGGCAAAGCTCTGCAAGATCGCCGGGTCTTTGCTAGCCCATGTCACTGCAACAGCGATTGCCCAGGACAGCTCACTCGAGCAGGCACACCAGCAGCTATGAGGGAGACTCCTGCTCACTGCCAGGGAGACGGGACCGACCGGGAAGGGGTGGCGGGGGCAGCGACTTCTCCCTTTGGCACAGCTAGGGCAGGAGAGACTACGTAGCCCTCTACGCACCTTCTCCTCCTACAAGGGAACATGTTCTACAAGAAGGCAGAGTTCAAGGAAGATACTGAGGATCACATTTGCTTCTCCAGCAAGAAAGACTCCATGACACCAGTGTGAGGTGACAGTCTGCTAGGTCAAACGTAATGACTCTGCCCAGTGCCCATTAGAGGAACGTTACACACGTGCTGTGAGGTCTGAACATGAAAGGACTCCACAAAACCTGGAGAAGAAGGAAACCTTGTGTGCTGCAGCAACCTAAAGTATACTAGTGCAGTTTCCACAGTACTCAAACCATATATTCAACTGTAGCCTTTCTTTTATGGAATATAAATTAGCAGATAAAAGGACCCAACTAGGTGAAAAACATCCTGCAGAGGTAGGATAACTTCATGCAGGTGTAATGTCAGAAAACAGAACGGGAGCAGTGACTCTACCCGAAGGAAAGGCAAGACATGAAAGAGCAAGAGCAGGACACTGAGCTGCTCTCATGGTTCTCTTTCGAGATTACAATACTGCCGATAGGGTGCAATCTAGGGCTTTTTGAAGGAAGGATAAATAACAGAAATTCAGATTATCAATCAATTAATTCAGAGAGATTCAGAGACTCTCTCAGCTGTGGTTCTCTGATACTTTTTAAATTTCAAAAAACAACTATGTGATAGTATCACTAAACAGTAACCAGTATTTGAGTGTTCATCATACTAGATGTTTAATTTACTTGAAAAATAAAATATCACAGTAGGGTGAAAGGAAAGTAAGAATAAACAGGACATCATGCTGAATTGATTATTACATCAGCAGATGCACATAAATGCATCTATTTAAACTGAATTAAATTCAGAATTAAGCACCAAAGTTTACATGAAAACAAAGCGTTATATTTTTTAAAATGCTAATATTACTCTGTGAATTCTTTAATGCAGTATGCTTCCTAATGTTAATTAGCACAATGCCCCAATAAAAGAAGCAGTAGAAACCAAACATTCATCAAAACAAGCCACGTTTCCCAGCTTAGAAAGGAGTTAACACCATTTCTTCAAGATACCTAACTTTTACTGCTTGAAACCCTGCAACACTGACTGGATTTCCACATTTCAGATTGCTGTCACTGAGCTAGAGAAAGAGCAAATAGCTGAAAGGGGCATGACGCAAGAGAAATGCCACGCGCATTAAAAATCCCAAAACTAATTCTGATCTTGGTCACACAATAACAAAACTGGAGAAGCAAACCTATTCAGTGTATAGAATGGGTCAGACTCAGCCTGCCGTGCTGAAGAGCACGTAAAAGTATCGCGAGCACGGTGTGAAAAGGCTTCTCGTGCCCTGGGAGCAACTTCTTTCCCCCAGGGCTCAATTACCTACTTCAGAAGTGAGATGCATGTGAAAGTTGTAAAGCACAGCAGATGAGTCCTCAAACCAGAAGACAAAAGAATAGAAAGAAAAGCATGACTAGTCCTAGATAGCAAAGTCACCTGACCCCCAAGTGACGGACAATCATATACTTCACAAAGAGCTTGCATTTCTGCTGCATCCATGGTCAACCAAAACCGCTTAGTTATCACAAGAGAAATGAGACTTAAATGATAGAGAATAGGAAAAGAGAGAAATTGGGAAGACCAGACCTGGACTCTAGGCTTGTTACTACCATAGATTCTGAAATAACAATATGTTAATATTCTTGCATTTACCAAGTAGTCTGTTTGTTGAATATATTTAAAATGTCAATTTGAAACTATGCTTTAAAGTAACTTTAAATCACCTCCTTACCTGTGCAACTGAACTTCAAGTTCCGTGCATCCAGTAATTTTGGAGGAAAAAAAAAGTATAAATAGGCAGTAATATCAATACCAAATGTTTTCACACTCTTTACTATAAAGATGCACTTGAAAGCATAGAATGAAGAGATTTTGTAATATGTAAGGTTAGTGACGATTGCTAGATTGCCACAAGCCATTATAAATACGTTTTCTTGTTTAACTTTGGAAAACCACCCATTAATTTTTCCGTACACTCAGCCATCAATACCTGTTTGAGTGTATACTTTCATTATAAGCGAAACCTTAGGAAGGCCGAAGCCCAGATCCAACTCCAGGTGATGAGGGACGGGAAGAGCAACAAGAAAGGCTTCTACAAGTACACAGGCAGCAAAAGGAAGACTAGGGAAAATGGGTCCGCAGTTGAACGGGGCTGGGAACCTGGTGACAAAGGACACGATGTAGGCCAAGGTACTCAACGCCTTCATCACTTCAGTCTTTACTGGTAAGATTTGCCTTCAGCAATCCGAAGGCTTTGAGACCAAGGGGAAAGTCTGGAGCAAGGAAGACTTGGCCTCAGTGAAGGAGGATCAGGCTAGGGAACATTTAAACAAACTGGACATAAACAAGTCCATGGGCCCTTATGGGATGCATCTGCAAGCACTGAGGGAGCTGGCTGATGTCACCGTGAGGCCGTTCTCCAGTATCTTTGAAGGGTCATGGTGATCAGGGGAGGTTCCTGATGACTGGAAGAAAGCAAATGCCACTCCTATCTTCAAGAAGGAGGATCTGGGGAACTACAGGCTGTTCAACCTCACCTTGATCCCTGGAAAGGTGATAGTGAATATCCTCCTGGAAGCCATTTTCAAACCTGTGAAGGACAGGAAAGGGACTGGGAGTAGTCAGCAGGTTGAGGGAGGTGATCCTTCCTCTCTACTGAGCACCGGTGAGGCCATATCTGGAGTGCTGTGTCCAGTGCTGGGATCCCAGTACACAAGAGATATGAACATACTGGACCAAGTCCAGGGAAAGGCCACAAAGATGGTTAAGGACCTGGAGCATCTCTCAGACAAGGAGAGGCTGAGAGAGCTGGGGCTGTTCAGCCTGGAGAAAAGGCGGCTCAGGGGCGATCTAATCAGTGGGTATGAATGCTTCACGAGAGGAGTAAGGAAGATGGAGCCAAACTCTTCCCAGTACTATCCTGTGACAGGACAAGAGGCAACGGACTCAAAAAGGAATACAGGAAATTCCATTTAAACAAAAAACAAACAAAAGGCCTTTTTCAGCCTAAGGGTGGTCAAAGGCTGGAACAGTGTTTGCCCAGAGAGGTTGTGGAGACTCCATCCTTAGAAATGCTCAAAACCTGACTGGTCAATGTCCTGAGCAACCTGCTTTAGTTCACCCAACTCTGAGCAGGGGCTTGGACTAGACGATCTCCAGAGATGTCTGCCAACCTCAACTATTCTGTGATCCTACCTTTTCAGAAGTTATTTGCATCGATCGTATAACCACTAGTGGCATACTTCCACCTCTTTTCATCCTAAATGAGTACACATATTAGTCACCTGAGAACCACAAGAGAGGACAACATAAATTCGATTCACAGATTAGTCCTGCCAGAAAAGTTGAGGAGTTAGGAACAGAGACAAAAGCAAAGACCAAGACCTCCATCAGGCCTCACTTTTCTTTCAGTGTAAATTACTTTTGCACATGCCACCACAAATAAAGCTCTAAAATACTTCCTCTTAATGAACATTCATTCCTCCACTCTTCTGGAATTTACAACTTCACTGACTCACTCTTATTTTCACCCAAAAATTCACCAATAAAGAAAAAACCCTCACACATCATATATGTAGACTGTGCTGCTCCTGTGCTCCTTCTCTTATATTGGTCTTTCATCACATAATGTGACTCAGTTTCCTAACTGTAATCCTGCCCAAACTCCTCATTCCCCATCCTCCTTTCAGGGAGGCATCAGGCCAGAAAGGGTCTCCCAAGCCACTGCACCCAGCACACTGTGACTGTAAGCAAATACATCATGCAACTCCGTTCATAAACTCTTCTTGTTTCTCTTTCCTCTTTTTAATTCCACTTTGACAAGCATTCTGTTCTCCCTAGGCCACAACATTTCTTACAAAGACGACTCATTTATACAATAGATTATACATAAACCCCTAATTGCATTAAAATAAAAACAAGGCATAATCTGGGTCCTTTAGTTACATAGCACACACTTTTCTCCCTTGCCCTTCATCATTAAACATCATCACCTACTTTGGATTATAAACATTTAGTGAAAAAACATTTTTCAGGTGCTGAACAGGGAATAGTTAAAGCCACTTGTGTAAAAGTAAAGATTAGGGAAAAGTTGAGAACTAAGTAATCTTATTGGCTAGTTTAGATCACATGAAATAGCTAGTAATAGTCTAATCATATCATTTAAAACCAATCTTTAAAATAATTGTTCACACTTCCCCTTTTCTCCATTCATACAGTAATAGAAAAACACAGATGCACGTGTATTTGCAAGAACTGACAAAAGAATGAGTGCAATTAAGTGAAAATGCTGTGCTTCAGGCCAGCAGCTCTTCCTAGCTAGTTCACACCAGAAAACGTTGCATGCCTAAACAGATCTCTCTCAAAATAAACCGTCAGCACCACAGTTCCTGAAAAAAAAACTGCTGGAAGACCAATACTACAGCATGATGCACTGACACTGATTTAATCTTTAATCTGGGGCAGTACTGCATCAGAGGGAGTGGATGTAGAAATCATGGATATGCACAGAGAAAGTCAGAAGCATAAATGACCGACTTTTGCCTGCTTCCAGTACAGTCCTTATTGCAAAATAAAGCAGCTTTAATAATGAAGATTTCCACTACTGTTCCTATCACAACTATAAAATAAGGCTTATGAAGATATTACTAGATTTTCTTAGAAGTAAGGCTTGTAAGGAAAACCTAACCCAGAAGAAAGGAAGGTTGCCAACATTTTCTACAGAAATCTTAACTGTGGGACTTTCAGTGCTGCAGGGCGAAAACTATTCCACAACTAAAGATTTTATAGCAGCTATGGAGCAACTGCTCCTCTGGAGGGACAAACGCGTTTTTGTGAGGACCTACAGAGTATTCTTCAGCAAACAACCAGCCAGAACGATGGGACAAATGGGTATTGAAAATATACATATACAAAGAGTTTTAGTAGTCTTTACACATAAACCAAATTATTTCCCTACTTGTGAGGAAAATTACGCATTTACAGAGAGGTTAAAGTGAATTAACATGGAATTACACTTTTTCTCTGAAATTATCCTTACTTACACAGTCCTAGGAAAGAGTGACGGCAATTCATTTCAAATGCAATAACTGGGGGGGAAAAAAAGCACAACGCAGAAAATAATCCACAGAACTAGAATTTGGAGAGACATCCTGCCAGTTCCTTAAATCCACAGTAGCATGTTCCTAAAAGGCACGGACTATGCAACCCCGCACCAATGCAGGGATGAGGGAAAACCACCACTCTCCCCCCACTCTTGTGTTTTCATCGCACAGCACAACTGCTTTTTCATGTGGCCAGCTGCCGCTTTACGCAAATGACAGTTTTACTTGTTAGCTCAGCCAGACTGCGGTGCTTAAACATCACATATATGCAAAAATATTTTTTTAAGGGACTGTCTAAAACGGGGATAGGAAACTATTTTAAATTCCAAATGTTTCAACTATACTACCTTTCTGTCATCTGCCTAACCTCAGGTGCACAGTTGTCTAAAGAATAAAATAATTTCAGGCAAACCTGCTGAAGCAGCAGTTACAACCTGCGGGACCGCGGCTACCCGTTGCAAATCTGTGCTCTGATCACATGTCACCTCTCACCATTTTGCTGGGAAAGCCCTGAAGATGGGGCACCACACTGGATAAAAACTGTATTATTATATTTTAATATATTTACACATATCTTATATTTTTATATTAGATAATATATATTTTATATTACACATTTTATTTTTTATTTTGAAAACATTTCTGTAAAACTAAGGTAACAAGATCTGTACAATGAACTACATTGAGAATTTACAGTTTTAACTGCCGCGTGAGTAGAAGTTTCTGTTCACATTCTTGAACACTTCACTGTAAATTATTTAATGGATGTATTGCCTATAGCTTCTCATTTAGTCATATTTTAAAAGAAAAAAGAACATGGCAAAAATGGGAGTCACATTATCCCATAACAAAACTGCACTGGAGGCGAGAATAAATAAATTGCCTGTCTCAAACTTATAGCAACAATAAATTATGAAAAGTCTCCTTTCACAAGATTTATAGACTTGTAAGGTGTTACATCAGCAAGGATTAATATTAAATTTATAAAGTGCCTGCACTGTTACTATTCACTAGAATTGTTCCTGAGGACTCGCTGCACAGTGTTTGTTCCCTTCCAAACTACACCACGCTGGTTTTTGCCTTCATCCACAGTACGGCACCACAGCTCACCATTACACCTCTCTTCCAACTATGTACATAGAAATGTAAACCTTGCTCAGCTATCACAAAAAAAAAACTATATATTTTTACATTATATATATATATATATATATATACACACACACACACACACATATATGGAGAGAGAGGACTGGAAATTGTATGAAACCTATTTTCAAGTAAATGAAATACAAGAAACTATGCTGACACTCTTCAGGTTTTAAAAGGACACTTCCAATTTCCAAATTTGCTTCCTCTGTGTATCTCTGAAGTCGGAAAGACCACCGTTTCCTCTGTAACACTGGGAGAAAAGCTTTAAAAGGAGCATCCGGGAAAGGCCTCTTCAGTCAACAACAGCAAAACCAAAGCTATTCAGTCTCTGTCAGCAATTTGCAGTGGGAGAAGCACAATTAGTAGATGGATGTTACTATTGCAAAATTAATTAATTCTACCCAAAGGAAACCATTAAATTGTTCTTCCAACTCACAATGAAAAGCACTTTAACAGACAATGGCAAGTTACCCTCCAACCTTAAACAGCAGAAGGGGAAGAATCATGACCATAAATGCTTTTTCCCCCCTTCTTTCTCCACAGCCAATGGACCAAGAAGGCACTCTTCATCTCCTATGCTGGTAACACGACTGATCCTGAGAGTGCTATGGAAACTCAGTGGAGACCACTCACGGTAAAAGGCATCGTGCTCTGGTAGCAACAGCTGGCAGGACTGAGCCAGTAATCAATTATGTAGCTTTTGTTAAAAACAAATTTCCAGAAGTGATCAATATTTCACACCTAACAAAAGAAGCTGTGGGGTGTCAGCATCTTTTAAAACTTCCTTCCCTTATATATAGTAAGGAACTTAATTCATTTATGATGATGGGTAATCATAAAGAGTAAACTAAAATAATTCTTAGGCTTTTCAAACGTCTTCCATGAAACCTTGCTAATTTATCATAAAGAATCACGAGGGAATATTCAGACAGAAATCTGAATGTTATACATCTCTCCAAATGTTCTTCTCAAGGTGAATATCAACATTATTGTCTAAAGACAGGAAGTGTGCTAGAACAGTATGGTGCAAGTATAAACGCTTTTATAACTAAATGCCAGAACTAACACAAAGATCAACCTCTGAAAAAGAAAAATGCAAATAATCTGCATGAGGTTACAAGTAAAAAAAATATGCACTTACTTAGTCCTCCTGCCCAATCAAGAAAGACAAACAATATGCTTGTCAGCAGCAAATAACGAATAAAAACTACAGTAACAGCTTACTTGCTTTCCCTCTGCTCCACAAGAGCAGCCGTGATATCAAAATTAAATAATCAGCCAGAAGCTGATCAATGACTGCCGGTTATTTACATGTCGTTAATCAAACAAATAAATTGATTTGCTCCTCCTTTGAGTTGATCATTTTTTCCTGCGACACTCTAGTTGTCATTAAATCATTGCTCCGGTGCAGGCCTACTTCCTCATGCAACGGCCAGCATGGTCACAAACTAACTCAAGGGGACTTTCTAACGTAGCTACCATCACCACAATTAGGCCAACTCAAGTGTTCGAGCAGAGGCTATGAAAGCTGTCAATTAACCTATTTCCTGCACACTCCTAACACCCCCCAGTGATACTGTAATGCTTTGCAGCCAGTAGGAAAATTCTGAAAGAGACTTGTGTGCGCACACACGTGTGCACCTGCGCATAACGCAACAGAGGTTCGAGAGACCAAAACGGACACCATTCGTGTTTGGTATGACATTGTTCTCTTGGGCCTCTGTTTCATAATGCCGCCACTGCACATCACTGTCGGAACGGCAAAGGAAGATTACAGCAAGATTTATAAAGCTGTGGTGGGATGGACCCCACTATCATCAAAGCAAGAACAATATCTGATGCCTCATAAACATAAAGGAAGCATAAAACAGAAGTGGTTCGATGAAGTTTGCTTGAACCTTTTTTTGCCTTTGATTGAAACAAACTTGTAGCATGCGTTTGGTCAGCTGCAGAAGAAGGGGTGGTAAATTCTAACTGAAGAACGGCAACTTCTCAAGTCGCTTGAGCTAGACAGCAAGCATTCACTTGGCCGTGCCTGCTGGGAAAGCATGCTGCCAGCTTCAGAAACAACACGGTTTAAGAGGCCTCAATATCTTTTCAGAATTGGAACTGCTCTGTCCTTCTGCATAACCAGGCCTGCCCAGCCTGACTGCCTTCTAGGATAAAATGACCGGATTTGCGGACAAGGGCAGAGTAGGGCATATCCCTTATCTCAGCTTTCAGCAGCATCTCCCAAAACCTTCTTGTATCCAAGTTAGTACTTTATAGTCTAAATGGGTGAGTAACTAGATGGGTAAAAAATTGGCTGGACAACTGGGCTGAGAAGGTAGCGGTTAACAGGTCATACGCTCCAAGCAGCCAGTAACAAGTGGAGAACCACAGCGGTCGAATCTTGGACCTGTCCTCCTTAATGTCTTTATCAGTGTCCTAGAGGAGGCAACAGTGCACTCTCATCAAGTTCCCAGATGACACCAAGTTGGGAGGGTCGATATGCTCAAGGGCAGGGTTGCCACCCAGGGGGACCTGGACAGGCTGGAGGAATGGGCCAACAGGAACCTTATGAAATTCAACAGGGGAAAGTCCTGCACCCAAGATGGAATGAAACGAAGAGTCCTTTACAACAGTAAAGGCTGGAGATGGCCTGGCTTGGGAGCAGGTCTGCTGAAAAGGCCCTGGGGGTCTTAGTAGGCAAAAGCTACCGCATGAGGCGGCGGTGCACCCTGGCAGCAACGGAGGCCCACAGCATCCTGGCCTGCATTAACAGGAGTTCAAAGGAAGCGGTTGTCACCCCCTCTACTCAGCACCTGTTAGACCACACAAAGAGCACTTCACCCAGGTTTGGGCCCCCCAGGACAGGAAAGGCATCCATAAATTGAAGCAAGTTCAGGGGAGGGCCATCAAGACGGTCAGGGGGCTGGAGCACCCGCCCTATGAGGAGAGGCTGAGGGAACGGGGCTTGTTCAGCCCGGAGAAGGGAAGGCTTTGGGGGACCTAACAGTCCAGTACCTATGAAGAGGTCATCAAGGAGATGGAGCCAAGCTCTTCACAGTGGTGCATGGCAAGAGGATGAGAAGCAGTGGGCATAAATTCAAAAAAGAAAGGTTCAGACTGGAGATAAGAAGAAACTTTTTCATCATGAGGACTCAAGCAGGCTGCCCAGAGAGGTTGTACAGTCTCCATCCTTGGAGCCCTTCAGGACTTGACTGGATAAAGCCCTGAGCCACCTGGTGTGACCCCACAGCTGACCCTGCTTTGAGCAGGAGGTTGGACGAGGCTGAATTTTCCTATGATTATAATCAATTAAAAATATTAACACTCATTGATTCCAGAGTCAGTTTTTAAAAAACACACATGAAAATACTTCATACTTTTTCCCTACCATCGTGTCCATTTGAAGATCTCCGTACCCAATGTATTTCAACACAACTTAGAATTAACATCCCAGTTCTTGCCCCAAATGGAAACTTTCAAATAACATTGTGTATGGCTTGTTAATTTAGATTATGCTCTAGACAGAAAATAGTTAAAATACTGAATGTTTAAAAGTATAAAGGTGCTCAAATTGCCTGAGCTTTTTTTTTTTTTTTTTAATGAGTAAATCAGACAAAGAAATATTGTTGAGTACCCTGAGTAATCATACAGAAACTTATTCTTTAATCCGGCACACTTGCCCCTTCTTTCAATTTTGGTGCCACTCCTCAGTTTCCAAGCACCTTTAATTACATTTGGCTCCTCTGCACTGCATGTTTCAGCAAGCCGACCGTGCAACATTGTGATCGTTCTCTGACAAATTTCTCAAGTAACATGACAGAGTTTCCAACAGTCATAAATATAATTAGGCAATTCTTTGCATTGCAGTTACATAAACTCTTGATGACTAGAATATATCTGACTAATATTAAACTTCCTTGTGTTCGGAAGTCTATAAATACATGGCTAAGCTTTTCAGAGACTTGTTACTTAGAATCAGGCTCAAATTATAACAAAGTTGGTTGTAAATAAGTAAGTCCAAGCAAAACAAGTAGTTGAATTTTTAAATGCTTCTAGTTCAGCAGCTCCAGATGAAATAAATGGGTTTGCATGTCCGCAGAAGGACAAGGGCCATTTGTCTGAAATGACTGCAGAATTACAGCTCTATTAGCACAGCAAGGACATTAAGACAGTTTTGGGGAAATTGGTATTGGATTCTGTAAAAGGACTGCAGAAAATTAGAGAAGATCTGTCAGAAAACCTGTGGTTGTTAACATTAAAATAAGAGCTATCAATAGTAATTTATACTGTAACCTGCCTATTCATCCTGAATCACTCAATTCACTTCTCTAAAATTAAATTCAGGAGAAAAATGCACAAAACATTAAACATTTGGTGAACAACTTTCCTATTCTTGGGGCCAAGAAAAACACCTATTACTCAACAATATTCTTGTTAAGTTTCTGAACAAATCTGTGTTTGTTATGTAACAAAATCATTATTAGCAGGCTCTTATTGCAATCAGTTAAATAGGGGGAGGATGAAAACATTCATTCCACTGCCTTTAAGTGTTCCAAACATTTTGGTGCGTAATAATCCTAAACCTACTCCTTGCCAATAACTTACATTTGCAAATCTCTTGCTAGCATTACAGTCTGCTTGACCAGAAAAGAAAGTCAGAAGTGACTGAAATTCTTAATGAACATTAAAAAGCCTTCCATTTCAGAAAACAAAAACCTAACACACCTCTACTCCAGAGTGTGTGTGCACTGCAGCTTTGAACCTGTTTCTCAATCTGTTGACACCTTCTGCAGGGAATTAATTTGGGGCGACTGAAAGACTTAACTCCCCCAAAGCATGGTTTGCTCCCGCAGCAGTGCTGGCTAAGCTGTTCCCATCCCAGCTCCCCCACAGCCCGAGTTTGCTTCTGAACACGTGCAGGTGAACCAGCAGTTTGGTCCACCCAAATACAGCAGGGTGCAGAACGCAGCTGATCGGCTGGTGATTGCGAGCTGTGCAGCTGCCACGAACACGGGAACGCTGCTGCAAGGCAGGGAAGACACAACCAGGGTGAGGAATCCCTTCAACCGAATCATCACAAACAGCGTGTCAAGAGCCTTAGAGAAGACCTGTCCCACCTCCTCGCTGCAGCCACAGAGCCTCTGTGCTCCAACCACAGCTTCCTAACCAGGCTGCCCCTCTCCATTGCAGCTGACACTTATCCAGCCACCACCTTGCAGCACCTGCTGTCTAACAAAAAGTGGGATATGAAAAAACAGGTTGCTCATAGCAGTGATAGCCCAGCAATGAGAGTGCCAACCCAGGACCTTGTAACTCATACTTCAAGTCTCTTTTGCCCCACAGTTCTTGCATGACCTTTAGCAAACCTCTTCCCTCTGTACTTTTCATTACTGAAAAGTACACGAAGACATGTATGCAACGTGATGGAGTTCAGCAGGGCGTCAAGCAAAACCAAGCTGACCACTATCACCAGTAAAACGCGCTGTCTGTGGTTTCTAATCTCTACAGCTGTCAAGTATACTAGAAATCATGAAATACCAATAGGTCTCCACAGAAACCATAAACACATGCAGCCACACCAAGCCTTAATAAGTTAAAATTGTGTGCCCCAAAGAGAGAGACATAAATTAACACCTGGAGAACGACGCAGGTCTCTAATTTCTGATTATGAAGAAATCTCATTGCAGAGCAGATGGGAGACATGCATGGAAGTAACACAACAGAAGTTCCCCGAGAGCAATAAATCTACCAGGAAAAACTAAACAAGCAACAAAGTAAAAGGAGATAGACAAGCTGAGACTTCTTGGAAAGCAGACATAGTAAAAGCATTGAGCAAATCAGTAAGCAAATCGAAGAATGGGAAAAAAAGGAAAGAAGCAGATCCAGAATTAAGTATATAACTACATTAGTTAAACAAAATATAAAAAGATTCCCACAGAACAGACACTAAATGTCAAAGAAGTAGTAGAAGCACTGAAGGAACCTCACAGGGACAGATGGTATCCTGAAGTACCATCTAAAAGCAAACACTCTGGATGAATTTGGCTACCTTGCAAGGCAGAACTGACACAGAAGCTTTATCAGAAGACAACAAGCAGATCAGTAAAACTGTTAAAGGAAAAACTGCAGAAGAAGAAAATACAGCATTGATCTGTTAAAAGTCATTGGGACAAATATCACAGAATTAGAACAAAATACACATGAAGACAAGACAGGAAATACGAGACACCTAACAGCAGTATTTATAGAAATGTTAAAGATAGGCAATCCCGATGATCCAGACCACAGAAGACAATAAACGAGACACCTGCCGAGAGTACTGAGAAAAAACAGCAAACCAGTTTAGAGGGAGCTTTTGAGCACAGAAAGCCACTCCAACACTGCAGTTACCAAGTATTTTCACCCTGAAACTGATGGATAAAAAGGATGGGGTTGGAGGATTAAAACAAAACATTTTTATTGACTTTTTAAAGGAATGTAAATCATTCTTGAAGAAAGTATTAAAAAAAAAAAAAGCAGCTTGTATGGCACTCCTGATAGCCACAATTCTAAAAGTGATACACAAGTTCTTTCACTGTGCTTTAAAAATAAGTTGTAAATCCAGCAATCCATTCCACAGTTCCTTTTCAGCATCAAACTCTGACTTGAATCATTTTTGGTTTGCATCAGGTTTTAAAACAGTGAATGTCTGATGAACTTAAGGGCATGAATTTAAGGGTGTAACCCGGATGAGGTAGAATTAACCCTTTAGTTCCTGCAGATGACATCGTATACCTGACAGGTACACTTGAACTAATAAAAATAGCCTGCATTTCCTTGCAAAACTTGCTGTAGAGGAAGCTCTGGGAAAGAGTGCTGGTTTCATCTCGGGAAGAGGACAAAAGATTAAGCGAAGAAATGCAGCAAAATAATACAAGCAGCAAACTATAGAAAGCTTGATCACTATGTATGGTTTTATCAATATTGATGATAAAAGGTGATCTTCATGAAACCTGCTACATGAAAAACTGACAAAACCATGGACTTCTAGAAAGCTGTGGTTATAGTTAATACCTAAGTGAGAATATACAGTGGTGTTCTAGTAGTATTGGGTAATAACTGAAAGTGCTTATAGAAAAGGGAACAGAAGTCGGGAGGCTGGGGACAGTACAGACAGCAGCTCCTTATAGCCAGCCCTGTACCTTGATTTTGCACCGGACGGATTTCAATGGCACGAGGACACCAGCGTGGAAAGATGACAGCCTGACAGAGATGCAGGTCCCTGACCAAGAGCTTGCCCGCTACAGAGATGACTTGACTATGCAGTAGGGCATAATAAACCTAGGCTTAGCAGAACAGAAAGCGATGCTGTAATATCCTGCTTATCTGTAGAGGCACTTCTTGAGCTGATTTTATAATGACGATTAGGGGAAAAAGAACGAGGGGGAAGTTTCCTTCACCTGCTGAGCGGCTCCTTCCTTCCAGATAGCGCTGAAGAAACCATACCTGAGGAGCCATCCTCAGGCGCGCTCACAATAAAACACAACACAACACAAATGCCGGAGGGGAGCGCCTGCAGGTGCAGTGATGGAGGTAGGTGCAGCTATACAAGTCCAAAAGGTTACAGGGTTTTTCCCAGTCTTAAAAAGGGGACGATATTTATTCTCACCAGAATATGGTAAAGATTAGAAAATGCCAACACTAGCACAATAAAGCCTCCTGCTCACTTGCAACAAAGTAAACTCTAGGCTCCATTTTAGGCTGATTTGTGTCTCATTAGCAGCATCTCCAAGCGTGAGATGTGCCTCCTGGGGAAGCAAAGAGCTAACGTAGGAGGCGGCTGAAGGCCCAGAATAGCGGCACTGTGTGTTTCCCCCAAACTGCTCTTTTCAACTGGCAACACTAAAGAGGGTATTATTTGAAACAGTTTTCCCCAGGAAAGGGCTCAATGTTTCAAAAGCTTGGCCTTGTAAAACTTTAGTGTTAACAGCCATGCACATAATCTGATATAAGCATCTAAGGATACAGCTATGCCACAACTAAGGAAGTGGATGTGTAAAGACACCTCAGCGCCGCGCACAGCAGTAAGGCAGTAAGTCCCATAGGATGCTCAGGTAAATTTATAGACTGCAGCCTGTATGTGCTGTTACAGCAGTGTTTCTTTTACAGCCCATATACCTTCAAAGAAATAATTCACAAATTCAAGCCAGTAGAAGACATGTATCTTTGAAAAGATTCATCTTAATGAGCCTCCACAAAATTATGGGAAACCCGTAAGTAGCGATTAACATCAGGGCTGATGCAGATTATACTTAGTGAGAGGATGTTCCTCAAAAAATGTTTTACAGAATCATTTAAACACACTTAGGGATAACTCTATGTGTAGATGCACTAAGTTAAGCTTAGAAAGTAATCAATAATTTTAAAAGATCTCTAAGTTTTGTCTGGCGATTTCTAGATTCAGAGAGATGAGCGGAACAAAACCCAAAATATAAGTTAGTTAAGGTTAGTACAATAATGAGATACTTTTAACAAAGTTTAATGGAGAGCAGTAAAAACTAGATGCTATGAGGCAGAATATCTTCTAGAATCACTATTATTTTTATACCCAATAACCATTCCCCCGGTGGATTTCCTCATTGCCACCACTACAGGAAGGCAGAAGTACCACAGAACTATACTGGAAATACCTACAAAGAATGCTTCAGAGCATGTTGTCTGTACTTGCTCACCGTGCGTTTTCTTTAGCATGAGCTCTCTGGGGTTCATCTTCCTGTCCATGTCCTATAAAATGCATTACATGCTTTGCTAAAGAGAAGTAAGAGTTGGCTTTCAGTTATACAAATCTCTCATTCTATGACTAAAGCCAAGGATGACGTGCCTGCTAACTGCACTAGAATAAAGGAACATTCGCTTTCAGGAAGAAAATAAATCCTTACCTTATTCTTCACTTAAGAGTCAAACCTGCAATCTCTTGTGTCTAAGCAACTTAAAACCTCACCTCTCCATACTAAATCCCAAAGCTATTTTAGAGGCCTCGCATATTCCTTCCAGTTTTTTGTTTTCCAAAGACAGGCTCACACCTCATCTGGCACTTCAAGAAATTCAGCCAGGCTTTATTCAAAGAGCTGCTAGAGATACTGGTGACTCACACCGCGGACAGCTGCAAAGAAATCCCTGTGGGTGAAAGGGAGTTGAAAATTATATATCAAGCTCCACCTACAGTGTCTTCACCTTCCTAGGTAGTTATTTTAAAATGCTGTTTTCTAATAAGGAGTAACAAGACCAGATTCATTTTGCACTTTTCCTGTAAAAAAGAACTCCCTGAGCATAAAGAAAAGGCTCAAAAGTTTCCTAAATACAGCTCCACAAATTTATCTTTTTGACTTTAGAAAAAAGGTGGAGGTGTAAACATATGTATTTTTCGTTTTCACATTTTTGAACACATTTTTTGTGATTGTAAGCCAAAGGTAGATGAATGAGAGAACCTACAGACATCAGTCTCTAGATCCGAATTCTTCCTATAATGTATTTTGAAGGTGAGAAACAGTAATATGCTCTAAAATCAACGGAAGAAAAAAATAAATTCAGTGACATCTGATTTCTGGAACAGAAAAACTCAACACAAGTTTTAGGCAACCTCTGTACCAAGGACCACCACGAATAGCCGCACTGATGAACAGGCTCACCCAGCTTTACACCCAGGGACAAGGAGGCCACCACCTCGCACAGGCTTTAAACCACCTAACTGAGCGCTGCTGCCAGAAGAGGCTGGCTCACCCCCGTCCCTTGCTCCTGCGCTATCTCCTCCTTGTCAGCAAGCAGGTATTTATATCTACTGACCACGGAACAGATCCAGGAACTAACTGGGTGAAGGTGTCCCTTCCTCAGCTCCGGCTGAGGTTAACCTGGATTAGATCCTTCACCTGGTCACCACGGCGCCTCATAAATGCTTGCGCTGGTGCAAGGGAGAGACAGAGCAGCCAGGGCAGAGGAGGAGGGGACACTGGTCGCATGGTTTTGGCCAGCACGATGTGCAGGTCTCGGCGGAGGTTCTCGCAGAGGTTACAGTGCTCTACACCAGCCAGAAGTCCCGTGGTCTCCCCGTGCAACCCCACTGCTGCCACCGCACTTGTGTTAGACAGCACAATATGAGCCATTTCATGGTACTAAAGTGCAAAAAACCATTCACTGTTTTTGCCAGGTTAGTCTTCTGCTTGGCAAAGGAAAGGGTGGTATGACCAAGAGGGAAAGCGAGACCCTGGCATAAATTACTGTTTCACCGCAGAAAGCTTGGCTCACCAGCGAGGTTTTTGGCTTATCTACAAGTCCTAGATCCTGCCTGCATATCGCAAGGTCACACAAGCCCCCTCTGCTCTCAACTGCTGCTGGCAGACACATGGGAGCAGAACAACATTTGATGAAAGCAAAAGACGGAAAGAAAAGGAATCAGATGATTAGTCTGGGGAATTCACCGCGGTTAAGGAATTACCCCGGTTCAAAAGGGACCAAGTTAGTCATGTGGATAACGAGTAATTAGCTTATTACATCAAAAACTTTGGAACCCTCTTACCTGAAGTCTGATGGTAATCTTGGTAATCTTCAGTTACCAAGGTAAAGCTGAAACCTACGAGAAACACATTATTTTCTTGCTACTGTAGGTTGAACCTGCTGGTACAGACTACTGTGAAGATCAGACTTCCAACAACCTCAGCTGAAAAAATCCTAAATTCACAGGCTTAAATTAATAAAAGAATATTTAAACTCAGGACACTTTGCCCAGTATGAGGTTTTCCATGAAAAATAAGGCGCTGGCTATCTTTTACATAAATATATTCAGTGATCCTTATTCTGCAAAGTGCTGCTAGGAAAGAAAATAATACCCTCGCAGGCAGGGAAGAATGTATGAGGTGAAGAAGGCAGGGCTATTTCCCAAGCTGTTTCATCCCCTTCTTATACAAAGTCCTTACCAAGGGCAAACAGCTCCCACAGTGATTGCTCCTCTTTTTCAACACCATTCAAACCAACCCCACAGCCTGGGAAAAAGTATCACATGTTAAAGAGTATTAAGAAACAAGGAAGAAGAAAGCATAACACTGAAATCCACTTTTTCCGGGGATGCTACTTCCCCCAAGCTCTCATTTCAAGGCCTGTTTCTGCCTGGTAGTCTTTCTCCTCTCTTTCAGAGACAGCGTCTTCCTCTTGTTTTGTGCAGATGGAAACAACAGGAAGCTTGCTACTGAAGATAACCACTTTGCAAATGCCCCAAAGCAGCTTGTGTGTTAGTGGGAAAGAGAAGAGTAACCAGTCAAGGAAAGTAAAAGCAATAAGGACAGCCACATAGCCTATACTGCCTTACAATGTTATCACATGGTCACTCTGGCAGATGTTTACACATGAGATCCCAAATAACTCTAACTCCCAATGGAGCAGCTCAGAACACTGAGCTCTTTGAAATGTGAGTCTCAAACCACCTACATCACGCCAAAGCGTGATATATAGTGCATACTCTGCAAGAGAAGCAACTGTATTTCTTGTATGTTATTCTCAGCGCTAACAAAGCAAACAAAAAATGTCAGTTGATGAAAACAAACATATTATCCTAAAGCTAGTGGTGCTTCCCCTGTTTCCAACAGCTGAAGATCCAGTCTTGTTATTTCAGAAAAAATCCACATACCGATTGTCTCAGAATTCAACGTACACATTTCTAACTAGAAGTGCCTATTTGAGTAATACCTACTTGACAGAGTGACGTCTCGTCACAACCAGTCACAGAAAGTTTCTACAGAATTCAGTCAAGCACAAAATGCAAACAAAATAAAAGAACGAGAAGCCCATACGATAATTTCTACCTGTACCTCCAAATCTTCAGCTCTTTGGGGCTCGGAGGTCTATCACAGCAGTAACTTCTGCCTGTTCATCGTCACCTGCATCATGCCATCAGTACGGTCAATCCTCCTGCTAGCAACAGTCTCATTTATGGGGACACTCCCAGCAGCCAAGAGCTGCCGTTGACTCATATGGAATTTACCCGGCAAGAATGAACAACGCATTACCACTTCATCCTCACACAGCCTCACCGCTCTCTCTTTCACCCCACTCCCAGCTGACACACCAAAAACAGTTTTGGATAAGAAAATAAGAGGTTGCAGAAGCAATTGTTTTCCTTCCACAGCATGGTTCTCTGTGTAGGATAGTCTCAATGGAAAGATAAACTATGTTGAAACTGTTAATCAGAATGGACTCATTGTTCCTCCCAGTGTCAAACAAACTACAGCATTATACTACAGCAACATGGTATAAGCTGAAGCATTACAACAAGCAATAAGATAAAACATTCAAGACAATCAATGAAAGCTAGTTCAATTACTAGCAAGTTAGAGATGTCAAATGTAATATATGCAATACTAGGACAGACGACAAGAATACAGCAAAGAACAAAGACTAATTCTTTACACTGTATAACAGATATTAACAGCAAATGTTTTAAATCTTGCTTTCAACAGCCACAGAGGACAGAGAATTTAAGCATTATAGAAATCTGCCATTTATTTTGTGAAATTTTTAATTTACATCTCCATCTGAGTGAAGCAGCAGCAGGAAAGTTTCTTCCTATTTGTCCCAAGCCCAGAAGATGGCAAGTTCCATATAAAAGCACTACCACTAAGAGACTTGAAGGATCAGCCCCTACAACAGGAGGGGACCTTGGCAACAAGGGCTGGGTTAAATGAATTAAATTCCCCAGCGATTACTGTGTCAACACTTGGATGAAAAGCGCAGGTTATGCAAACTCGACAGAGGGAAACTCACCTCCCTTGTCCCGAGCGAGTAGCGTGCCACTGACCTCCTAGAGTTAGGTGATGACGTGTAGCCACATCCTTTGCTGGTGCAGGCCAACTTCACTCACATCAGCCACGTGAATGACTAAATGGGCACATGCACTGTTAAAAGGCCATGAACTTTTAAAATCATCAGTAGGCAGAGGACCAAAACTTTTCTATAACATGAATATCATTTCTCCCCCCTCCTTTTTTTGGCTGATAGGTAAACAAACTCCATTGTTTCTCCTTAAAATATTTTATTACATGATTTTCTTCCATATGTGACCATTCAGAAGTTTATTATCTCAACGGTCAGTATATTCTCTTGGCCACTACCCTTGCAAGCCACATTGTAGTTAAAATTATTGATAGATGTGGCAATACAGTATGTAAAAGCCTCCACCCATGAGAACAGAGGATGCATGTTATGTGCTCATTGCCGAGAAACAAAATTTCAATCAATACTTCTGGGAAATGTTACGCCACTCTTCATCCAACTGTACAAAGGTGGCGAGCCTGAACTTCTGTCTGAGTAGCCCCTTGCTAACAAGTCCTGTGCTTTCCCCTTGAGACACAGGAGATGGATACTTCTGAACAGAATCCATCCCTGACACAAAGAAAGGTTTTTGTTGGTCTCCTGGTGCAGACATGGCTATGGCTTGGAGACAACATGTGTTTGCTATTTACAGCATAGCTTCTGAGATTGCAGTTTACTTAAATTATCCTTTTACATCTAAGTGGGCAGAAACCACAGTTGTCAGAAGTTCTCAGAAACCAACACCTGTGGGCACCACAGGAAATCTACTTGAAAGGAAACACTACTAAACAATTGAGCATACAATACTGAATATTACCCTGCTTCCAACTGGTTATCGTCAAATCCTGGCTGAAAGCAACCATCACTCAACATCTGCCTCCTGTACCTGCTCCCTAGGCTGTTCCTGTCAAAATGAGCAGTCGCCGTTGACTTGAGAAGAGCGAACAGTTTTTACCAACCCAGCACTGACTGGAACAGGTCAGATGGCAAACACACGCAGGCACTTTGACTGGCAGGTCCGCAAAAGCGATATCCTTCACCAGGAGGAGGAGGAAGAGAAACCAGAGATGGCAAGCCTCTTCAGCTGGTAGCACACTAACTGCACTCAAAATAACCATTTTTCAAAGGTTGCCTTAAAAAATTAACTAGCAAGGCACTTACAGGATGAACTAAGTGGGACCTGCAACTCGCAACGCACTGCTAACGGCAAGATATACCTCCCAGGAACAGGCTTAGAAGCATTCTGCCTGCCAGGACAGGAGCAGAAGCAAATCAAACCAAAATAACCCTTCCTCGTTTTAGAGATGATACGAAGTTTGCCATGAGTCATCACATAAGCTTTTAGTTAAAAAGATGGTTATTTGTCATGAGAATGTGTTCATTAAGATGGGTTTATAAAAAACCCGTGTGTGTACAGAGGTTAGTGGGGCCTGTCAAAGCTCTGCAGTTACATCCCTAACAGAAAAGGCAGCTGCCTTCAAATACAGAAAAGGGGGGTGGAGGGGTACTAAAAGAGTTTCCAAAGAGAACAGCTTCATGAACGTTAATCAAAAGACGCAGAGAGGAGAGGTCAGCTTTGCTCCCAGATGCGATTATTCAGCGTCACCACGAGGTGCTAAGGAGACTCGCCACCATGCTTCGGCACCTTATCAAGCCGCCCCTGTGGGCGGAGGGGCCTGTAAAGGCGGCTCTTTCCCAAAGGAGCGACCAGGAGAAGCGGCGAGGGGCAGGGCTGAGGTCAGCACCTTCCCCACCAGACAGTTTCACACTAGTCCACACTGTCCCACTCATGAGGAAAATATTTACACATCTCCTCAGAAATACAACTAATTGCTAAAATTACTAAGTATGATCTTTTAAAATTAGTGTTCCAACTCTGGTAACACAGTTCAACATTATCCCTCAAAACACAGGGCTCCTAAATAAACCCAGACCCTAGAAGAAAACAAGCAGATACACAGATTTACTTTGAAAAAATAAACACTGTAAGAAGTTACGTCATTAAAAAACACCTTACGTTGCATGGACTACAGCCGTACTAATTCAAAGATGCAACAGATTTTTAAATGCAGAGGACAAATCAAAAGCGTTCTGTAAATTCGGACAACGCCAGCATGGTTGTTGCTCCGAGAGGCTGAGGAGCGCTGCGGTGAAGTTGGTGAAACCGTGGATTGCATTACTACCACCACAGCTTTCCAGGACAGATCAAGGGAAGCCACACGGATACTAACCGGTTCCAAGAATAACGCTGGATCTAAATGCTGAGAGCAGAACCGCTCTAGCTTTGCGGTGACTAACAGCAGATCCCATCAACAGGCACTCCCAACAGTTGGGACAAGCCTAAGGAAACATGTTTCAGATCGATTTACACAGAGCCTGCGTTTCGTTTATCAAAGCTAGGCTAAGACAACCATTACAGACATCTGTAGGGGCACAAAAAAATTAGTGAAGTTTTGGGGAGGCACAGATAATGCTTCCCCCCCCCCTTCTATTTGCCCTTATGAAGTTAAAGGAAAAAGATGACTATCTGATTTAACATAAACTGTAAGGATGAGGTTATTCTGCTAAAAAAATTACCGCCCACATTCTTGCTTGAATGGATCCATGACAGACTAACAATATTTAAACAAAAGCAGCAGACTCCCTGTTGCCTAAAGTTATTGGATATGCAATAGATGTACAGACTGTCTTACAAAGAACAGAAATCACTTAAAAAAAAAATCTAAGTTCTTTGTAAAGAGAAAACATGTTTCTTTAAAATGACATCCTGAATTCCAGAGGTAGAATCAAACTGGTGTCCAACAATGGAGGTTTCATCTACAAAAGTAACATATATCATATTCTAACCCAGTATAATTCTTCCGAAAGCCATTTGGAATATCTCAAACAGGGACAGAATCATTGAGAACAGAGATTTTACTTCTTTGCAGTCAGGTATTTACACATCTTTACATGCATTTCCAAGTTCCTATAATGGCTTCTGTCACTGCAGTTACTGTGCACCTTGAAAGAAATAAACCAATATCAAAGCGTTTGCCCTCGTTTTCAAGACAATCATATTTTCCCTTCATAGTAACAAAATCATTTCCTACCGTCTTCCTTTCAGCATCACCATGCCTTCATCTTCACTTCTGTCTTCCCATCTTGACTATCTTTTCTCTTTGTTTTTAAATGCAACTAACGGAAAGATAATTTGCATAGAACTTTCAAAACAAAATATTAAGACTACTACCTTTTAGTTCCCAGTCTACATTTTATTTCTATTCTTACGCATTTATAAAATATTTAATGTTCACTGCAAGCTATACAATTTATGGGTAGAGTGTCCTGTGGTCTAGCAGCATTTTAAGTGCACCAAGAAGGTATAGGTGACCATCCAAAGCACAGGACAGAAAGGAGAACGAGGCCAGCTCGGTCTAAGCCAGTTATAACACAATCAGCCTTACATTAAATATAGAAATATTTCTTACTACTCTATTTTTCTCAATGAACTCAAGAAGAAAAGGCCCTGGGGGTCCCGGTGGACAACAAGTTGGGCATGAGGCAGCAATGTGCCCTTGTGGCTAAGAAGGCCAATGGTATCCTGGGCTGCATCAGAAAGAGTGTTGCCAGCAGGTCGAGGGAGGTGATTCTCCCCCTCTCCTCAGCCCTGGTGAGGCCACATCTGGAGTCCTGTGTCCAGTTCTGGGCTCCCCAGTCCAAGAGGGATGTGGCACTACTGGAGCAAGTCTAATGAAGGGTTGTGAAGATGATGAAGGGACTGGAGCACCTCTCATAAGGAAAGGAAAGGCTGAGAGAGCTGGGACTGTTCAGCCTGGAGACGGGAAGGCCCTGGGGGATCTTATCAATGTTTATAAATACCTGACGGGGGGAATAAAAAAGAGGGAGCTAAACTTTTCTCAGTGGTGCCCTGTGTCAGGACAAGAGGCAATGGGCACAGACTGAAACACAGACAATTCCACTTAGACACAAGGAAAACTTTTTTTTACTGGGAGGGTGGTCAAACAAGGGAACAGGCTGCCCAGAGAGGCTATGGAGTCTCCATCCTTGGAGAGATTCAAACTCAACCGGACACAGACCTTGGCAACCTGCTGCAGCAGGGAGGCTGCACTAGTGCCCAGCAGAGGTGCCTTCCAGCCCCAGTCAGTCTTTGCTTTTGCGATGGGACCAAACAAAAAGTCTAGTGGCCTCTCGTCTCAAAGTTCAGTTTGCACAGGAGATCCCCTGAGAGCGGAGAAACATCTCCCGGCATCGTGCTGAAGGGCAACTCTAAGAGGAGCGAGCGCACCCTTACTGCGGTGACCCTGCTTGGCGAGACAGTCGCTACCCGCAGGGTCACGCTCTTGCACACGGCTAGGATCAGCTCCCGCAAACCGACCTAGGCCTGGCGGTTCTCTTTCAAACCATAAGTCAGGGTAAAAGTTTGAGACTTCATTTCAAACTAAGAAAATTATTTAAATCCAGGTATGCTAGAAGTTATGCATTAATTCGTGCTCATTTCTTTGGTAGAGCATACAAGTGCAGAAACAAAATACTAAATGTTACCAAAATAACATTTTTATCTTCTGACAATCTGTAGTGCTTGCAACACATTAGTACCACCATAGGCTCAAAAGATTTGATTTTTAATTGCATAATATTATTTATTGATATTTTTCTGCTTAAATTTATTCACATTAATTTTCAATTTAAATGAAGTATTTTATATTTATTCACATAATAATAGTTCCAGAGCAGCACTTTTTATACATCTATTTCAAGGCTCTTTACATAGGAGCCCAAAATTGTTACCTTCTTTTTAAAGTTTGGAGAACCAAGGAACAGAAAGGGAGAACGAAACCTTGGGCACCTTTCAGGGTCTTTACTTTTTGCTAAAGGTTTTCTACACAGCTGAAAATTTATCGCTTATTTGACTGATAAATGTAATTGAATGTCTCATAAGAAGACTGCAAAATAGTTCAAGGATATGATTTTCTTTACTTCTTAAAACACCAGTGTCTTGGTTTTCTGGGGCCCCCATTATTTTCTGGTGTAATTGCCCCTTCTTCCTCAGAAATGTAACCAACATCCAATCTAAGACAGTTTTATTTTAGCCAGGATAGGGGAAAGAAAAAAGGAAATGAGAGTAGATGTTTCCCGTAATTTTGCCTCTCACCCTCCTTAGCATGATTGCTGCATCGAGTCATGAGGGCTACACACATGCACGCACACAGGCTCGCAGCAGTTCCGATAAGTCTACTAAAAAAGGGAACCAAAAGTTACGTCTCTCGCCCCGTCCCTATCTCACCCCGCGACGAATGCACAGCGCCGGCCTGAGAACACAGGAAGATAGACGGTTTCTTGGCAATGTGTCCGGAATAAAGCTTCGGGCTGGGAGAGAAGCACATCACTTTCCTCCCCCAGCAGTGCAACAGTATTTATGAGGAAAAAGAAAACCCAAACCCACAGGCTTTAAAACAAGGTGGAGCAGCAGCCACGCAGCCGCCCAAGGGACAGGCGAGCAGGCTCACCTGCACTGGAAACGGAGCACGGCCCCGCGGCGAGTGGAAGCCTGCAGCAGATGCGGGGCAGACGCTTCTCCTCGTCTCGGGTAGCGCTGGCACGCACCAACCTAGTGAACTGCATGCCACCATGTGCTAGCTCCTTAAGACATCGTTTTAAAAATTACTTTAAAAACAGAGCTGATACATTAGGGCAGGCCAAACTGCATTTTTATCCTGCCCTTTGTGCCCACAAAGATTAACCAGCATTAGTGGGGAAACTTTGGGGATAAACTAATCTTGACTGAAATCCATCCTCTGCAAACCTTAAACCAGCATCAGGACTGCAGTAGGGGAAGTGAGGAGGGAAGCGGCTCGGCTCTAGCTCACTGACAATGATAAATGCATACAGGATTTGCTCTATTTTAATGTACACCCAGAGGACTTACAGCAATAAAAATCTATGCTGGCCGGCAGCAGAATTGCATAATAAAAACTAATCGCCAAGTTATACCTGATCCAGTTACTCACAGAGAAGTCTGAAAAAAATGCTAGTGTTCAATCAGCCCTGGGATTTCTGTAGCTATTTTTGGAGGCATCTGCACTCCTCTCTTCCTCACCTCTCTACGCTTTACCACTTGAGCAGAGATGCCCAAAGGAAACAAATGGAAAGGCCCTGAAAGATCCCGGTTGAACATCGGGTTGCAACTCTCGAGCTCCTGTGACTGTAGGAAGCGCTCTTCCAGCCGGTGTGCTCCAGCCTCAAAGCACCCGCCTGTCTGTCCATCTGTGCCACCGCTCCAAGCCCTGCTCACCTGGACAGCCTATGCCACCCTGGCCCCAGCTGCCCGAACTCCTCAGCTCCACCTCAGCAGCTCCCCTCCGCCTCCTCCGTGGCTACAACCCCCCACCAAACCTCGACCCCCAGCTGGGCTTCCTGCCCCTCGGTCGCATTCGCCCACCCATGGAAGACACCCTAACGGAGATGCGGCTCCCGGTACCGCGGGGCAGCTTTCCTTTCCACCGACCACTACCATGCCACCGGGGCAGGGGAAGCAGCACACAACCGCCACGGCCTTCGGTCTTCCCAACTTCAGTCACCTTAAACCACCACGAGCCTGCATCTAACACCCCTCCACAGCGACAACTACTTTAAAATGGTTGATTTACAAACTGATAGTTATTTGCAGGAACTTGTTTTTATTTGTGCGCACATCAGCCGCTTATGGCTTCAGGGGACTAAGCAGCAGTTCCCGCACCTGAAGTTTAACGCTACTTTCAGTGATCACTGCTAGTATCGGAGACTGGAGACCACGTGGCAAAACCTAACAACTCTACCTCCTCCCATGTGAGGAAACTCTGAGGTGTAAATGTGTTAGTGAAAAAGTGCTCTAGCCCACCAGCTATCCGCAAGCAGCACAGAAACCCTTACAGAGAAGCTCAGACATGCGGACAGGAGTAATTATTGGGCAAGAAGCAAGGATGTGAAATTACAGTATTTTACCTGTTCTTTGGCAACTCTCCACATACAAACGTACACATACAGACATAAGCTTAATCACACAAGCTTAATCAAAGTGAGGTCAAAACACCTCTCTCAAAAGCATTTAGTGCATGTAAGTGGAATAGCTACCGACCTGCGCAAAACACTCTCCCAACCAAAGCTTGCTGCCAAGTGACATCCACCTGCTGACAATCTGTCTAACGAAGGCAACAGGTCACCACCATTTCCTCATGCTTCTTCTCCTTGACACGCAGGCAGTGCAGACACAGCACTGACTGATCCAGGCCTGCTAAGAGCTTCAACAGGCTTCAGAGACATGTGCAGGTACAAGCGGAAGGCAGTCTGAGACAACCAATTCTAAAGGATTTTGCTAATTACAATTATTTATGTTCAGTTTAATAACCTTTCAAAAAGTTTTTTAAAAAATTGAAATTGCAAATTAAAATGACTGATTCCAATGTCTGTAGTGGGTTCCTCTGTCTGCAATCTACTTCTGTCCAGCACAGGTTTCTACTAAAGATAGTGTTAACAGGAAAACGTGCTGCAAATAAAGGGTGCTGTTATGTAGTTCACACAGAAGTTGGCGTTTTTCTACTTCATAACCAACAACAAAAATTCTGCAGAATAAATCCTGATCTTTGCTACTTCTCTCATGCAAAACATCTTTAGCACTCATGGCCCCTAGCAATTTCCAAGTGCACAATGTTAGATATCGTAAGGGATTGTTTAACCAAGTATCACTACTGCTGCTCATAACACCTTGCTCTTTCCAAGGGCCAGCCTCTCTGAAAAGGACAAAAATCACTGCTCAATTGCATCGACAGCTGTTGCTCATCAGCAGTTACCGCTTTAATCTTCTACTGAGTACACAGGCACACCGGACTGATCCAATTCAACGGCTACGCTCACTGCTGCAGTGCAAGTTATGTTTTATGAGAAATAACTTCCACCAACCTTTTTGGTTCTGGCATAGTTACATGTCAGAATCTCCCATCTTACATCACTAAAAATAACACACAAAGTGTTAAAAAAAAAAAAAAAAGCATGGTAAAAAGCATTATTTGCAGCACTTTCTTATTGTATGGTATTAGCCTTCACCAAACTTGGGCCATGCTCATAACCTTGAACTTTTGGACAATTGCAAGAGGGGCAAGTAGGAAGTCGGGACAAACGGTAAAGCTGCGAGGAAGAGAGCACTGCCTGGGGCCAGCACCAGGGCCTTCACCATCCATCCCCACCGCCTGGGGTTGCTGCTGCCCAGCAGTCTCCTGGGTGCTCCGGGGGGACCAGAGCGACTCAGTGCCAGGCATGAACCACTGCTGCCTGCCATGGCCCCGCAGCTTCCAGCGCTCGGGTCAGGCTCTGATGATTCATGGCCCGTTGCCATGCCTTATCGTCACTCACCTTTTGAAACCTCAAAACTGTTTATTTTTCACTTACACAAATTGTTGTTCCAACGGTAACTTCCATAAAAACAAAAAAATCGCTGTGGTGTCTTTAAATGTACAAGAACCCCATTGTAGGTACTGGACAAATATTGAACAAAAAGCTGATCCGCGGCAGATCCTAAGAGCAGGCAACCCAAGCACGAGGTGAGATAAAGCAGACGCAGACAGACAGGTGAACGCAAAGAACGAACAAATAGCTCCAGGCAGCACGACGGGATGTACAGCAGCACTGCTTCCTTTGGCTATTAGCTCGCCTTTTACAAGCACTGCTGCAAAGATGGGAGTTTTACAGTGACCAGAAGAGTCGAAGGAAAGTAAATTTTTAAACAAGGTTTTACTTAACAGATTAGTGAGGGAGCCAGACCTCATGGAGCAATCACTGACATCAGCCAACAACTTCATGCAACTGAGAGCAGTAGCTTCAAGGAAAGGAAGGTGACATGGTCAGAGCAGCAAGGTAGGGAAAAATCAGTCTTTCTGCAATAAATGAATCAAGGTATATTAACCCAAGCAAGAAAACCAGGATGTGAAGTAAATGAGATGCGCGATGATGACAGGTAAGGAGACCAAGGAGGGCTCCATCTTGCACGCAACACAGGCAGAGATACTGCTGCGAACAAAGCAGCATGAAGCAGCCCAAGGCTCGAGCCTAAGGGAAAAAATCAAGTTTTACATACATTAAATCTGAGTT